>NC_052953.1:26701966-27014182 GCF_013358895.1 Oreochromis aureus
ACTGACCTTTTACCAGTTTTACCTGAATGGACACATGACCTGTCATTTCAATCACTTCACAGACAGCATGTGACCTGAAGGTTAATCCCTAATTGGCTTAATTATAGCTGTGTAATCAAGCATACAATTCAAGGTAATTTTAAGCACTTTCAACCAGTGCCATAGATGTCACTGAAAATCCTCTCTAATGCTATGCTTGACTAAACATTTCATTCGTATGAAGGAAGATATTTCATCATTTTAATGAGCAGTTTACCATGAATAAATATAAACTATTGTTTATTTAGCTAGTATATACATATGTAAAAAAAACAAAACAAAAACTTAAATGTACCTCTATGATCTAATGGAAAATTTGTGCTTCACCTCATTTAACCTCAGTGTACTGTTGGTGTGTAGCTGTGACTTTCTTGAATAAAGAATGAGTTTGTAGTTTTGAAAACAAACTAAATGTGAATTGTGTTCAATGTCACGATGCAGTCTGTCTTCATTATCAGGCTGGTGCCCACATGACTGCGGGAACTGAGCTCCCTACGGCTGAACAGCCAAAGATTATATCAACACGATGGCAATAAAGGAGCTGCTATTATTTATTGATGCTACTACGAACCCTGTTTATGCTGTATTGATCCCTCTGCAAAGGTTTAAACTTTCTTTCAATAAATCTCAGAAAATCAGTTTCAAATTATTTCCACAACAATTTTGGCAGCAATGGTGGAATTGCTCAAGTGATTTCTTCTCTGCTTTCATGTTGATTTAGGAAAACCTGCAGGTAGACTCAATGAGTCTGAAAGAGTGCTTACCTCAGAGCAAATTGTTGAAGAGATGAGTGCATGACAGCTGAGAGCAGACAGAGTCACTGCTGAAATCTCAATTGATAAAGAAACCAAAGTGGAGAGCGATTGAGACCAACATGAATTTCTGATTTTCAAGGACAATTTTCGTGTTGTGTTATATGTAGTGCCGACGTAGGACAGTTTTCCAATTTCATTGTACTATTGTACTATGTATGACTGTGCAATGACAATAAAGAGTTATCTTATCTTATCTTATCTTACATGGGTTATTTAATTTAAGGAATTTGAAATTTCTCTGTGTTTGGTAAGACGGTCCACCATTCAGGGAAAAGTTGGTAAACACATTTGGCTTGAGCTGATCGCCACAGGCAGACTCCGGTTATTGTTGGTTCCATAAGTGACGACTTCCTGGGGCTGAATTAACAATAGACATTGGCTGTCATTGAGAATCTAGCGATTGGGTCTCTGAGATTCAAAGTGAGCCTCCAGGAACTAATATGGGAAGCTCAAAGTCCAAAACAGAAAACTGGCTCAAGTTAAGTATAACCTAAAATAATCCAAATGTGCAATTTATGAAAAACAAACATGGTGAAATATTGCACCAATAAAATTTGTGGATACACTGCATTTCCAAAAACTCTGTATTTCAATCTAAGATAAAATAATCCAAAAAAAGTGGGAAGATGGTGAAAAGGAAGAAATGACTTAAAAGAAAAGTAGTATATGTCATTTAATGCAGATTGAGGAGATTATTTTATTTTGACAGGACCAAGCAAGAATCAGAGAGAGAAGGTGTTAACAAGCAGGGATGAAAAATTATATTAATTAAAGGTAAACCTTGACCTGGTGCTACCAATTAGTCACCAGTCAATGAACTTAGTGGTTAGTACAGTATATAAAAACTGTAAGATGCTTTCTAATGATTGAACAACACAAGATATTTACAATATGAAGACACTGATCTTTTATATGGATCTTTTAAACACGCATTTGTGTTGTCATCATGTTGTCCTGTCAACTTGTTAGGTTAAGATTTGACATTAAAACTAGTTGACTGCCATTATGTCTGGGAAAGATGGCTTGATTATAACACAAGTGAACAGAATGTTGCAGATGGTTAAATATGACGCAGATTTGCACACACACATTTGTCTTTCAAAAGCTGAACAAAACAATTGGCAAGATTTAGGGCCATGGCTAAAATGAGTGCACGAGTCCCTACATTAGGAAGCGATTCAATTCATTTGCACCTACTTTAGGATTTCCCTGTCCTGATAACCAATTCAGCCAGACAGTGGACAAAAAGGGTACATGTTTTGTTGCAGGAATGTGGAGAATGACAAAAACCAGCAGGTCTTCATCTACCTCCAAGCTTGTGAGGCATTCATTTACTAGCTGTTGTTGGTTCCGATATGACTTTGTATTATTGAAAAATGCCAAATGTCACAGTTAAAAGATACTACTGTTTTGAACCCAGCATCACTTCTCCCCACAGCAGCAGATGGTGAACCACATGATTTTATTGCAGCCATTTCTGGAATCTGTTAACCCAGACCTGACCCACAGGATGCACTCCTGGCAACTCTAATCTGAAGATCTTTGTGAGTAATTCGGCATCGCACAACCCAGACACCAATTAAAATCAAGTAGGCTATGCAGTGATCACAGAACATCTTAGTATTAGGCTTATTGTCATGTCACTATTCAGCTCAAGTTGCTTAGCTTGTAGCATTAAAGCAAGCAAGTGAAATCACTTAAAATGACTTAAGATCAGCCATCCTTTACACCATTTCTGCATAAACACATGGGGTGATACATGATTTTGGCATATTATGGAAACAATGGTTTCTGATTCAGAGAAATCCATCACATATCACAATTTTGTGGTTGTGATGTGGATGTCCTGTCTGCTTCCCCTCCCCTTCAACTGTTTGTGACAGATGGCTGCCTCTCCCTGAGTCTGGTTCTGCAGGAGGTTTCTTCCTGCCAAAAGGCAGCTTTGCTTTCCCACTGTTGCCAAGGGATTGTCTGGTGGGGTTTTGTATGTATTATAGTAAGGTTTTTACCTTACAATATAAATATCCATGAGGTGACTGTTGTGATTTAGCACAATATAAATAAAATTCAATTGAACTGAATGTTACTTTGACATTTATTCCCCACCGTAGCATAGTTAGAAACCATTTGTAGGCTTAGGTTCTTCCCAAAATTGTTTGTGTGTTCATTTTTCCTCCATTTCATGAACAATCATGTCAGTATTGCTTATATATGTAATTCTAGTTCTTATCTTGTGCTTTTGGCTGGACACAAGCATCCATTGGCATTAGTCATACCCCACTTGCCTGGTTCACCTCAGATCTCTCAGCGCACACTCAGTTCATTCAACCTAAATCTCACTCTTCAAGTTAATTTCCTGTTTCTGCTGGCGTGCCCCAGGGTTCGGTATTGGGGCCTCTTTTATTGATTATTTACATGCTTCCACTCTGTCACATATTTCGGAAATACAATATTAACTTTCACTGCTGCGCAGATGACACTCAACTGTATATTTCTTCCAAACCCAATTTCACCCTTCCACCCATCTCACTTTGTGACTGCCTCATGGAGGTTAAATCATGATTCTCCATCAATTTTCTCAAACTCAATAGTAATAAAACTGAAGATCCACTCATCAGCACAGCTTCCACTCTAACCAAATCCCACAAGTTTTCCATTAATATTGACAACTCTTCCACAAGTACCTTGACAGCACTTTGTCCTTTCAGTCTCTTATTAATCACATCACCCGGTCCACTTACTTCCACTTACGCAACATCAATCGTCTCCGTCCTTTCCTCACCCCACATGCTGCTGCTGTCCTTGTCCATGGCCTTGTCACTTCTCGAGTTGATTACTGGAATTCTCTTCTCTTTGGTGTCCCTAACAAATCTCTTCACAAACTCCAACTCCTCCAGAATTCTGCAGCCCGGATTATAACTCGCACACCATCCAGAGAGCACATCAACCCTGTTCTTCGACAGCTTCACTGGCTGCCTGTAGATTCTCTTTCTAAATATTGCTTCTCACTTTCAAATGTATCCATAACCTGGCCCCTCTCGTTCCCTTAGGTCTCCATCCGCCATTCACCTTATTGTTCCCTCTGCCTGTTTCACCACTATGGGGAACAGAGATTTCAGCCACTCTGCTTCCCGACTTTGGAATTCACATCCTCTTGATATCAGGAATACTGGCTCTCTTCTCTTATTCAAGTCAAAACTCAAAACCCTGAATAGATGTTTATGTTTAGACCATCTGTTGAAACTAGCCTACTCTTTTTTAACATTGACTCCAATTGTTGTCTAATACCTGTTATTTTATCCTTTTACTGTTTATCTTTTATGCTCTGTATTGTGACCTTGGGTTTTAGAAAGGCAGGCACAAATAAAATGTATTATTATGATTATTATAAACAACAAAAGGATGTGAATACTACATGGATGTGATTCTCTAAGAGACAGCGCCTGAAATCAAACTCTGCACAGTATTTTTTTTTGTAAATGCTGCTTCAAAACATTTATTTTTTAGTCTTTTGCATTTTACATAGACATTCACCACAACAGACTTGATAAGAAGAAGATTTGAGACTTGTGCAGAGAACAGAGTACAATACTACTCAGAAGTAAGAAAAGATTTGGACCATTTATAACTGTGCTTGCTGGCACAAAAAAGACAGAGAAAAGGGTGTGAGAACGTTCAGCTTAAAAAAGCACCACAGTATGAATATCTATTACCGGCTTGACATTAAAAGCAGAACTGTGACACAAAATTACAAGACAGTAGATTGCAAACTGTGCAAAGTTGTACAAAATTCTCTTGAACCTGACTCCTTTTTTAAAACTATGCCAAATGCCTAATAGTGTACATTCTTTCCTATGTTTGTGTTTTGGTTTAATAATTCAAAGCATGGTGTGCAGTATAACAGTTTCTCTCCATCAGACAAATAAATAACTGAACCATTCAGACTGAGTGTTTTCGCTTTGGACATCAGTACACATTGACTACAACATGTTTAAGGCCATTGGTTTCTTGTGTAACACATGCAAACATAAACTGAGAAGAATAAAATCAGAATAAACTTGTTTTTAATACACAGAGTAACATATGTGATTGAGAAATAAAAGCTCATTTAAATTCAGTTATTGACACAAGTGTAAACTGTGGGAATGCTATCCATCTGATATGAGCGCTCTCACAGATGCGCCTTTCCCTAATCTAGGTCAAGCTGCAGACTGGCGACAGGGACCGCAGTAAATCTGCTGGGATTATGGAGGCCCTCAGGGGAGCGGTGCAGATCCCAGTTTAACGTAACGACCAGTGACTGCAGTATTTGTGTGTGAAGACTCCCGTTTGATAGGTTTCCACTGATATTCATTTATCAACATTTTCCCAGCTTGTCTCAACAATCGCCGTGCTTTGTTACATAATCTCATGCTGACAGGGGGAGAAGTGAAAGGGGCTGCTGACTACAAGGTGGATGAGAAAAAGACTGAGAGTGCAAGATCGGTGACATGAAAGAAAGAAGTGGGTCATGGGATGAGATTTAGGAGATTTAACAGAACAACTGAAGTGTTCAACCACCTAATTACTGATTATAGACCAATAGAAGTACATGCAAAATTTATGAGTGACACACAAATATAACAGAGACAAGAATGGCTAAGCTAATGTGTAAAAGAAGAGTATAACTAGTAAAAATTGAAAAATAAATACATAGAGTATTACTTATATTATAGGATTAAATACTTTGTCCTAAAGAAAAATACTTGGGGAATATATATTACCAAATAGCAAAAGCCAGCTCTGGGGAGAAGAATCTCAATCTGATAAAGGAAAAAACTGAACTCTGTGCTTTTCTCTGTTCAAATTACAACAAACAGGAAACAATGCATTAACTGAATTAAATGATATTCCACTTCGTTAGCAAAAAGAGGAGATATTGGTTTTGCAGCTCCACAGCTGTGGTAACATTAAAAAAAAAAAAAAAACTTTCACTGTTTGTCACAAAGAAAGCACCATATATAACGTACAACCATGTGGAATCTGACAAACTGGCAAGGTTGCAAGAAAAGAGCTGGTCTTAGGGCATGTAACACAACTTTGATGCTTAATGTTTACAGGACAGTAATAAAGCTCTCTACTGTACATTTGAATATTACAAGATATACAAATAGGCTTCACAATAAGACAGAAGGAGTGCATCCCCCAGACTGTGGTGTGCATACATTTGCAGCGCAACGAGTATAGCCTGTCACGTGCTAAAGGGAGTGAGATGCAGATAGTACACTAGTTATAGTACAGCATATGACTGGGCGACAACACACCGGGCAGTTTTAATGATTACGACTGGTCACACATTATCTCTTTCTGTTGCACTCCTCGGCTGCTGAGGCAGCGGGGCCGTCGATGTGGTGCGCTGAGGTGTCCAGCTCACTATCGGGCTGAACGGACTGCACTGTCTCTACCAGGCTGCCGCTGGGTAGCACCACATAGCGTGCGGCCATGTCTTTGGGCTGCAGCTCCCGTATTCCCTCCTTGCTGTGCCAGATCCCGTAACCGAAATACACAAAAAGACCTGCGCGAGAGACAAGATGGAAAACTGGCTAGAGCAAGAATTTGACTCTACATAACAGCACACGGCTACAAAATGCTTCTTTTTTTGTGCGTGTGTTTGATGCAGAAGATGAAGGTGTATGTATGATGGAAATTTATTATTTAATCTACTTAAGTGTAGCTAATATATTAGAAGTGACGTTACAATTTTCAAATGAACTGATATTGTAGTTATCGTCCATCTTAGATGGCATTTTAAGACGAATACTACAGTCAGCATGCTAATGTACGCTCAAATGCAAAGCCTGCAGGTTGTTACATTCAATGTCGTCACATCAGTGACTGTATAAAAGATCTGAAAGTTTACTGTATAGCTGTATAAAAGTTTACAATCATTCGGTCACATAGAAGGGTTAGCATTGCTAACAATCGCTAATGAGCGGTTAACACCACACAGAGTTAAAGTTAATGCAACTATTATTAGTTTTGAGGGGCAGCTTTCACTTAGTTTTTAATGCACTTGCAACTTCTGAGTGTGAAAAATGAGGCCAGTTCAGAAATGTCAAGAACTGCAGTTTCTCAAATGGCCACTTGAGGCTAGCTCCAAAAGTAAGCCAATCTCCTTAGAGACCTATGATTAACAGCCAAAAAGATCGTGTTTACAGCCTGGGACAGTCTCTGTAGCTAAATCTTTCTTTTAGACAACTGCACAGGGTTGAATTTTTGTCTAACTTTGTATAACACGCAATGACACACAAATCAATTTATAAGTTTTGTGTAATGTGCTTTTTTTTTTTCTGGATTTCTGGTTGATATTCTTACCCTCTCCATTAAAATCAAAGCATAAAAATGGGATACTGTTTAAGTGATCAAACTTAGAAATTCTGCAGGGGTTCAAATAAGTATTTCCCCCACTGTAAGCAAAGGGAGCAGAATGGAAAGTTGATTTCTGCCAGTCTGCTTTTCCTCTGATGTAATAGTTCAAACAGTGAACCAGTATTGATCTACATAGCCTAATATTATTAATATTACTTTAGCAAAAGAGTACTTTTGAGTTAAATTTAAAAAAAAAAAAATCACACTCCATTATTACACTATGGGAGATAAGTATCCATTCCTTCCTCAAGGGAGTGAGAATTTAGCCAGAAGCCCTGTCAACAGTAATATTCCACAAGTGTGTATCTTGTTAACTTGCAACAGTGTGACAGGGAAGTTTAAACAGTTTAGTGGCCCAGAGAAGCCTTAAGCTAATACAGCTAATTACGCTTCCCAAGTGATTCCCACTGACAGACGGGACATTAAAAAGCTGTTTGACCAGTACCTACATCCGCAGAGGACTGATAATAAAAGGTTTTTCTGCTTTTTCTTTTATTACCAGCCTTTTATTGTAACACTTATGTAGGTTGCATTAAGTTCACGTGAAACAAAAGGCAGATGTTTTATGGTAGCGTATTCAAACTACTTCCTGAGATAACACAGACGGCCAGTGTTTGTGCGGATAGATAGTTGCATGAGCAGGCTGTGTAAAAGTAAATCTATCTGCCCATCAATTAAGTTGGGCAAAAATATATATTTTTGGAGGAATATACTGAAATCTTTTAGTGGCCCCAATATTTTCTGCATAAGTTCTGATTTCCTCTTACCTATGGCAATCCACACAGTGAATCGAATCCAGGTTAGAAGGCTGAGCTTCATCATGAGGAATACATTAAAGAGGATACTGGCACCTGGAGTCAATGGAACCAGAGGTACCTTTATAAAAATAAACATTCTGTCAGTCTCTAAGTAGTACAGTTTTTCCTTCTTTTTAATATAGACTTGAAAATGTCTGTAAAAGCTCACCTGGAATGTTTTGTTGTTTCTTTGTGGCTCATGGACCCATATAATAGCAAGGCTGAGAATGTAGGCTAAGCTAAAAATCACCAGAAGCATTGTGAAGCTCCACAACGGCAGCTGCAGCTGTTTCCTTCCAAATTCTAGCACAGCACAGAGGGACACCGAGCTCACTATCAAAGTCAGCACACAGAAGGCCACCACCTCACCCGGCTCACAGTCCCCCAGCAGCCTGTCCAGGTACGGCTCCCAGCACGCCTTCAGCTGCCCCACGCCACGCCTCTCTTTTTGCTTCTGCCTTTCTACCAACTGGAGTTTGTCTGAGAAGGACTCGTACTGCTTTGGCTCCTCGCTGTCCTCAGATATGGTCTGAGATTCCAAGGGGACAGGGGAAGGCTCGTTGTTGGGGTTGGGAGATGTAGAAGGCGTTCCCTTTGAGCTGGTTTTCTCAGGCTGGAAGCGCAGCACGATAACACTCGCTGCCACGAAGGTGTAAGCCAGGAGAGTCCCGATGGACAAGAACTGAACCAAGGCCTCCAGGTCAAAGCTGAGAGCCATGGTGGCCATGAGGATTCCAAACACCAGAATAGCATTAACAGGAACCTTGGTGATGGGATTGACTCTTGCAAAAATGGAGAAGAACAATCCGTCCTCTGCCATGGCATACACAATCCGAGGGAGGGAGAAGAGATTACAGAGCAGCACAGTGTTCATGGCTAGAAAGTGGAACAAAGAGGACACAAGTCAAAATATGGCACTGATAAATCAATACAGCTGATAAACATAATGCATTTAAATCAAACTCACCACATATGGAACCGACTGCCACAACAATTCCAGCCCAACTATAACCACGGCGGAAAAAGGCATCTGCCAGAGCCGAGTTGGGGTCCAGTGTATGCCAGGGTACCATCAGCGTAAGCACTGTGGAGACCAGGATGTAGGCTGTTGCTGCCAATCCAAGGGAGATAGCAGTGGCGATAGGGACAGCCTTCTGTGGATTCTTTGCCTCCTCACTTGAGGAAGCAATTACATCAAAGCCCACAAATGCATAGAAACATGTGGCCGAACCTGCCAGTATTCCCGACATGCCGTAAGGTGCAAAGCCCCCTTGCTCCTGGCTCCAATTGGCTGGCTCAGCCAGCACAAAGCCAAAGACCAGGATGAAAACAATAACCCCCATACTAACGGTGGAGAAGATGTGGTTGAGGTAAGAGGACACTTGGACGCCAAAGGAAATGAAAAATGAGGCAACCACCAGAATTCCTGCTGCGAGCAGGTCAGGGTAATGCGCGAGGAAGGGAACGTTCCACTGCATAATGTGCGTCTCTGTGAAATTCTGGATGGCGTGGTTAAAAATGGAGTCTAGATAGCCGCTCCAGGCACGAGCCACCGCAGCCCCACCGATCATGTTCTCCAGAATCACATTCCAGCCGATGAGAAAGGCCCACACCTCCCCCACAGAGACGTAAGTAAACATGTAGGCAGATCCCGTTTTGGGAATGCGCGCTCCGAACTCAGCATAGCAAAAGGCAGCCAATAAAGAAGCAATACCTGCGAAGACGAAAGATATGATGACAGCGGGCCCGGCTGTGTCTTTGGCCACCGTTCCTGTCAGAACATACAAGCCAGAGCCCACCATTCCCCCGACACCCATCAGCGTCAGGTCCAGGGTGGAGAGGCAGCGTTTGAGGGACGTGGCCATCATGTCATCTTCTAGTGTCTTGAGGCGGTTCAGTTTCTGACAAAGGCGCACCACTGGTGCACAGCCTCTCGGACAGGTTGCCATAGCTAAAGAGTTAGGCAGGCCAGCTGGGCAGGTTGGTGGTGCAGCAGTCACACTGGATCCATTACCTGCTTATGAAGAGGACCTGCAAGAAAGCAATTTGCATTTCGTGACTAAATATGTATTTTTCACAAAGCAGCTGATGCATACTATGTGTGCAATGCCACTTTGGACACAAAGTTCTCTTTCAAGCTGTACATTTAAAGAAATGATGTCCATGTCCATCTATAGAGATTTTTAAGGTCCTGCATTTACATTTGACAATATCTTCATTCATACAGCATAAATCATAACATATCTGAATATAGGTCCTACTCCCAATCACAGAAGGGTCATAGAGGCAATAACACAAGAACGATCGCGATACTGGACAAAAAAAAAGTCACATACATGAAGTCAAACTTCAGTTTCTTACGTTTTAATACACCCACAATTAATCACCCTATCCTCTACAATCTACAAAAACAAAAAGCTTTAGATCTCATACAAGCTGATAACCAGGATCACCAGCCAGTTTGTGATAGCTTTTTTTATGCCAAAATATCTTTAAATCTTTACCTTTTTATTTGCTTTCATGTTTTTCTACTTAAACCAAGAGTCAATAGTGAGTGGCACTGCCCTCTCAACACGGTGGGCCAGTCCACGTCATCTAAAAGGTATCACTGATGTGTAAAATTACAACATCAAACAGAGTTGGAAAAGAGAGCTAGAAAAAATACATATATATTACAGATTATTTTGATATATTTAGTCTTTATTTCAGTAATTCCAGATATTTCTCCTATCGCTCTGGGCGGTGCAACATCCGACTCCTGGCCTCGATCGGCATATGGCGACAACAGGATGCCTCCATTATAATTACGTAACGCTTTATTCCCCTCTACAAATAAGACCGCTGTGCTACAACGACAGCCGTTTACATTACACGTATAAAAGCGTGCTTGCCCACCATCAAATAACAGAAATAAGATCAGGCGGATTATTGAATGTGCGTCCTTTTAAATGCCAAATTAATAATTTATAACAAAATGGAAACGCAGGCAGAGAGAGGATCACACCAGTGCATCGCCCTGCCTCTCTCCTGGATGTGGACGAAATGCGGCGCTACATCACACTTTCCACAGATAGGTGTGAGTTTCTGATCTACGCTCCGTTTGCAATGATAAACGACTGCAATGCCATTTTAAAAAGTCAACGATTGCTTTACCGTCGCTGTTCAAGATGCGTCATCGGTGCTGCTGCGGGTCCTGAGCTGTAGCGAGTTACCGGCGTACATCGTCTGGTGATGGAGCAGAAGGTGCACAGACGAATAAAACTAACATGCACTGCCCTGACTGACTGCTTCTTAAAGGCGCAGCTCCAGCTGAAAGGGGTTCCCCGCTGGGCTCCACCCATTTTTTAATCCACAGGGTTCCCGGGGGGTGGGGGTCCCTATGGTTACATGACAGGTGAATATATGGCAAGTGAATTTACCATGTGCATGTATGTAGCCAGTAAAACACAACTGAAAAAGCTGAAAATTAAAATAAAACTCTATGATTAAGTGTCTGATCCATGAGAACTGAATGGGGGAACTGGAAATAAAGGGGAAAACTGGGGCTATAGTCCGTATTCTGGTATCTTTTTTCCCTTTTGAGCGCCTCTCAAAATGTGTGTACCATCATGGCAAATCATTGTCCTGAGACGCTTGCTGTGAGAGGAAGTACCAAAGTTGGTTTTGTATAATTTTGCAGGCATTTTTTGTTGTTGTTGCCTGTATACAGTTTGTCACCATGATCGCATACTGAGTGTGTAGTTAACATGAAGATGAAACCTTGATACAGCATCATAACATGATGGATAATAGTTGATGTTAGTTTTGTTTTTTGTCCTAAGGTCTAACAAAAAAACAATAATAAAAACAACGTAAGGCAATCATTAATTCTGCTAGGCTGCACTTTTATTTATTTAATGGATAACGTTATTCATGTATTCAGTTATGATAACCATGAATATTTTTCTCCAATAGTACAAAATAATTGAAACAAAAAGAACATCCACAAAAACACATGACAGTGTACGAACTATTACAGTAATGCTCAAATAAAGTAAAGTAAAGTAAAAAACACACCAAAAAAACAAAAACAGTCAGAACAGTCGAACTGACAACACTTCAAAGAGTGTTTCTATTTACGCATTTTAAATAAATATCATGAAAAAAAAACCCATCAAATAACTAATTTTCTCGCCAGAAAGCAATACGTTGTTCCTCAGAGTTACTTCTCTGTCCGCATAAATCAGCGAAACTTCTCCTTTAAGTGTTGAATTAATGCGTCTCGGGAGGCACTTGTGTCCCCATGTCAGGGCTGGTAAACCTGTTTAAATTATTAATAACAAAACCCCGTCTTAATTTGTTACAGGCTGTGATATTTAAGCTGTGACAGCCTGCTACCGCGTCACTGTGTCTTGCAACATCTCACTTCAATACTTCGAAAGCAGCTTTTTTCCACATGACACTGATGAAAAGAGCACTCAGAGCATGTGTCTGAAATTGCCGCTTCTTAGAAGACAGGAGTGTTGTATGTTCGCCGATCCCAGGGGCAGATCACGGTTACTGGATTGTGACCAATTTTTCTCAGTTTTGTTTGGCACAAATAGGTCGCTCTATCATCATCCTCATAGAAGTCCAGATTGAGACTCCTTCTGTTGAAGCTTAAGGATCAATTCAAGTAGGTTCATCTGCATTGTCAGCTCCTGAAAGACAGAGAGGTTGAAGAGCAGCTAGTGTTGGCCTTCTGCTCTGTCACAAAGTACTACTCTACCTGTATTTGAGGGCTCAGTATACATTTTAGTCATTAGCTAACTAACCTGAGGATTAGTGGTGACGTAAAACCCAGGGACTCCTGCTTTCTCCAGCGTGTTTTGCTGGTCTATCACTTTTTGATCCATTTCTGCTACGATCTTCTTATCCATCATTTTTTGTTCCTCTCGCACACGAACTTCCAGAGCCTGATACAACAACACAAAGCTGTAAACTAAAAGCATAGGGCAACACCATTCAGTAAACAGAGACGTTAGAATTTCAGTGCTTACCTCTAGCTCGGCTTGTTGGTTTGCCTTGAGCAGCACAAGGTTGTGAGACTTACATGACTGCAGGGCATCTTTGTGTTTTCGTGCAAGGTCTTGTTTGAGTGCTGCACACAAAAGAGAACCAGTTAATCAACAAATATCTGCAAAGACAACTAAGGCTTCCTTTCTCAAGAAGCAACTGTAATACCTGCTGCACCGGTGAATTTCAGGGGAAGTTAGTGACGTTAATCAACAAATACCAGACAACAGGAATGGCGGGCGTTCCAGTTTAAATGGTGTTCCTGTGAACTGGTGACAACTCTATATACATTTCCTTTTCTGTGTTCCTGATGTCGCTGTCTGCAGTTTTGTCATTGTGTAATAGCAGCATAGTTCTGCCAGTATGAGCCAAGGGTTGACATGAACAGTACCAAATCCACGTCACTATCTTCAGATGACGACCTGCTGATCCCTTAAAACTGAGACCTAAAATTGAGCTGCATCACAAGTGTAGTGGGCCTCATGGAAATAAGTTATTCCAATTTGTATCAACCAGCCTACACATTTTCACCTGATAGATGCTTTGTGTTTTCATAAATAACATAAGCCTCGCCTATGGCTATGGTTTGGTGCGTGTCATTCACTCCGTGCTGGACATCTGTAGCAAGAGTTCTTTACAAATACAACACTTATAGGATCATTTTTCTCAACCCTTTCTCATTTCTGTAGGGCTGGTATGTCTGAAACTGAAGCCTTGAGGCCTGTGTCGAATAAGGGGGTGTGTCCAAATGAAGCCCATGTCGAGGCCTGTACCACTCCTCAGAATATCACATGACCAAAGATAAACAAGGCTCCATTTCTCTGAAGTGACGCGAGTGTCTCATTATGTGATTCGAGCTGTTGAAAAAACGCAGGAATTTATTTTCTGCATGAACTGGATCTGGGGTGATTTTGAGGATCATCAAGAACTTGCAAGGACATTAGGGAGCCACCAAAAAGGCGACATCATATCTCCCAATAATAACATACATCTTAAATTAATCTCAGAGAGCATGGTCAGTTAGAGGCATTCTCTCTCTCTCTACACATACACACAGGACCTCATATAGGTATTTTGTATTGATACATCATTACATTTATGTATTGACTGTTATGTAGCTCACATGTATTATCAAAGCAGGGCTGCTGTACATTGAATGACCAGCAGATGTCAGCACTTGAACTGTTGAACAGGGCTTTGTGTCATCTGCCCTTTGGTGAAGCAACTAGCCTAAAAGATTCTACACAGGACTTCATCAAACCATCACTACATTTATGCTAGTTTGTATGCTCAGTTTGTGAGTTTACAGAGGCGCTGGCTTGCATGTGCTTAATGATTGGTGGAAGACCTCATTAATAGTGTGTTTGAATTTATCAAGTGGTAATGTGTAGAAAAATATCCATCCATCCATCCATCCATCGATGGGAGGCAGCAGCCTAAGCAGAGAAGCCCAGACCTCCCTCTCCCCGGCCACCTCCTACAGCTTGTCCAAAGGAACACACAAGTGTTCCCATGCCAGCTGAGAGATATAATCACTCCAGCATGTCCTGGGTCTGCACGGGGCCTCCTCCCGGTGGGACATGCCGGGAACACCTCACCCAGGAGGCCAAACCACATTAACTGGCTCTTTTCAATCTGAAGGAGTAGTGGCTCTAATCTGAGTTTGAACCCCTCTTTATCTTTGACTTTATGTTTAATATATACATTTTTTTAAATATACATATATTTTCTAAAATTAAGGTTAATAATCTCACAAATACTATTATTGGTTTTAAATGTTTTGTCATTTTTAACTTCTGTCATAGTTTTTCTGTACTATGAAGCGAGTTCAACATACCCAGGGTATCTTTCTGTTCTCTGGCTTCTCTTACCCTAACACTGGCAATCAAGATAATCAGTCGTGAAGCTGGTTATCAACTCACTAAGTTAATGCATTATTTGCTCTGTGCATTAACATGAAAGTTGGTGCCATCTGACTGATCACAGGAATTGATAAGTGTACTGGCAACAGAATGACTAATTTTAAAACTATGACAAGGTTAAACACACAATTCAGACTGAAAGCAACACAGCAGTATGAGGAAATGGACTGTAAAGTAATATAGGATTATAGGAGTAAACTGAAAAAGAGCTAGAAAAGAGCTGTCATATTAATGAAGTTTAGTCCATTTGAAGCCAAGAAAGAAAGCAGGCAAAAGTACACACTGTGTGAGTTAACAGAATTATCAATGTCACAACTCTGATAGATTATAATTAAGTTCTTCATTAAATTAATATTTAAAAGACATGGTCTAACAGAAATGAATAAATATAAAAACAGAATTTAGGCTTAGTCTGCATAAATTTGATATAAGCTCTCCAAGTACAAATTGGTGGTCTATTTTAGGATAACACATTAATGTTTATAGAATAACAATGTTGAAAAGATGTTTGCAACCAACAAAAAAAATAATAATAATCAAGGAATATAGTTGCATATAAAAATCTACATTTAGTGCTGATGCTGGGAAACACAAAGACTTCTTTGCACTGCTCCCTTTAGCATCCTTTCTGTCCCACCAAACACAAAGATTTAGACTCTATTAAAAAACTTTAGATCCCTTGCACTTCTGTGTGCACAAGGAGATCTGAGGGACCTCTCAGGAATGGTGACCCTATTTTCCAGAGAACTCATTGGTTAGTAGGGGATGATTACCATGGCGATTTACCCTGGTGAGAAGTGAAAAATCTTCATAGTACAGAAACCCCAGAGTTAATGCTTAAGTAACCTGAATAAGACAAAATCCTGCTTCATACTAATGCCTGTAGTATAAATAGATTGAATTGCTATAGCATTAGTTATGTGTCCTTTTTACAACAGTGTTGTATTTTATGGGTATTATAATCTTTATATAGATTTTTAATCACCATTTGATAACATCTCTGGACCACGCAGGAGTCATAGGAATCGTTTTCTGTGGAATGTGGTTGAAATGTTGTCAAACATCATCAGACAAGATGAAAACCAGCTAAGCTGGAACAGGGGACGTGTCCTGTGCGTTTCCTGTTCAGCAGTCCACAAACCTTGGTGTTCACAGTGCAGCTTCTGTCTCTGATTGTAGAGATTCTTCTCTGTCAGATGCTGTATATCCAGCAGGCCCTGCACAATCTCATATACCGTCCCGTCTATCAGGGCTAGAGCAAGGTCACTCAGCGTGTTGTAGGACAGGCGCTGCTGAAAGGAGCTAACCACGAAGGAAAAAGCAAAACAAGCTATAAATCATCTAGAGATCAGTTACACAGCTTTAAAAAGGTGCCTCTTCATATCACAGCAATATTCTAAACTAGGTGGAGGAAGTAACGATACCTCGGCAAGTCTTTGACCAGTGTTTGCAGTTCAGATAACAGGTAGTAATGTCTTTCTTGTTGTTGTGTAGAATCCCCCCCAGTGACACTGGGATAACCGTCCATCTCTTCATCTGGAAAGATGAGAGCAGCACGGACTCAGTTAGCTAACAGTAACAACATCGACAAATTTAACGCCTCTATATTTACATTTTTTCTAGAAGTAAATAATATAAGTTATTTACTGAAGGCTATTTTGTATCTAATGAGCTTCGTGTGTGCACAAAACCGTGCTAAACTTACTAAGTCACTTTTAGAAAACGAAACAGACGAGTTTGGAGCTGTTAAGACTTCTAACCAAGCTAACTAAGACCCCTATTGGCGACTTTCGAGATGCCTGTCTATAATTGCGCATGAAATAGTTAAATATGCACGCTAGGTGGCGCTTTGTATAAAAAAAAAAAAAAGACGCTTCTGAGAGGACCTTATAGGCTAATTATCAGATATGATAATACATTTCAGACCATGACAAATTAACACGACTGAGTACATAAATGCAATGATGTCAGTTAAAGACTATAAGCTATGTGCCATATGAAGATTATTTTTTAAATGCAATTCTTTCGATTACGTTTATTCACATTGAACACCTATTGTAAAATAAGAGCTTAAATCCCCAGCTGTGGTGCACACGCCGTGACCTGTGACGTTTAACCTCAGCTGGCTGGACGCGAGGCGCGCCTGTGTCGCGCGCTGCTTGGTGGGCAGTGCGCCGTCACGAGCTGAAGGTGTCATGAAACGAAGAAAACTCACTTGCGGAGGGGAAGAGCACTGTTTATAACAGCGCGTATGGGAGCACAGGAGAAACTGGATTAGTGGCTCACACGATTAAAATGGCCAAAAACACATCTCTTTATTTTCGAATTGTCGAGGGCAGGAACCTCCCGGCCAAAGACGTGTAAGTAATTTCTGAATGGCATGCGCTTCTGTGCTCAGGTCTTATCTACTAAAATATACACAGCCTCTGCATTGTTTCTTAGCTATTTGTCAAATCAGAAAAAAAATGTCATATAGCCATTTCTGGTGCGCTCTTTCCTGTAAATTAGCTAATTGAATTGGAGTAGAGATAGTCACATTGACCTGAGTATAATTAAAGACGAGGGAAGATTAAATTAAGCTTACCCCCAGGTAAACTGGCCATGCTTTGTCTCATTCTGTCATTTTTTTCTTTGTGTCGTTAAGCTCCGGAACCAGTGATCCCTACTGCATTGTAAAAGTTGACAATGAAGTTGTTGCCAGGTGAGTTCTCCCTGATTTTTATTAAGATGTGCACGATAAACGTAAAATAACGGTGTTTTATCCAGAGCTGCACCTGGATAATGTTCTTATCTATATGCTGCGATCTGAGTCATCACACTTCATATATTTACATTAGTTTCTGGCTGTGCTCCCGCTACTCTGCACATGTAAACCAGGGTGGAGTGCGTGTGATCAGTGCTGTGGTACCCACAGCGTGGTCCTTCCATCACAGAGAACCTGATACTGGTCTGGCCTTTAAAACACCCACAGGTAACCATGGAGAGGGTGCATCAATTATTGCAGTGAGCACCCGGTGTAAGCCAGGTGAATGCTGGGAGCTCGGAGCAGAATACACCAGTTCAGAGGTGGTTTCAGATTGGGTGAAGACGTGCACATTCATCCTCCAAGCTGTTCAGACAGAAGATGGTAGTTTTAGAAAGCAGCTGTAGTAAACTGCAGGATTGTTTGCTTTGCAAAGCAAATTTCTTTACAGAAACTGCTTTGCTGTGGACTTTCACAAGAACACGGGGTGAATTTAGTGGGTATTGTTCCATCTGGGGTGGTGAGGGAAAAACAGCACAATGATTCACTGAAGATGCTCACACTAATTATGTTGCACTTGTAGTGTTACTGGCCAACTGAGTCCTCTGAGTGTAATGTTCATAAATGATGCAGCTGCTAGATTTTGGTACACTAGAGAAAAGTTGGTGGTAATAATGAAGGGTTAGGCCATTTTGGCAGGATGATGTATGAATGGTTTTGATTCAAAAGTATTTCTCAAAAGCTAGCAATTTGCTTGTTTTTATTAAAAAATAAATCAAATGTTTCCCCAGCAATGCCTTTAAAAAAAGTAGATCAAAGGACATTTATTTCAAAGCACATCCTGCAAAATCTTGCCTAAATGCAAAATTACAAAAATCAGGATTCAAAAACATAACTAGTGATAAGAATAAACACACAAAATTATGAATCTGACCATTAAAAAAAAAACAAGCAGGATTTTTCAAGGCTTTATTGGATTGCATAGTGAAGAGTGGACAGGAAAGCAGGAAGATGAGCAGCAAAGGGCCTCAGGTCAGAGTCGAACTGTGGCTGCTGCACCCTGTGAGCTAAACTGGTGCACAGATCTGACCATTTTAAGTGTTTGTTTTGGCTTCAACAGAATCCTTAGATGACCTTTTTAAAATCCAGGAATCTTATAACTTGCTATCATTTTGAAACAGTTGGATTTCTAACCTTTTTTATCATACCTGACACTTTAACAACAACTGTACATGACTATGTTGAGAATAGTTTGAGCAGAGGGCGATTCTCCCATTTTAATATTTATATTTAGTGCATATCACAAAAATAACATCTATATAAATGGAAACAAAGAAAGAATCTTGCAAGTTTCTGTTTTTGTGCACATTAATGTGATAATGTGTATGCTCCAGGGCTGCTGATAGTAAGCAAGGTAAACTTCTCTTTTCAGGACGGCCACAGTGTGGAAGAACCTTAATCCTTTCTGGGGTGAAGAATACACGTTGCATCTCCCGATGGGGTTTCATTCGCTCTCTTTTCACGTTATGGATGAGGACACAATTGGGTAATGCCCGCAACCAAAGCACTTTCAAAACTATTCCATATTTACTCTTAACTGCTGGACCCTGGCCGTGTATTTGTAGTCCTCTGTGTTTGCTTAACTTGCCATGAGTTGATATATTTGTGTGGAAAACTCATGCAAAGCTTTTTAATGTTTTGGGAAAAAACTCTAAGCTTTGAATAAACAAACATTATCAGGCAGATGGTCGCCCAGATTGAGTGATTAAAGGTTGTTTTTTTTCTCCTCTTCACATGATGGCCAGCGCTAATCATTTCACTCAAAAACTTTGATCTGATTCTCAGTAGCTTCTGTCTCACAGTCTCTCTCTCTCTTTTGTATCCCTTTCTACAGGCACGATGATGTTATTGGAAAGATTACGCTGACCAAAGAAGCCATTGGAGCTCAAGCTAAAGGCATGGCTAAACATTCAGCACTAGTCTATAACTGGATGACTGCATGACCAGAGCTCAGAGGTTAAACACACAAAGAATCCTGTGATGGATTCAAAAGTCCAAGTGATTGAGGAGACATGCTTTTTTTTTTTAGGCTGGGAATGTTTCTTAGCTTCTCTCAAACCTTTAAATTCATTTATGCACATCAGTCACAATATTTAAGGGAAGCTTCCAGAAATTTGGGACAATATGTAAAAACTAAATAAAGCAGAGAATGCTGTGTTTGCTAATCATTTAAACCTGGGATTTAGTGGAACATCAGAAAATGACAACACGAATTTCTGAAACTGAAAATTGCTTCTAATGAAAATTACCTGAGTATTCACTGAAAAGTGTTGCACAGTTTTAAGAAACATTCCAGGATTAAAAGTAGCTCAGTTTTGGAATGAACTCTAGCACTTTTGGCCAGACATATGGGGCTGACAAATCGTGTGTCTTTGTGTCGTAGTGTTATTAGATTACTTGAAGAGTTTAACGGGGTATGTTTGCTGCATATTGATGATTCTCCTCCGAAGGCCACCTGGCATCGGCCTCAGTCCTGTGATTCATTGCCGCATTGTGGTACTGAGTCATTTTACTCCCTCACAGGATTTTTCTCACAGCCCAGCCTTGATATTGTACCTTTTCTTTCATTTTCTGAAAGACAAAAGTAGAATCTTAACAGCATCACATAGTGTGCATGCTGTCCAGGCAATCATCGACTGTGTGGTATTTTTGTTTAGTTTTTTATTTTTTACTGTTCCTGCCTTGTATTTGTACAAACTGTAGATGTTTTTGCACTAATTAGCTTTATTTGTGTACTTAATCAAACACAGAATAATGACCAGTTAGTTGTCAGAAAGAACAAAAATAAGCAGCTATATCTTCCTAAAGTTAAATAAAGGTCTTCAAACTGTTAGTTCGATCCTGAAAAATACTCATAATATTCAAAGTACATTAGTCCAGCAATTATTTGCCAGTTCATCAATGGATATTTTACAGCTAATTGGAAAATGAATATGATTTCTTTTCAATATGACTTTCAAAGTTCTAATCTCTCAGCTCCTCTCAGTGTTTAATGGTTTAGAGATTAATCTCTTTTTGTGCTTTACGGCCAGGGCTAGACTGCTGGCTAAATCTCACAAAGGTTGACCCTGATGAAGAAGTCCAAGGAGAGATCCATCTGGGTCTGGAGCTGCTTAAAGATACGGAGAAGATCAGTCTGCGGTGTCAAGTCATTGAAGCCAGGTAAAATGAAATCCTGCGCTGCCGAGAAAATGTCAGGAAGGCGATTTCACTTAAAAATGGCCACGGACAACAGTGGCTCGAACATTTCAGAAGCTGCCATGTGAGAGTGTGATAGAGCCATGGTATTATCACTTCAAACGTGGTCACGTTTGTGTAGCTGAGCTCCTTGTAGTTGAGCTCTGGCAGTATATCAGTGTTTTTTGAGCTGAACTCTTATCACCATCACCCCGCAGGCCTCCACACTCCCTTCTGAGTCACACCGCCACTGTCGCACCGCTCACTGCCCCATCTGTGTGTCCCAGGCTACAATCTTTCCTTCTCAGGCGGGGCACTAATGAGCTTGTCAATCAGGACTTGACACTGTGTTATTCAAACGTGCTCTGATGAATGTGAATTGAATTTGAAAGAATAAGGTCGAGTAAGAAGTAGAGATTCAGCTTTCTTTCCTCGCTAAAGCACACTAATTTAACTTGCAGAACAGATAATAAGAGTTAGTGGAGCATTTTGGCAGATTAATGATTTCTCTTGTCCTTTGGTGTGGTGATACCCGCAGAGACTTGGCTCCAAGAGACATTTCTGGAACCTCTGATCCCTTCACAAGAGTTATTTTCAACAACCATAGTGCAGAGACCTCGGTGAGCTCTGTCTGCATGCATGAGTGGGTTATGTGGGTTGCACTGAAGTCTGATTGATGGTTGCCTTACTGTTTGTCATTTAAAGGTTAAATGTTAAAGATTAGGCTGATCTTTTGATTTCTTTCCATTTCTTAATGCTGGATTTTTAGATAATCAAGAAGACCCGCTTTCCTCACTGGGGTGAGACGTTAGAGCTGGAGCTGGATCCAGAGGAGCTGCGTGAAGAAGAGGGGACTGTTACTGTACAGGTCTGGGACTGGGACATGGTGGGCAAGAATGACTTTCTGGGAAAGGTGAGGATCCCATATTGCTAATCATTTTTCATATGTATTAAAATTCAGGTCATGAGTAGCTTAAAAAAGGTTTTATAATTGAGTACAGTTTTCCTTGCTATAAAATTAAGGCTTTTACTTCTTCATGTCTGATATTGTGTGCTTGCTTTCTGTTTCTTTTCCACAGGTGGAAATCCCTTTTGCTTGTTTGCACAAGACACCTCAGTTAGAGGGCTGGTTTCGTTTAATGCCCTTGGGAAACAATGAGGTTGACGCTGGGTGAGGATTATGGGTGTGCTTGTTTGTACAATGTGGTGACTATCCATCTTTAGAGAGAGGCATTTCCTTTCGGAAACCATCAAGACTGAAATTGTCGTAGCAATCATCGCATCTTTTCTTAAATGTTCCCAAGAGAAGCCTTAATTTTCCTCCTGGCTCTCTTTCGAGCACTTAAATGCACAATCACAGATGTATAGCCAGCGCGTTGATGGCATCTGCACCCTGAGATAATTTTAGAGTGAGCGGAGGGCTGAGTGAACTGTAAAAGGGAATTTCTCAGGTTCATTAGGAAATGACTCACTCTCTTATAAGGGTTTTTACACTCCAGTCCACTGTTGATTTAGAGAGGACTGTGACCAAGCGGTGCGTCATTTTTCCCCAAACACGGTGAGCCTTGTGTTTAGAAAATGTCCTTGCCAGGGGCAGGATGATTTAGCGGTTGTTTTTACGAGTGTACTCTAAGCTTTATTTCTTATCTAAACTGCATCTTCCGATCAACCGCTGACTCCATTAAAAAAAAAAGAGTTTATGCAAATGTCTAACCAGACCCAGACATTATTTTGTTAGCTGATACTTTCCTTTGTTTTTAGTGGCAAGCTGGGAGCACTCCGTCTCAAGGTGCGTCTGGTGGAGGATCAGATCTTGCCATCCATGTACTATCAGCCTCTCATCGACCTTCTGGTTGAGTCGGTAATCTCCCCTACAGAGGTCAGCATGACAGCTCCTCTTCAATGCTGATATTCATTTGTTGACCACTCAGTCACTCGCCATGTCAAAGGACTGCTGTGTGCATTACTTCTTCAACTCCAGTGTTTTCCCTTCATCAGCAGTTAGACCTCATTTTCCTCATCTGTCCGGCTTCCCAGTTGCGCAAAAATTCTTGACCCGTGACCCGAGTTCTCTTCTTCTCAACAGGTGGAGGATAGCAGCGCTCTGACTATGCTGGAGGAGGTGACCACAGTTGAGAGCAGACAGGACGTGGCAATGACTCTGGTGAAAATCTACCTGGGACAAGGACTGGTGGTACCCTTCCTGGATTACCTTAACACCCGGGAGGTCAATCACACCAGTAAGACGAAGCGAAAAAGTGCAAACTTTAAACCGTTTTTAAAGGTTTTGATTTCATGTCCTCCATCTTGCTAAATTTACTCAGAATTTGTGTGTATTTGTGCTCTTAATTACATGTAATAACTGTGGCTGAACTTTGAATATACAGTGTAGGATCTAAGTTTATCTCTGTTAGTCAGTATTTATATTAGTCAGACTTTGGGACATGCCAGTTTGCTGTTATTGCTCCACTCTCCAGAGACCCTCTGAGGGCTGCTGCTGCTGAATTGACATTGAGGTCTCTGAACACTGCAGCTATGGTATGTGTGTGGGCAGTAAAAGCCTCCCAACACTATATTTACTACCCCAGTGCCAATTATTTACTCACCCAACAGTCTTCCCTTGGCTGTTCTCTGGTCTGGATTAGTCATGTTTTTGCCTCCGCACCATATCCCCATGATAATTCACACTGAGCTCTGGTCTTTGGTTTCTGTTGGTGTAGTTTCTGCTAATAAGCATAGTGCCTAAGTTTCCATAGCAACTCCACATGATCCAAATGGTAACTGCTTGATCAGGAATGCATCGTGTGAGCACCCAGACATTAAAGTTAGGCACACGGCACAAAGACGTACAGTACACCTGCTGGGCAGCATTGAAAAACCCGCCCTTCTCCATACATCCAAATAATTTACCTAGCAACCCAGTCCCGTTACTATGGATATTTTAGTGTCACCGCATGACTAACATGACATTGAGGCAAGGTCGGTCTGCCCTCACTTGTGACTCTGGACTATTTGTTCTTGATTGATAGACTTGCGCCAGACTAAATAGAAAGCATAGATACTTAAGAAATGTATAAATGAGCCCAGAGAAAAAGGTGAAATGAGGGTGGAGCAAACAAATGCTCCACAGGCTATATGAAAAGCTTCCACTCTGAGGAAGCAGTGTTTCAATCTTAGATTTTTTTTTCATCGAGTATAATTAAGTGCCTGATGAGGGCTACTGGATGCAGTAATGTGATCCTTTCCTCCCATTCCCACTGTCATACATCATATAAAAGGTGTTTTTAGGCATAGCAGTAGATAGATGACAGGAAAAGAGCAATAAATTGTTGTGGTGGATGTTGAGCTTCTTACCCTTTTTTAATTTTTTAATTGAAAACTGTTGCTTTGTTTCACTTGATTCAGATTAAGGAAAATCTTTTTATGCCCACTAATTTCACTCATATGTAAGATATTGTGCTAATACTATTTTTTTCTCCTTCTGCTCCAATAGCTGATCCTAACACCTTATTTCGATCAAACTCACTTGCCTCCAAAGCCATGGAACAGTTCATGAAGGTGAGCTAAGTTTTAAAAAGATTATTATTATTATCATTATAGTTACTGCAGTTTTTCGGTTCCCTGCTCTGAGGGAAAGCATGATGTGCCTGATATTTACTCTCTGAAATATGCAGATTTAGATAAAACAAGGCAAGCTGGCAAGTGTAAGAACAAAACGGCATGTGTAGCATGTGTAGCATGACAAATGCAAAGGTAACTTTAATGGGATGTATGGATGTGTATGTCGACATGACAGGCTGCTGGGTGGGGCAGGATCAATCCAAATTAAGTGCAACAGAAAGTGTGTCAATTTTCAAGATTTCTAGAAAAAGGAGTAAAAAAACACCGGTCATCCAAAAGAGGACAAGAAACAGACAGAGGCAAGGAGAGATGCAGGACAGGAGGTGGTTAGCTTGACAAGCTGACTGAGCCAATTTTGCTTAGGAAGTTTCCCAACTGAGTGCAGTGACCCAGAAGTGTCTAGATCCATAATAGGAAGTAGTCAGATTCTTTAAATGTTAAGGAAAGCTGCTTCAGTGCTTCCCTTATTACCTCCTTTAGCAAAAGATAGACTTTTACATTCCCTTGTGAAATGAAAAGACATAATGCTGCCCCTCAATTCAAATGATCAAAATACTGACACATCATGTGCTGCTAGGTTTTAATTTTTCATATATGTGATCACTTCACTGATACTCATTGTATGAAGCGCTTTGTAACCTAATTTTAGAAAAGTGCTCTTTAAATAAAGTTTTTAATATGTATTTAACTAATTGAAGTGAAGGCTTGCATTGCGTATGTCCTCATTTTTGGTCTTAGCATTTAGTGTTATTAATTCATCTAACATGAGAGGTGCTAAAAAGCCCAGTTAAAGGGTTAATTCTTCAGCAGGACGAGATGAGTGGCATTTCTTGATACAAACACTTCACTGTGTGCTGGAAAGCTGTTCTTGGTAATCAAGTGATATTTTTCACAAGGATATATACACCCTTAATATAAAATTGTCACATTGTCACCTTGTTACATTTTTAACTAGTCTTGTGCAAGTTAGATTCCCTGTGGACAACAATCCTGTTTTCCTTTTTGTGAATTCTTCTTAGCGTCTTTCCTTGACCCTCTGGATATTTCCTATCAAGGGAAAGTGTCATCAACAGATATAAGAGGGAATTTGTTGTCTGTTCGACCACAACCACAAGCTAAACACATACCAGGGACAACACCACATGAGAAAATAACCTTCAAAACAAAACAACCAACAACGGAAAGCGGGACATGGAAAACAAACAGATAAACTGAGGAAGCAGACAGGGAGGGACACACAAAAGACACATGGGAACAGATCAAGAAAAGCGAAACGCATAACAGTGACCTTAACAGATGTCTTCAACATATGATATTGTTTTGCTATCAGGCTGTTGGCATGCTGTATCTGCATGAGGTGTTGAAGCCCATCATCAACCGCATCTTTGATGAGAAAAAGTACATTGAACTTGACCCGTGTAAGATCGACCTGAACCGCACAAGGTAAATCGGACCTAAAACATATCTTGTTGGATCACAATTCCACAGTCATACTCGGACCTGATAATAAAGCAGGACTGCTACAAATGACAAGAGGGGATTTGTGGGTTGTACGCTCAGGCGTGCTGTTCGCAAATTATGTGTTAAAATGGAAAAGCTGCCACAGGAGACTGCCCACTTCCTTTACACTTCACCCCTGAGAGAAAGACATGAATGTGAGGAAATGAAAAAAAAGTAAAATGGGAATGGCTGTTGCTTGGCAACTGCCATGAGCCCCCTGAGATATCTATCTCTGACATGGAGGGAGATCCAGGATCTAACGTTCTCCATGTGTGCAGTAGCTCTAACCTACTATCTTATTTCGTCCCCTTAAATTATCTCAGTTTATGTGTTTAGATATTGTCAATATGGCAGTCATTGTTTGGATTCCTCTGTAGTCACATGGTCTCATATGTAACGAGATAATGAAGAACAGAAATGTTATCAGTCCTTTTATAAACTGTGTTACAGAGCAGATAAAAGCCTCTCTTGCATAGCTGCTGTTTGCATTGCGTTTACTCTGCAGATCTCAGGGATTCATTTGTTTACAGCATCTTTCTTTGTCTCTGAAGAAGGATTTCATTCAAGGGTGCAGTGTCAGAGGCAGAGGTGCGGGACAGCAGCGTGGAGCTGCTGCAGAGCTATTTGACCAGCATCATCGAATCAATCGTGAGCTCAGTCGATCAGTGTCCTCCTGTAATGAGAGTGGCCTTCAAACAGCTGCACAAGAGAGTGGAGGAGCAATTTACCGAGCCTGAGAATGAGGTTAGTGTGAAGCAAAACACACACAGAGGAAAGCGTGTCAGTGTATTTGTGGTTACTTTCACCCGCAGCTTATCCCGAGGCAGCCTGTCACCGTTCAGTGACTCGTCTTCATTTTTACAGGATGTGAAGTACCTGGCCATCAGTGGATTCTTCTTCCTGCGTTTTTTTGCTCCTGCAATCCTCACACCTAAGCTGTTTCAGCTGAGAGACCAGCATGCTGACACGCGTACAAGCAGAACACTGTTACTACTAGCCAAGGTATGATTCAGAACACAGACATGCACATAGACTCTGCTGTGAATAATTTATCCATGTTCAGACTTGTGCACCCCCCAAAACAAAACAAAAAATAAACAGTAAAGTGTTGGAAGCCTTGAGTGTGATGCAACAGGCCATCTGTGTGAGGAGATGGATTTTAATGTTGTGGATGTAAAACAAATAAAACATGGAGCAGGAATACGATGTAACACAAACACACAGTGTTTGTGTAATGTCAACAGAGAGAGAGCGCTGAGCCACTCCTTGCTTTTTTCACTTTGTTTGGTAATTATGTAACACTGTAGGTCTGTGTGCCTTATTTTAAGTTCTGCCAGAATCAGCAAAATAAGATTGATATTCCATCTCCAGTCATTTATATTTAGCACTATGTCTCTGCTCTGGTCTGAGACCTCACCATCCTTTCTTACGTTCACGTGGAAATTCTAAAGGCAGTGAGGGCAGCAGCAAGATGCCCTTAGGGAACAGAGCAGGGATCAGTGAGGACAGGATGACATGGAAGTAGCATCCTTAGCTTCAAATGAAGAAGCTGGGATGGAGTTGGTAGACTGAAGAATTTTGAAAAGAGTATGAGATTTGCCAGTAGGATGTACGGAAAGGGAAACAGCTGAGCTGATGTGAGCTGGAATTTAGATCAGCTGATCTGCTGGGATTGAGTCTGTTCTCCCAGAACTAAATCTGTATTCATTTTTATGACACTAATAAAAATGTTAATTATTTGAAAGGTGCTGATAATCTGCAGTAATGCCACTAGATCACCTGTTGTTAGCAACTCGTTTAAAATTCATAACTCACAGCAAATCTCAAAGAAGTTTTTTTCACCATCTATACAGAGTATGGCCATAAAACATCCCTCTCACATTTTGCTCCATTTTAACCATAAATAGATCAGATGAGCATGTCAGCAGGTTATAACTGAAATTTGAGTTGATGTTTCTCGATATCATCAAAAGCAGGGATCTTAGATCCAGATGTTAGAAGAACAGTAAAACCTCATTCCACTCCCACGTGTGGCTTCTGTGGTTGCTGTCCATGGTGCTGAAGAACTGTTGCCATGGGCCCTCTACAGAGACGGGGAACGGGCTATTTTTACCTCTGTGTGCTGCAACCAGTCTGTGGTTCAAAGCCAAGCATCAGAGAGGATGTAGAGGGGGACTTCCTCCTCGCCCTAGGCCAGGTGTGGGCTGGACAAAGGGCCTCGCAGCATGCTTGGCCCCAGGGACCCTTTTGATCTTCGACTTTTAGATATGCAGTCACTCCCTCACTTCTGTCATTTTCTGGAGATTTGATATGGTGAAGATGTGAGTTTGTAGTTGATATCGTGTCTCTGTGTTGCCAGGCACTACAAAGTGTTGGGAACTTGGGACTTCAGCTGGGCCACGGAAAAGAACAGTGGATGGCGCCTCTTCATCCCATCATCCTTCGCAGTGTGGCTTCTGTCAAGGACTTCCTGGACAAGTTAATTGACATAGATCATGACACTGGTAAGACTGTAACCACCAAACACATCACTACAACGTGTAATCAAAAGAAGCCAAGTCCAGAGGTCATGCTGTTGAGCTAATCAGCCACAGGCTACCTGCCAGTGTAGTAGCTCCCAGCTGATATAGGTGAAACAATACTGTAGCCCCGCAGTGAAATATTCATAACTAGCTGGAAGTCTGGAAAAGAGATGACATGGTTAATGAGCTGGCAGGGAGCTGAAGTGAGAAGCTGCCACACGGGTTACCCAACATGTCCTGGCTGTTGCCTTAATGTCATGTGTCAGTGAGGCTGTTGTTGTGAAACATCTTCCCCCTCTGACATATCGTGTTTCAACCTCCGTCTTCACATCACACCCACTTTTTTCTCCTAAAGGCCAGTTTGACATTTAATGCTCTCGAGGTGAATTTGTTGGACAGAAGCAGACGCTTGTTATTCCTCTTTGAAGCTCTATCCCTCATGGGGTGATGGAACAAGACTTAGGAGCCATGTGTAACAGAGTGCAGTGTAAAGCAATGAATGTATATAGTTTATTGACACAGCACCACCTTGTGTCTATCTGGGCGAATATGCAATTAGCTACAGATTATAAACAGTTTTCCCTTATGTCCGTCTTCTGCTTTCTCTGCGTAGCGTCTGAAGTGCCTCAGAGGGCTGTGTTCACGGCTTCAGTCACAGTCAAAGAGGGGTTTCTCCACAAACACAAAGCAGAAGGACCCCAACTGTTATCCCGCTTTGCATTTAAGAAACGCTACTTCTGGTTGACGAGTGAGACGCTGTCTTATGCCAAGACTCCCGACTGGCAGGTGGGTACTGTACCAGCAAAACTTTATAATCTACCAACATACTGCATATCATGTGAGTATTTATGTTACTGCTCATTTTGGCAACCAGCCACTCTGTCAAGTGTTGCTTTTTAATCATGTACGACTGCTGGATCAAATAATCAAAAACAATCAAAGTAATGATAAAAATACACGTACAATATGCCCATTTGTGCCCCATGAAGGGCATTCATCACCACGTGTCGCACAAACAGAAAACATTTTAGTCATCCGCTGCTTTGCTTTCATGCATTTGTGTTGATCTTCTCGTGAGAACATCATTACTGATATTACAATGTGGTGCCTAAACCCGTGATAATGATTTCCTCTCATTTTCTAACCAGAGACTGTCAGAGAGAGGGAGAGGGTTGATGGGAGCAGAACATCCTCGTCGCTAAATGCCTCTCTTTGAGCCAGTCTCTGCTTTGTGTGACTGGAATAAAGGCGAGGGTTAATTGAAGGCTATGGATATTCATACGAACATCGCAAATCAGACTGGAGACAATGTCCTGGCCCCTTTTCTCCATGTTGGAGCACTCCAGTCTCAGTGAGATGAGCTCCCATTGGAAGTGGCTGATTTACACTTTAAAGTAGCCTTTGCTGCCACGATGATCTCATCCTCACTTCCTCCTTGCACCGTACCGTTCCTCGTAGCTTAATGAGTGCAAAATATTTCAGGATGAGAAACCTCTTCATTAATTTGCTCAGTGATCAGATGTCACCTTTATTTCACTGAGTCCTTACTGTAGTATGCCTGAGGCAAGGCATGATACATCATTGCCATCATGTGCATACCTGTCGTAATTGGGGCTGTGGTTTGCAGGTGCGCTCTTCAATTCCTATTCAGTGTGTGTGCGCTGTGGAGAGGGTGGATGAAAATGCTTTTCAGCAGCAGAATGTAATGCAGGTCATCACCCAGGACAACGACGGACAGCTGCACACCATGTACATCCAGTGCAAGGTGGGTTTGTACACCACCCAGTTGCAAAGACAGTACATGAGTTTTTTAAGTTGGTCGCTTTTCTTTTTTTCTTTTTTTTTCTTTTTTACACAAAACCCTTGACAGTTTTCTATAGTCGCAGATTTTAATTTTTAACAAGTTTTTTATTAACTTTTCTAGGAAAAAGTAATTGAATATCTATATTGTTTTACTTGAATATCTATATTGTTTTACTTCTGTCACAATGATGTGCTTTATCCCTGTAGGTTTTTCAGCTGATTGCATTCAAATGGCAGATTTTTCTTTTTTCAGTTGGACATTAAACTTCATGGTTCACCGTATTTCAATTTTCCCAAACAGAATGTAAATGAGCTGAACCAGTGGCTGTCTGCGATCAGGAAAGTCAGCATCTACAATGAGCGCATGCTGCCCTCTTTTCACCCGGGGGTTCATCGCAGTGGCAAGTGGACCTGCTGCCTGCAGGCCGACCGAGCTGGTAATCCTGCTGTTATTACTTCCAGATGCACTGAGTTATGTCCAACACAATAACATTTGTAGGACACTTGCAACCTCCCCTTTGCTACTTTACTAAGGTTTGACTGGCTGTTTTTGATGCGCTCTCCAAATATATTGTATTTACTCACCACCTTGCATGTGGGATTAAACATTTTGCATTCTTTTCAGCACCGACACTTCAGGTTTGATTGTTACTAAGGCTGTTCCATTGACTATTATATACAAACTAGTAGAAACATCCATTAAAAGGATTAAATGGATCATCAGTAGGATATTTTACATTTAGTGGGGTGAAGTTCAGACTGTGTAGAGTGCCAGAGATGAATAAAAAGCGTGTATCAGTTGCAGGCTGCAGTAGAACCCACTCAGCTGTGACACTTGGTGACTGGAGTGACCCGCTGGATCCCGACGTGGAGACTCAGACGATATACAAGCAGCTTCTGCAGGGCAAAGACAAACTCAGGTTGGTGCCCGAGAATGTCCTCGGCCTGTATGCATTTCTTTTCCTGAACACTAGAGGTCTATGTTGCTATACAGTAAAGCACTGCCGTGCTGCTTCTTGACATTAGTATGAGTCAAGTGTTTAACTTTCACTGTGTGATCATGTGATATGATTCTGACTGATACTGCAGGAACAAATATCTGGAGATGCCGGATGATGATGAGACAGCGTCCAATAAAGAAAAGAAGACGAATGTGGACGTTCACCCAGGTGACGCTAAACTTTAACTTTTCTATCATGTTACATGTTCAAGTGCTTTTATTGTTGTATTATCATTATTATTATCCCCTTATATTCTATGTGGGTATGACTTTACTAGGAAGTAATTCTAGAGAAAAACCATCCTTTTATCTACAAATGTCTCTGTCACAGATGGTGCTGAATGCACCGTTCAGCAAATGAAGCCATGTCAGGGCATCGCTGCTCGGCTGCTGGTGGTGATAGAGGACCTGGAGCAGGCTCACGCTACCTTCCAGCGCAGAGAAAAGGAGGACGCCACCAGTGTTATTATGAATCCCTAGAGTTCACATGTGGACTGGGAGCCTTTAATGCATCAAGGCAGGTTAGGGGTGGGGAAGGGCAGCATCCTGTACCAACACAAGTGAGAACCAGCTAACCCACTCTCTTGATTGTCATGGAGAAAAAAGTGGCTGCGTGGTGCCACCTCTTCCAGCCTTTTAGTACATTTCCTCCTGGCTGTAAAGAGCAAGAGGGAATTCTGCCACTTTAATCTTTTTGATTCTCCGAGTGCCACCGACAAGAGCGCCGCGGGAAGATTATGATACTTGACAAAAAGGAGGTGGGGGGGAGGGGGGAGGGACTTTGAAGCATGATCTGACTTGATATTTTTTATGTAGATAATAAGCAATCTGTTGCATGGCCCACATCCACTTGTTGTGAAATGTGAAAAGAAGCTTTTATATTTTGAGATACTGTACAGGACCGGAGTCACACATTTTTATGCAAAAAGCTTGTTTTAGTGTAACCTACAGTACCTGAATGTAAGGTGTTTTGATATTGCTGTTATTATTATCAATGCTTTGTATTTTTATTGAGGCAAACTATCACCATGGCCGCAATGTAGCAGTGACAATAACATTATAAGTTATTCCACAGTATGACGCCGCCTGTAAAGTGAGCAAAATTCAGATTTTAATTGTTGCTTCAGTCCCTTTACACAAAACATCCGCTTTGGTTTGGTGCTACGGCCAGTAAATGTTGGGTTCTGATGTAATTCACATTTTTATAATGCCATTGCTAAGATGGGTAATATTTACCTGGTTATTATTGAATATCAATACATGGACACATTTTATTTGAAAAAAAGGGGAATTAACAATCATGAGACACTCCCATTTGCTAAGTTTACATTTTCTGAGATTTTTGTGCCACTGCATTGGGCTCATGTGTTTGAGATGCCAAATTTGCTTTTAGGAATTTTAAAGAAAAAATATACATGTGGGGAATTTTGATCATTTTTCATAGAGAAAGTAGTGTTCTGTGTCCATTTATTAAACAATATTCAGTTGAATAAAATCTGATCTGAGATCACTGAGATGACCTCAGCAGGCGTTCTTCTTACCCTCAAGCTTAACACTCTAAAACACATGGCAGACATTACATTCAGCATCCTGTATTGAGATGGTTATTACGAGTGTGTTGGTGTTTGCAGCTTTCCACATTTTTCTTTTATTAATTTGACACTCGAGTCATAGCGAGAGTAGGCATGAGTGGAACATTGTGTTCTCTTGAATGGGGACTCTTGTTATGAAAAAGAAAAGAAAGGAAAAAAAAAACCCAGCCTGTACCTTATTTTGCAAATTCATCATAATGGTTTGTTCCAAGTGGGTTGTTACTGTGAACACAATTGTATTATTCAATAAACTCCGCTGGAGAAATCAAAGGAGAAGGTGTCAAATTTGTGCCCAGAAAAAACGAGACTGACACTTTTTTTTTTCTTTACATTGATCCTCACTTGGTTTCCATAAAATGAGGGAATGGTACAAAAAATCTGCTTTGCTGGCTTATGTCTGTCCGTCTCCTGGTTAGCATTAAAGTGTAGGAGGATCTGACTTCAAGCAGACATTGATTCATTTTTGGTATTACAGGAAACCCCATCACATCTGATAGATGCCAGAGCAGGCTCCCAGTGTCATGGTTACCGCTCTACTCCTTTGTTCAAATTTAATCAACCCACCAGAACCACAGAATTCACAATCCAACAAGAATCTGAATGTAATGTTAAATTATACCACATAAAAAAAATATGCGTGCCAGCAGTGCACCTCCCGGTCTTATTTAAATGCTAATGAAAGCAGACCTACCTGCAATGATGCAGCAGTCTCCCTGCTCGCCCCCTCATTAAGCGTGAGAGGTGAGCGATGAGCGGAGACAGGCCAGTAGGGCTTATTTACAAATACTAGCAGGGGTCTGGCCCCCGAGCTGCTGGGTCAGTGACGGAAGGAAGAACGACAACCTGAAAGGGGGTGTGTCTCATCGCCTCAGTCCTGACATCTCAAGGCCTGCTTTAATATGCGCCCACCACAGCTCTTTACCACAGAAGCTGGAGGCAGAAAATTACCATAAAGTAAATTTACTACCAGTGAGAACTCTTCCTGCTGCACTCCAGAACAGCAGCCAGGCTCATTTATATCCATATAACGAGCTCCAAAGCACAGAGTTACCCAGGGAGAAGGAAACGGTGGTGTTAAATAGGAAGAAGACACACCACCACCGGGTGGGGTGGGGTGGGGTGGGGAGACAAGGAGAGCCGGTGTAACAAAAGCTCAAACACGCTACCCCTGTCAAGGGCACATTTATTTTTCCACAACAAAAGACACAAACATGCAACAAGGTCATCACAATTCAATAAAGACCAATAGATTAAGAAGCCCTTTATAGTTAAATCAATGTCTCTGTATATCTTGCTTTTAGTTTATCTCAGTTTGTCCCCGTGAACCATTTTAAATAACAATAGCAGACGCCGCCTAAGATTAAACAACAAAAACAGTGACTTGGAAAGGTCATTTAAAATGGGCACTTAAATTGAAAACCTTCAGATGTTTTACATGTCGTGGAAAGAGTGGGGAAAGCAGCAAAACGCTATCGTTTCCTCATTTGTGTAAATCAAAGCCAATACAGAGGGGGGAAAAAATAAAAGATAAAAAGGGAAAATCCCTAACTAATAGGAATAAGTTTCAGAACCACAGTGCTAAATCACCAGAAAACCAGGGTGGGGTTTCTAGAGAAGCTAACATGTTTTCATATGCAAAAAACAAGAAAAACTCTGCACTGTCAATACGCTTGCTCACTGTTTGGTTAACATGCACCTCTAGGAAACATTACTGCATCTTTAAAGGACATGAACCTAAGCTTTGTCTACGAGACTCCCACTTCCACACACATTCACACGGACGGATACAAACGTACAGCATAGCCACAGAAAAATGGTAAGGTATCATTTAGATAGAGAAGTACAGTTTGCAGTGGACACTACGAGAGTACAACTTCATATATACGTCATACGTTAGGACAAAGTGACTTCATCCCCGATCCCACCTCTAACCTCTAACGGAATAGCATGGGATGAAGAGCAATACAGCAAATGTTACGTAATAGTTCTTTTTAGAGACAATCATTGAAAAAAAAGACATCAAAAATATATGTTTTTTTTTTAATACATAGCATGTGAACATCCTTGGATTGCAACCTCTCTGTTTAGAAACGCAGAGGTAGGCGCCCCATAAAGAAAACATCCATTGTCATTTTGAACCAAAAACAATCAGCCTTCTTCTTGCTACACGTAAATCATGTATTAGGTTTTAAAAATAGTAAATTGCATAAAAACCACCTCCCTCTTGTTTAACCGGACAAATACCAAAACCTTGATTTATACGTCATTCCCACATAGATCTGTACACACCTGAAAAGTCTAAAGGGCCGGGCGTCGTTCACACTACAAGACCGACACGTGGAAAAGGAAAAAGCTGAAGAAGCGAACATTTGGATTTCTCTAGTGAACGAAATTTCACTTCACATGGAAAAGTTCCCTGATAGATCGGTAGCATTCTCTTTTGCTGTCCCATTGTATAAAGGGTGTCACAAATGTGCGAAGGAGAAAAGTTGACATAGGCCAAAAATGTGAATGTTTTAAGTGCCTGGGTCAAAAATCACTCAGAAATACTCTTAGTAGCTTGTTTACCATATACCATACCACAAACACAGAGCTGTGGCTAAAAGAGCCTGAAAACAAGTATACAGGTTTAAAGCATTTAAACAGATATTAATACTTAAATCTGCAACAGCTGACTTATTTGGTCTTAAGGACGGTGATTCACTCACGATTCATTTAGAGTCATGATCCTGTCCTCCTGATGAATGAAGAGTCCGAGCGCTTTAGCTGCTAAACGCTCCAGAGTGATCACAAGCGAGTTGTAGCATCTGCCATTCTTTGGGTTTTAAGAGCTTACTGTAGCTAAAAGCTACACAATGACAGCTTGTTTACACGGGAGCAGTTTTCAGCAGGCTGATTCACATGCATAATGAAACCTTGTTTTAAAGTAATCCAGCAGTTTCTGTTGGAATCCTGCTGTATGCACACAACCCAGTGGTATTTAGTTGCCTTAACCTTTTTTAAAAAAGTGATTACAGTGATTGTTGTGACCTATGCCTGTGATTTTGGCTTCTTGGATAGGTTTTAAATCTTTTGTTTGTTACTCCTGGGTGAAGAAGAGCTCTCTTTGAAAAAGGTTAACAACAGCTGCATTCAAGAAAATTCATGCCTGAGAAGCAAGAGCCAAAAATGTGTCCTTTTTGAAAAATGGAGAAGCTAGCTCACAGACAACACAGGCTCCACTACTCGTCTAGTGAAAGTGGAATTTAACAGAATAACAAAAGATATTAAAATATATTTATAAGTTTGGGATAAACAGCTCACACCAGTTTGTGTCTTTGGCGTTGCCACACTGCAGCAGGGATGTTGCCAGTTGAAATGGGCTGGTGGTGTATGTTATATGTAGATGAAACTTTGGATAGTTCATGGATGTATATGCAATTTTTGGTAATGTGGGGCAATGTTTATTAAGATTTTTCAAGAAAAAAATTTGAGTAGAAGTTTAATTGAGACTGAATTATGAAGCCAGTCAGTAATCTGTCTTAAATATACTGCTCAAAAAAAGTTAAAGGAACACTTTTCAGAGTACAGAATCAAGTCAGATAAACTTCTGGGATATTGATCTGATCAGTTATGCAGCAGCGGTCGTTATTGTTAACCACGTTTCACCTTTTTGGTGTCAATGAAATTAATAACAGCTGCACTAGAGGGGCAATAATGAGACAAAACAGCAATAGTTTTATAGATGGACATTTTTCCCACATCATCTTTTCTGACAGTTTATTTCACTACTTTTCCATTTGACTAGGTTACATTAACCTGCGGAGGTTGCACAGGTAGTCCAGCTCCTCTGGGATTGTGCATCAATATGTGCTACTGCCAGAAGGTTTGCTGTGTCTCCCATCACTGGCTCAAGAGTCCAGAAGTTACTCTAGGAGAGTCGGACATGGCCGTGGAAGGTCCTTAACCCATGAGCAGGACCCGTATCTGCTCCTTTGTGCAAGGAAGAACAGTTGAGCACTCCCAGAGCTGCAAAATGACCTCCAGCAGAGCACTGGTGTGCATGCCTCTCACCAAACAATCAGAAATCAGGTTGGCCTGATGGTAGACCATCCTCTACAAGAGCCTATGCTCACTGCCCAGCACTTTGGAGCCCAAATGGCATTTGCCATAGAATGCCAGAACTGGCAGGTCCATAGTGCCTGTAACACTGTTCAGCATCATCAGTTTGGTGTTGTGTCAGTGATGATCTGAGGAGGCACGGAGGGACGCACTGACTTCTACAGGCCAGGCAACGACACCCTGACTGCCATCAGGTATCAGCATGAAATCCCTTGGACCCCCTGTCAGACCCTACGCTGGTGCACTGGGTCCTGAGTACTATTTTTAATTTCCCTCAAATGATGTGGCATCCTTTCATTCCTAACACATTATGCAGTCCATATCCGTGTAGACATCCAGCTTAACTTTTTTGCCGTTGATATCTGATGTGTTTTCAGTTTTACTTTAATTTTTTTGAGCAGTGCATATTAAATTATATTTAATTTAAATATTAAATATCTTTCCTAATATCTATATGAGATCAAGTCATTTGTATGAAAAGCATTTTTAGAATTAATCCATGTATCTGGCTTAGACTGCAGTTACAAACCAAACAGCTGTGATTATTTTAATTGTAGATGTAAATGGAGTCCTGACAAACACACTGGGTATACATAAGCATGTGCAATTTCTCTTTACCAACACAGTGGCTGCGACTGAGGCATCACTGACATTTAAATGTATTTTTCCACATTGCTGTGCTTTGATGCGAGGGTTAGAAGTAGCACTTTTCCACTGATGTGGTGCTAGCGCTTGATGCAGAAAGCTTTTTCATGTTTCCCTCGTAATAAAATGGGACTGGTACTGGAGCCAAAAAGCAGGCACTGCCTCGGCACAACAAAATAGCTGTCAGTGGCAACGGGAGGCTCCACGGCAAGAAATTCACGGATGATTTGCAGATGTAGCCCGCAGATCCTGTCGGCTGTGATTTCCTCTTTTTCTGCCGCGCAACAGTATATAATGCCAAACTAGTTCTGAACTAGCACTGACATGGCACTGCAGGAGGGAGGGGAAGAATTTAAAGTGACGAAGGACACAGAACTCTCTGTATTCTTGTGTTTCTGACTCACACCTAACTAACTAAGAGAAACCTCACCCGCTTAAACAAACTCCTAAGAATATTTTGTGATTTGATCTTGAACCCAGGCTGTTTTCACCTTCAGCTTTAACAAAAAATGGCTGACAACATCCGTTCCCACGTTCTGGACAAGTGTAAAAAAAAAGGCCAACACGGGCCATCTTCATGCCACTAACGCTGCCCCACCAATAATAAAGACACATTTACTGTATTTATTTGTGTCCCACGGGGATCAACTACACAAGGTCTACATTAAGGTCATGACAGCAGAATACGCTAACACTACTTGCAATATAAGACGTCCATAACAAGTCATACATGTTCAGTCCCTGACATCCTGACAAATTTTTTTGCCAGATTTTATGTATTCATGTTCATGTGCCTGTGTACAGATATGTGGGACAATCTGTATATTTTCTATATAGAAGAGTATAAAAATAAATTAAACTTACACCATTGACTCAAATTGAGTTTAAATTTAAAGGTATATCACATCTGCAAATATATTTTATATATTCATATATATATAGTTAAAGCATCGCAAGCCAGTTTATAAACATCAACTTAAAAAAAGATTAAGTTGCAATTTAAGACATTTTTCGAAAAACCAAATGACTTAATCAACAAAAACGTTGCCTCAAAGTGCTATGGAAGACTATGATTAACCCCAAAATCAAGCCCGCTGCTGGGTGACCCCTTAATAAACCTGACACCAACGCTCCTGCTCATTAAAATTGATCAGACATATTTATGGAGAATTATGCAGCTCTGGGTTATAATTTATCGCAGAGTAAATAAACATCACAAGATCTCCACCGAGGACCTTTGAAAAGTCTTTAGCTCGTGGGCACGAAGTCTAAAGGGGGGTGGGGGGGGGCGTAGGAAAAAATAGTCCCCAGCCAACAACACACTCGACCAACATTTGCATGGTTTGTAGAACGAGTGCTCCACAGCTGAGGAGGAGGCGGAAAGCGGGGGTGAACAGATACATCGGGAAGCGCCCCAACGACTCCAAAGTGAGCTCACGAAGGCAACGAGATGCTGCTCGTTTCCGAGGCTCAGCTGCTCACTGTGCGGGCACTTGAGCCAAGTACAACGCCAACAAACGGCAAACAAGCTCACAAGAGACTGCAGGCGAGCAGAGGAGCTCCCCCGAAAATGGATCTCTAAGGGAAAGCTGTTGGTGTTTGAAAGACAGAGGAACGTCCATCTGTGTGTTCAGCTTCTCTCCTCAAGGACTTTAAGCCAGCTTATTAATGCCTCCTAGCACGCGATAGCACGCTCATCCCTTGTGTACGGTCAGCATGATGGATTGTGCCAGCGCCTGGGTTCGCTCCAACAGGAATAATAATAATGCAGCCTTTTTATTCACAGAGGTCATCGTCATCAGCGTGTCAACTAAACAAATGAGTTAAACCTTGGAGCGGAGCTTGTTTCGTCTTATTTTATGTCTCCTCTCACAGACTGTCCACAAGGTTAACCATACAACACACAATTGTTACCAAACACCAATAATCTTCTAAATCTTAAGCTCTCTGGAATCTACGTCATGCACTACAGAACATACTTCCATACGTAGAAAATAAAATACACTGACCTATCAGAAGTGGAAAATATCAGATTAACCGTAAATGACCTGCTTTTTCAAAAATGCACAACCAACTTTTGTAATGAATAAAAGTAAACTGTGGGGGAGGGAAATAGTTAATTTGGATTTCTTTGCAATTTTCTTAAATCTTCATAACACCAAGCAACAGCTGATCCGCTGACAGCTCACCCTGTCGCGTGTGTTTGCTCGACATTCATTATGCAGCGTTAGTCGGGGCCATGCATTCTGGAGTTCAGCGTTTTACAGATATGCCTGTGTACAGTTATTAGCCCCATGTCATTTTTCTTTGAGTGCCAAAGAACAGCATCAGTTTGACTCGAAAAAAGGGATAAATACCTTTCACCTCAAGGTCCCAACATTCAGACAAGAATCTCTTTGCCTCCTTTACACTTTGAGAGACTTTGCCAACGGACAAAACTTGCTCAAGGCATGGATCTAGAGACAGCAGGGGGGAGGGAGATTGCCTGGGTTACATAAACCAAAAACTTTGATCAGAACCAAGCCACCCTTTCTGCAGGATATTTTTGTTTGTGGGGAGTAAAGCGTTGTCGGCCGCATGTTGCCCGTCGTGCAGTGTCCCCGCTCTCTGGGAGATGGCGGGGCATGGGGGGGTTTTGTTTCAGTGTACCAGTTCTGCTGGTCATCAGTCCTTTAGATTGTCCTCGCCAATCCCCTGGGCCGACAGCTCTGCCAAGACGTTGTCCAAGTAGTTGGGGTCGGGGTAGCCGTGACCGGTCAGGTTAGAGCCAAATTCCGTCTTGTGATGAATCTCGTTCCACACCACGGTGTCCGATTCGCCCGTGGTGCTGGATGTGCCAATGGTGAAGATGAGGCGTCGGTCCCAGGCCATGATCAGCAGCTTCAGGACCTGATGAGACACAAACGAGAGGATGGTTTGTGACGGCGCTTCCACAAAAGGAAGCCCGCTCTTTCCTTCTGGGAGCCGCGTCGCAGCTTACCTTCCTGCCTTTCTCGTTGTCGGGGAGGTAGCAGTGTCGAGGGAACCCTCTGGCACTGAACTTCTTCCCAGGGTTGGGGTGCTCATTGGTCTGGTGAAAATGTCAAGAAGAAAAAACTAAAGTTACAACACCTTCACTTGCAATTATGACTTAATTGTGTGGGAAATGTCAACAGCACCCACAGGACAAGCTTTACTGCTCACATCACTTAAACGAGGCTTTTGTAAAATAATCAGCTGGGAAATATGTTACTTTCAATACGCAGTAATATGTTCAGTCTCTGTCAAAATAAAGTGCTTTGAAGCCACCAGTATGAAATAAAAATCTTATAGCTCATCTTAGCCAGAGTCTCGCCAATTCCCTCAACCTTATCAATAAAAATAAGTTACACAGTTACAGCAGCCTTGTTATAACAAACTACTCTTGTTTTTTGTCCCTTTTCCTATTTCCTTTTCCTTTTTTATGTTTACATTTTGGTAATATTCCCAGGCTTTGGTTGCTTTAACAACACATTTGTTTTTCCCAGTCTTTTGTGTGTTCTTTGTGCCTCTATTAAGCACACTTCTTGGACAGGTTATAAGGCCCCTTTTCACTGTAACACTAATATAATACCACCTAAAAATAAAGCTGCAAGAAGCTTTGATGGAATCAGGTAGTTCAGCAGGGCACAGTCGCCATGGCAACTTGATCAGATCATGCTAAAAGCTGGCTGTAAGCAATAAAAGGAAAAAAGTTCTGTGCTGCCCTCTCATGACTCATTTTTTGACAGTCTTTGGAAAGAAGTGCCGAGATGGTTAGAAAAAAAAAAAGAGGTGTGGCCAAAAGATGAAGAAACTTTTTAAATAAAATTAGATATAGCAGAAACTGATATCACGGGACTCTTTAAACTCAGCTCGTTTCAGTGACTCCAGAGGTATGCTATTTTCGAAAATCAGGCGTACGGTTCAAAAGTTACATCAGAGGTGATCCAGAGAGAGTCATTCCACTTTTGATTAATCCCAGCGCACCGAAAATAGCTGTAATTTCCCCAAAAGGGGGAGTGCAATGTGGCCTCCAATGAATGGGAGTGATTGATTTATGCCTGCATCTAGAAATAGAAATTATATTTTAGCTTTTGCAAGTAAAATATTGATTATATCATCACACTGAAATGAGACTAATATCCTGTTTTTTCTCACAATGAAGCCAATTTTAACCATAAATGTAGCTTCCTGCTAATGTGTGCTGCCTAAAAGTAAGCAGATCGATCCAAATACAGTATCGATACCAGTATCAGGTTGATACTAGCACGATGCGATCAATACGTGGTTCCTATCCTCTAAGTTTAGTATGTAGTCCACCGGATTGTTCATGGTTTTTTTGGAAATGACAAAAATGACCTCAGACGTGCATTATAAAACATGTCTGAACCTCTTTGTGTTGACTGTCATGTTTATTTTATGTATAGCCTATAGCAAATGTAGGCAACAGAAGCTGACCCAAAGAGTTTGTCTTTAAGGAGATCACACACGATGGCAGCTGAAATAAAATGTCATTGGGCTTCTTTCAACTTTCTTCCTGAAGTTGCTTTTATGTTCAGAGAGGCTGATCTTTAAATCTCATTTAGTTTTCTCCACATATACATCGGCAGTGTAATGTGGGCTTTTCAACCAGCAGATTGCATTCTTGGTTTTTACAAGAAAATCTGTTTGATTTTGAACTTCTTTCTAGTGTGGGATGCAGAAATGTGTCCTTTTGATCATAGCACTACTTGCTACTTGTGATGATCAAACACTGGGAAGAAGATCAATATTTAAAAATGTTATTGTTTTTCTCAAACTGCTCTGATGTTTACAAACATTAAGACATCTATTCATCAGCGAGTGCTGGGTTTATGGGAGGACAATCTCCCTCATCAGCACCTATTACTAAAAGGTAACTACAAAAAGTATTAGCATGGTGGACTGCAATCAGGCAGCTAGAAACTCTCTGATGCTCCTCTCTTTGTGCATGAAATCAAAATAGTTCATGCCACAAAGTGGCTTGCGGTGCAATTAAAATCCAAAATAAATCTAAAAACTGAACTCTGTTGGTTAGAGCGTTAGGTTCTCGACAATTTAGAACTTCCTCTGATGATGTCTGTAAACCACAGTGAGTCGGTGTCCTGTCTCCTTCCTCAACCCCGCCTCCCACTATAGCAGATGGCTGCCCCTCCCTAAGCCTGGTTCTGCTGGAGGTTACTTCCTCTTAAAAGGGAGGTTTTTTTTCCTACTGTCACCAAGCGCCGTGTGATTGTTGGGGTTTTCTCTGTATTACTGTAGGGTCTTTATCTTACAATATAAAGCACCTTGAGGCAACTGTTGTTGTGATTTGGTGCTATGTAAAATAAAACTGAACTGAATTGAAGTGAACACACCACCTACTTTGACCTATTAAAGATGTAAAAGTATAAAGCCCCATATTTCATCATACAGTTTTGGGTGCTGGCATAGACTGAAAAGGCAAAAGAAGATGCACAGCGTCACCACTTCCCTACTCCCCCAATTATTTTGCTATCGTCCACAGAGTACAGAGTGTAAACCTTACCATCTATGATGATCACGATGTCTAGAGTGCAGGCTGAACTGCAGGAGGGGAAAAAGACAGACCTACAGTAATGTCCCCTGGCAATAGTGTATTGTGTTGTTATGCTGATCTGAGTGGTCAGATGACCCCCAGTGCTATCCCTGGGGGCACTATGCCTTCTCCGCTGGTGGAAAAAGGTCAGCTTATTGACTCAATTTGAGCTCATCTCAGGAGTCAGAAGAAAATACCAGCCAAAATACCACCAGCTCAGACCCGGTGAAATCCAACTGCAAATCCCAGCTGTTTAATTTTCTTATTAATGTTAATCAGTTTGATGTATGAGCTGAAAGGCAAATCAACTAAGGGAAGGTGGACTTGTATGCCTATAACTATATGGACAAAAAACCCATACATGTTTTCACTCTATATATTTCGTATACAACATAAGCCTTTACCATGAGAGCGAATAGAAAAATTCTTAGTGTTCCTTTTTGGGTCATAACTCTTCAATACTTCTTTGTCTTTGCCCTGAATCACTGCTTAATTCCTAAAAATGCTGTTTCCTCAGGATCCCGACACCTCAGCTTCCTGCGTGAGTAACTCTCCATCCAACTTAAGCGGATAAGCGGTTGTAAAAGGTCACAGATTTAGAGGCAAGAGACAGCGGATCAGGGTAGAAAGGCAGGGTGGTGGATTAGGTGAAGTGAGACGGCTCTCACCTGGATCCCGGCAGGAATATCGTAGACAATGCGGATGGTCTTTGAGTCTGGGTAGCCTGGCAAGCAGTGTGGTATGACGTGGTACTCCATCTTCCCGGGGGGCTGCGTGCCTGTTTTCTCCCCATAGATGGTTTTGCACGTTGGGCACTGAAGACTGCCATCCTGCTTTGGAGAAAAATAATGACTTGACGTTAAGACGCAATAAAATTAAACCACTTTGTTTCCAAAACCCCCAAATTAAATGGATGATTTGCAATTTTTTTTCAGCCTAGAGACAATATATCAAATGTTGAGACTGAAAAATGCCTTTTATTTGTTTCTGTTCATTTTTAATTTGAGCTCTAAATAGAACGATCCCAAACAGCAGATAGACGATGTTAGGAACTAGCTGGTAAATATATTTGAATATTCAGCAGATAAAGAACCAGATATTTTTCTCAGGAGTTGTTAGTCTTTACCCCCAAGTAGTGCTGGGAAAAAATACACCACTGCAGTTCTTTCTGGAGCCACAGTAGTGTTCGTTACAGTAGTTACAGTAGTTATAATGTAGTATAGCAATATCACCTATCACAGCTTAAAGAAAAATCTAAATTCAAAGAGGGGAATTTTAGAAACTGGACAAATAAAAAGTAGAATCATCTGCATAGATTGATACAGTAAAATGTAAATAAGAAGTTTGTTGTTTTTGTTACTTTTGTAATTCACACTTTTATTTAAAGGGGAAAAATGGTGTGATCACATTACACCCATACTGGCCTCCTTAGACTGGCTTAAATTTTCATTTCAGAATCCAAATTAAATGTTTATTCCTTGCTTTTTAAGAGCCTCATGGTTTGTCGCGCTGTTACTTAACAGACCTTTGGAAACCCTAGACTCCTAGCTGAGCACTGATGTCTACAAACCAGCTGCTTTTGGATATTCCCAGATCAAGGATTTAAATTAGAGGTGATTGAGACTTTTCAGTGGTGGCTCCAAATTTTCTAAAGACCCATTTGTTCTTGCTTTCACGTCTAGTCGAGCAGAGTTCCCTGGCTTTATTATGCAAAAACAGACTTATTTACTTTGTTTTATTACATTTCTGCTGTGTATTTATTGTTCATTTAGTGATTCTTATGTATAATGTATATTTTGTACAAACTGTACAGCATTTTGGTGAACTGAGGTATTTTAAATGCACAATAGAAACTTTGATTTGACTTGACTTTTTTGTTCTGGAGCACCAACAGTGCAACATGGTGTCCTTTTGTTTGCAGTTGCAAGCAGTAAATCTGAATTTCCTGCAAGCAAACTTCAGTGTCCAAAGTGATTTTACAAAATACTGTGCTGTCAAGACTGATCAGATGAGGCTATATAAGCTTTCCATCTGTGAGCAGCAATATCGAGGGCCATCATCTGCCGGTGCCGTGCAACCCCGTCGAGCTGTAAGACATCGCGAGTTTAGAATTTGAGCCTAGCGTGACATCATAACAGCGTCTGGCTCGCAAGCTTTTACCCACCTTATTGCCATTGTTGTACATGGCCACCAGGCATAGCAGATGGTACATGTGCCCACACTTGCCAAGTTTGCCCACCAGCTCTGGCTTGATGCCTTTGTGCTGCAGGACGCCTTCATAGCCGGATGACATGACCAGCCTCTCCATGCAGATGGTACAGTCCTGGAATAGCCGGCCAAAATACTTGAGCTGCCATTTGACATGTACATGACTGTACTCATGAAGCAACTTAAATCCTGAATATGCGCAACGATGGGTTTTATTCTCACCTCATCTGGCACCACTTTAATCTTCTCAGTGTATCTTCGCACCACATCTTCTGGGTTTTTTCCTTTTAAAAATAAGTCACAAAAGTCATGAGAACAAGCCACAGGTAAGTGTGAGCAAAGAGAAAATTGACTATTCAAAAACAAGAGAATAACATCAGATCAGTCTCAGAGACTGCCCCATGTGCCTTTCTTTTTTTTTTTTTTTACCAATAAAAGAAAGTGTGCACGTGTAAACAGTACACATGTTAGTGATGTTCAAGAGGAGGTCACCTTGAAGCTGCCACATAACACTGGCAACCCCACACTCTCATAATCCCTGTGTGCAACCAGGCTGGTATGGCTGAGAGCACACCCACAGCTTACATCCCTAATACGCTTACAGGCAACCTTTTTCCCCCCTGAGCTTTTGTTTGTTCATTTGAGGGAGAGCCAGTGAACAGAGGCAGAGAGAGTAGTGAGACAAGGAGACAGCTTTTGTCCCCCCAAAATCCTCAGGTATAAAGGGTATGCAGGAGGTAGAAATGTGTGAAGAGAAGGAGAGGTGGAAACAGAAAAAGGAGGAGAAAGACAGAGAAAAAGTTAATAAATTAATTAAGAATAATTTTACTCTGTTGTTATTTGACAGCTTCATTCGCTTCTCTGATTGTTCTGGGTGGAGAAAGCAGAGCAATAGAAATCAAATCAGACATACACATAGGTTGCATATTTGTCCGCTGCCTCAAGTAACATTTGAAAGGTCAGTAATTTCTAATTGCTACAGCAGAAGATTTTATTTTACTTTATTAGTAAAGGTAGTTTTGGTGTTTTTTTGGTATTAGTCTGCATCATTTGTTGAGGCTAAAATAAATATATGGTCATGAATTTGCGATTTTTAAAGTTTTCGCACAACTTGGCTTGATAGTAATACATTCATATAAAGGATACCTTCTAATAGCATTTTAAATTCTAGTTTAAGGCCAAGTGTACTTTCAAAACTAATTAACTCTATATTTAGTGCTAGCTAGCTATTGCCAGTCTAGCTATATTAGCTGTGTTAGCATTTAGCTCAGCTCTAGGCCTTACTTAAAGGTATTCTCACATAGCTGTTAGCATAGACTCTTGTTTTTTTGTTTTAAACGCTTGATTTTGGTGAATTTATCAGTGGTTAGCTTGCCAAGGTAAACCTAAGGACCACCACAAAAAACAGCCGTAACAACGAACCTAATGGGACACTTAAATCACCATCTTTCAACTGAACAAGGAGATTTTAAAGACGCTAACAAATGCAAATTGCTTAAAGCTAAAGAAGCAGGAAAGAGAAAAAGGTCGTTATCTGGTGACGTTATAAACACAGCGGATGAAGTGAGTACCTGACATTTGTTGCACTTGTTTTTGTAAAGTTTAATAATTTCTTTTATAATGAAAATTACACTATGCATTGAGGAATGCTTTTGTTTGCGCATGCTGTTCTTAGAAACAAAATCAATATCAGTAAAACCGATACCGGCAGGTCACAGTTGGAGAAAACTGGAAAATTGGAAGGATATTCAAACTGGTGTATCTCTAAACAAAATCTTTGTGTACAGTGATGAGATGCTTGAAGGACTGACTAAGAGGACAAGTGCAGTGCAAGGATAGAAATCCAACAGTCTGACTGTTCAATTAATACAAAAACTCCCCGGGGATGTCTGTGTTTTCCACTTCTTGCATCGACCAGCACTTACTCAAGTCCAGAGCTCTCCAACTATACACCAGATGCCCTTTTGAACCGGCTCAGTGTAACCGTGCCTTATTAATTAGTTTCATTGTGGCTTCATGTATCAATCTGAATGTAGTGTTACATCTATGAAGTTGTCATTTTACTGTATACATATATGAGCTTTTTGAAAGGTACAGGAATGCTTTTCAAACTGACTATTAGCAAACTTGGGTGAAATCTGAGACACTGCTGACCTTATGGAACAATTATGGATCCCTCAACAGTTTATTTGGTGGTTTATTTTGCAGTTAAAACACTCAGAAGGCTGAAACATGTCGCAAAGTTTGGCAGAACAAAGATGGTCTGTCAGTGGTTGGTAGATTTCTCTCATCTGTGCGTTTCTCATTTCTTCACTTATTATAAAACTACAAACTACAGTGCTGTTGTTCTGAATTCATTCTGTTGTTCGGTCCCGCCGTCTCACCTCTTCTTAGGTGCTTTTTCTTGGTTTTGCGGCGCATGCCGTTGATTCCTGGCACAGGTTTCATATCGCTCTTGTTGATGGGGGGTGGGTGCAGTATAGGTTTTGGTGCTCGAGTCAGGCAAACGGGCAGACCTGCAGCGCACATCAGGATACCTGTCATACCTGACGCATGGGTAGAGCACGCACACAGAGAAATAAACAAACATTACTCATCTCAGCAAAAACTATCATTTATAGCTGATTGCTAAACAGATGCTGCACAGCAGATTTGGTCTCACCTGCTAAGGCTGGGTGCACTGGTCCAGAACCAGTCAAGTTTTTAACTGGGAGTGCAGGAACCCTGCAAGAGAAAAGAAATGAAAAGTGAAGCAAAGTAGGCATAAAAACAGTAATAGAGTGTTGTTACATTCCCTTACTCAATGGTCTCTACAAAAAGAATTGCTCACATCACACAGATAGATGCTTCTTGCCATGCGAGTCCATTTAATACACAGCTTATAATCTGTAAATGACCCTGCGACTGCTAAAATGGACAGTAAACGGTCCCATTTATGTACAACTGCTTGTTATGCCACAGCTGAAAATCCTGAAAGCAGCAGACAGTTCTGCTCTGCGTGGTATGAAAAACACTCAAGTTAAAATGTCAAATGTGCTTCACCACAAAGACGGAGACAACTGCAGTAGGATGAGACAGCTCGACTTGTGCAAAGCGCTGCCGCAGAGTCTGATTCAGGATGACATTTGGAGAGGTTGGAGTTCATGACAAACACAGACGACAAAGACAGTTGACTTGCTCACTCTTCAAGATCTACGAAGCAGAGCGGGCAAAAACAGGGGCATTAATATGAGCGCGCAATTTTCATATTTCCCTGAGCGAAGCAGGGCAGGGGAACAAGTCTCCTTTCCCTGGATTAAAAGTATGATGCCATCAAAATAAGAGTTATTAAAGCTGAGATTACACTGCCCTTTAAAAAACACCTAATAAATAAAATCACACTAAATGTGATGGTGTACTCAAGTGTACTCTTAGTGCTGATCCCAAGCCCGGGTAAATGGAAAGATTTTCATTGGGAGTGACGAGGATAGACAGGATTAAAAGTTGGGTCAAGCGATTTGCGGGCAAAGGTAAAGAGGCAAGGCTGAGGTGGTTCGGACATGTACAGACGAGCGATGGTGGATGTATTGGACAAAGGACTTATGGAGCTGCCATATTCCAGGCAGAAAAGAGGAAGATCTCAGGGGAGGTTCATGGAAGTAGTGAAAGAAGACATGCAGAGGGTTGGTGTTATAGAAGAGGATACTGGGGATGAAACAGAGGCAGATGATCCACTATGGCGACTCCTAAAGGGAGCAGCCTGTAAATTTCAGTAAATTTGAAAGCCATGGACAGCAGACAGATATAAAAAAACAAACCTAAGCCAGTGTGAGACAATGTGATGAAAACAAGCACTTTACTTTTAAATGGATAGTTTTAAACCACACATTTTTATTCCTGTTAACAGCTTAGACTCCAAACAGGTGGTAAAGCGGACTAAAAAATTGTAATTATAACCATTTAAATTCCTCTTAAATTGCAAAAATCACACTAGGACACTTGGTTAGGCCTTCATACATATTATTTTACAAAGAAACAGCCGTTGTTCATTTTTAGATTTATTGTTTTAATATTATTAGAGTTGATGGTAAGAATGACATTAGAAGAAGAAACCACGAAGACTAGGTCACAATATGAACCGATGTGAGGATATTTTGAGAATGGTGGCTCCAAGGGAAAATCATATATCATGTCTCCATTGAGACCTCCAGAAATTAATATCAGTAATGGGATTCTGGAATAAAATGAAGCTTGTATTTCACCACTTAGGAAATAAAAAAAAATATAGGTCTGTACTTCGATGCCCTTTGGCATCAAGTGAAGATAGAGACAAAGTGTTTATATAGAAGAAATCATCTAGAGTAGAAAAAACTGTTTAACAGGAAACAAACAAACTTAGTTTGTGTGACAAGAGCTTGTGCAGACTGATGGACAACCATTACAGAAACATGTTGGCAATTACCAATACTGTTAACTTAGGCCAGCTGTGGCATCAGTCTTACACTGTGTTCTGCTCTAATAAATTTCTCAAGCACTGCATATTTAGAGCAAAGCCAGGGTCTCTCTCTTTTTAAGAAGGTAACCTTAGACACCTTAGACATACAGCTCACTGTGGCGGTGCGGTGTAGTTAATGGCTCGGCTCTTGGACGTAGAGGTGGGGCAGGTCGGCTCAGGGAGGTACGCCGGTGGAAATAGTGGCACACCTGGCCTGGATTCGGTGCGGGCAGACTGCAGCACAGAGTCTTCACGCTCCGAAGCCGCACAGTTGTCGGAGGAGTGATTGGTAAAGAACTGTGTGCACTAACTACCTTCAACCCTGTGGTTACTGTGGCAAACCTGCTACACCTATAAACCAAACCCATGTTTCCAATAACGTGTAGATAAAGGTAGCCATCGTCTCCGGATGTTCAATGGTAGAGTTCTCAGGTTATTGACTACAAAGACGTACACACACATTCACACACACTCCCGCGCACGTCTCTTTGGCCTTTGTATGAAGGGAGTGAAGTCTCAGACCTTGTAGCTCCAGGCACTGCACAAATCCGCATCAACACAGCGCTTTGATATTAGTGAGGGACTCGGTTCTTACACCAGGGGAAGCCGCTCAATAAGCTGAGCGCAATAACAAAGGGACACGAGGTCTGACTGAAGCCGATGTGTCCCACTGCATTTCTGGGAAGGACTCAAATACGCTGCGTCTCACACCAGCGGGCCAGAAGCCAGGATCAGCTTGCTTTTGTTCTGAAGTGTAACAAAAAAATACAGCGATGTGCAGCTCTGATAAATGCCTTATGTCAGAAAGTCAAATTCAGAGGGGGGGGGGGGGGGGACGTCAGATTTGATTTTTGTCCAAAAAAAGACACCAGTGAGTGATTTCTCACCTTCAGCCACAGAGGAAGAATTAATAGACGAACTCACCTCCTGCAGTCTGCGCTTGTAACAAAAACTAACCAGTCAATGCTTCACAGCACACAGCCGCCCTTCACTCAATGAAAGCACCAGTTTGAGTCAAGAGGTTGGCGGTCTATTTTTCTGTGTCTGGAAAAAAAAATGTGTAAGAAAGTGTAAAAGCTTATATAAAAACCCCCCAAAAAACCAAAAGAAGAACAAAATTAAAAAGTAATCTAACAAACAAGAAAGATAAATACATTCACTGCCGCCCAGTGGGAGAATCCTTCATTTGCTCAAATCAAAGCACAATGTGGACAAGATGCCTCCCTTTATGAGTGCATGTTTAATTTAAGCAGTTCACAGAGAGTCCTGTGATCAAACAAATCATTTTCATGAGAAGAAGAAAGGGGGACAACACAACACAAGAGCCCTTAACACCATCTCATTGCGGACAAACTAAAAGCACACACACAGCAGTGGATCTGTACTGGAACAAGACATTAGTTAGTTTCATCTGTACTGCATATAGATTCTAGAGAAGATCTCACAATAAGATTGAAACTCTGTGGTCCGATAAATATGTTGATAAAACAGCCGAAACACGAAACACACAAACATTAGATGCTATTGATAATTCTTATCTGACAATTCTCTCTCTGATTTGCGCCTTAAACCACATGTCGCTAATGCGCTAAAAATCTCTAACACGGAATAACTTTCGATGTTGATTATTTCATCAAGAAACGCCAACATTCATGTTAAAATCCCCGAGTTGTCCTCACCAAAACAGCCACTTTAGGGTTAAAACAATCAATGATCCTCAACAATGGGCTCTGTTGGCTTGTGCTCAGACCTTGAGAGCAATTATAACTCATTGTCAGCGTAAACAAGCGCGGACCTTTTCCACATTCAGCAAACTACACTGAACCTTGTCACCTCTACATTGCTTTTACGCTGACAACTCCAATTCTTTTCATCCTCCTGACTTGTGTTCACTTCTTTGCTCCCTTCTCTCCATGAAGTAAAAATGACCTGAGCCTATCTACGTCTTAGACAGTGTGTCCGAGTGGCATTTCTTATAACTAAGGCTGTAATTTCTAACCCAAAACCAATGTAATTTAGCAATAAACCCACCTCCCACAAGCTCATCCATCAACACCACAGTAATAAAGGCCCCTTGCAGATCATGGGCATGAGGGTCACTATTCCTCCTCTATCTCCTGCTCAGAGTAATACTTCTTCTCTGGAGGGAATCTCCCAGCTGCCTTGAGGACTTAATCAGATGTGATTCCCAAAATAAAGAGACCACATTAAGCCTCGCTGAGGAAGTGCTGACGGAGGACTAATATCTCCTCATCTGTTTATTATGCGCTATAAAGACAGAGTCGAATGGAGAGAACTCCACGAGTGCTTAATTGCATATTGATGTGTATCGCAGGAGAGAGAGGCTTGCCCCCACTACAGTGTGGGTGGGAAATACACGTCACCACGCACCTTAAATGCCCTGAAAATAAGAAATGATGGCACAGACGATTTCCAAAATTCTGGCTCGTGATTTTTCCATTTATTTTAATAATAATTTTCATCATGAGGGGAGTGCCAGAGCAGGAGAAGCAGAGCAACACACTGAGGGATAATGATCTCAGGCCTCCAGTCAAAACTCAGGCTGGCTCCTTAACACGAGCAGCTCGTAAACACAGCCAATAGCAGCGAGCGAACGCACCCAATTAAAAAGCTCTTTCTTTCAGCTCATGAAGACAAGTCCCTGTTTTTTTTTGCCTTTCATCTTTCACCTGTCAGAGAATTGAAAGCAATACTATAAAGCAGCTCTAACTAAAGACCTGCAGCGCAGGGCTTAACCTGGTCGGGTGGAGAGAAAGTGCACAAGAGGAAGTGGTTTGACTGACATCGGAGGCCTAAAAAACACAAAGCAAAAAAAAAAAATCCCCAGCGGCCGTGTGAAATTCTTTCTCTGTTCATTCCGCTACAAATGATATCTGTTGATCTTTTAAACAGGCAGACGATTCGTCGTTAACATTTCTCGTATCTATGCGTAAACACATAACAACAAGAAAAATCTCATAGCGAGAACCTGCTGTGGTTCCCGTATCGACGTGTCGATGGTGAGTTTGGTTTAAGGGTGAAATACTCGAGAACAATTAGATATACGCAACATGGTGCTGCACATAAATGATGCAAGACTATTGACTCAAAGGGATCAACATGAACAGCTATTTTACCAGAAAATATTTAATGAATTCATAAATATCATGAAATATCTATAAAGATGATGCAAGCTAGGTTCAGTATTATTTAATGAAATGAATATAAAAAAGTCAGTTAATTTCTCCCAGTTACATCACTGTGAACTGAATATCTTTTGGGCATCAGTTAAAAAAAACCCCCCAAAACAAACAATTCAACTAGTGAGCAAAGAAAATAATCTAATAATAATATTTAATAAAATAATACACAGCTGCAGTGTTGCTTCCAGCTCATGCAACAGTGTGATAAGAAGAAACAAAAAACTATGGCAGTCTGCATCTGTCGCTGAGCTGCACAGGTGGCGATATGTGGGCTGCTCTCTAATAAGATAAACTGATGTGTTGACACAAGCCAGCAGATGGTGCCACTTGTGATGTTTTCACACGTAACACAGATGCATTAACACCCCCCCTCCCCTCCCCCGCTTCGACAACCACAACCTGTATCCTTTTCAGAAGATACAAAGATCGATATCTGGCCTTTTATCATCAATGGACTTGGGAACAAATGCGTAGTCTCGAAAACCAGCGTGCAGCTTTCCTTGCTGGTGGCTTTAAGTACACCTTGCCTGATTCATCCATAGCGGCTACCCCGTTTGCATACAGAAAACAGCGAAATAAAGTCGTGTGAACGAGCCACAATGTGCCAAATACCTTCCGTGCACCCAGCAGTTATATTAGAGCGTGGGCGTGTGAAAAAAAACACAGATCTGATGTTTTACATTCTGTGTGGGTTACTCTGTTATCTGTCTGTAGCAGGCTTGTGGGAATATGCGAGGGAGTTCACATTTCAGTTTGTGTCTGCGCTTGCAAGCTCTCATGTCCTGCTGTGTGTATGTTAACCACACTCATCCTGTGCGTCGAGCCACTCGCCTGGGAACTGACGCGCTCCGCCTTTTACCCCCTCGGTCTCTTCCTCTCCCTTACTCTAGCTCTCACTGTCTTGTACGAAACTCATTGTGCTGTGAGGTAAAGAAGAAGAAGAAAAGAAGATGAAGTCACATTTCGCCCACAGCTCTGAACACCTGAGCTGTCACTGAATTCTTGAAATGCAGAATGAAGCATCACCGATGCACAAACAAAGTCATGGCCTGCTGTGGTGAGAGTGGGGGGGGGGGGGGTGTGACACTGAATTAGGCCACAAAGTGTAAGCGTGTGTGTCCGGGTGAAGGACGGTGTTATTCAAACATGCAGTAAGTGTGTCTCTCCCCATGAGCGGTGAGAACAAAATGGAATCAAATTAGATCAGGAGAGGGTTTATTTTAGCAAAAGAAAGCAGGATGGGGAGCACTGAAGTATCGGTTACAACGCTAGCACACTTCTATTCCTTGGTTCCATTCTCTGAATCGCTCTGAGGTCAGAGCGCTCTGCCGAAGCTCCCGTTTTTCCTTGATCCATTATTCATGCTTCCCCAGTGGAGCTCTGTCTCCGTGGCAAATAGGTTTCCACAGCTACGCCGGAGCACACACGTTCACACACATGCAGATAATGATGCAGATAAACACATGTTCAGTTCCACATACAGTGTCAAACTGTCTTTTCACATCCCGTGACAGAACAACCACAGCGAAGTGTGAGAGCAACAAATTACTTCAAAGCAGAAGCAACAGAGTGATCCAACGGAGGCTGCAGCATTTCACGCCTATCGGGGGCCGACATAAGCTTGTTATGGAGCAGTAACCATGGCGGGCACACATACGGAAGAAAAGGCTTCCTCCTCGGCCAACTCGGGCCAGAGAAGAATCAGCTGGACTTTTATTCTGCAGATTCATTGATCGGCACGTTAACAACAGTAGTCATAAATCAGCAGAGAGAGGGAGAGAAAGACAGAAAATACAGCACGGATTCAGGGTGACGCTTTTGTGTAGCAGACATGAAAACTGGCTCTTGGCTTTTAATATCCACCCATTGCCTCTGTGGAACTGTAAATTCAACTGAATCTGAGCATTATGCCTGCGTTGTATCGAGTGAAAGACCACTGCCGACTCCAGAAAATCTGCGCTAGGAAAAGAGGCCAATGCCTTTGTGTGCATTTGCCTCTTGTGTACAATAAAAAAATTTTACCCTGCTGGGATGGTTCCTCTGGCAGTCCCCACGGAAATGCGCTGGGTGCCCGGACGGTTCAGATTGTTCTGTCCGTTGATGGTGAGAGCGTGGTGGCCATGGGCAGATGAAAGAGATGGCATCACGGGGGAACAGGGGAAGTTGGCAGCGGACAGTGGCAACTGCACCTGTTCAGCTTTAGCTTGTCCACCTCCCAGGCTAATGTTATTGTTGTTTGTGCCGGTGGAGCTGGATGTTGGAGACCAAAACGAAGTCCCGGCGAAGGTGTTGCTCTGCCGCACTACGGTATGGGTCCCTGCGGCGCCTGCGTTGCCCGCCGTCCCCCCGTGGAGTTTACGTCTCTGGGAGGCCAGGATGGCATTAGAGGCAGCTCTTGTACTGTTAACCAGGATGCACTGCTGGCAGGAGCAGGGCTGGCCGGAGCTGGCGCCCACAGGCCAGGACTGGGACTTGGGGATGGAGCCCATGATGAGCGGGTAGGCCAGGTCCATGCGTCTCCGCAGGCGTCTCTTTCTCTGGCTCTGCCTGTTGGTCTGAGACATGCTGTTGAAGTCGATGAGGTAGCAGAAGCCCAGAGAGGTCAGGTCCAGCCAGGGATGCTGCTTCTCGTAGGCGTTCTGGATGGTCACGCAGATCTCCATGTCGTACGGCGTCCACGAGCCATTATCGTTCTCCCACTCCCACACCACACCTTTCCCTGGGGCAGATGACGGGTCATAGAAGTTCCTCTGCACTGGTCTCATGGTGCCTAAGAGGAATCAACAGAGAAGAGAAGTAACGTGAGGATGGCTTTGTATTCAGAAAGCTTATAACATGTTTCACCCCAGTAAAATTAGCATGTAGAAAACAAATGGGGGGACGGGGGGGGGACGACATATTAAAAACAAGTCCTCAAAAATCCCATATCCCATAATGCATCACATTGTCCATAATATTCAATTCAGATTTCTTTGCAAGACCTCTTACACCAAAGCCAACACCTCCAGTTTGAAAGGCAAGGAGCCCAGAAACGGAAAAACCTGATGACATCATAAGGATCATTAATGCATAATCACTTCTCTAATGACGTCTGTGCCTCTGAATGGAGATTTCGAAAGTTTGCATAAGTAACCTTATGTATCACCACGGTTACTTATCATGAGTCATGCTCACAGGCTTCACCACGCATAATGAGAAGAGTGTTGGAGTGCCCCTTTAATGTATTTCAATTATTGATCTCACCATAGGCGGAAAATGAGATGGTGCTAATTTAATGAGAAAAAATAATAGATAATAGAACATGGGTTTGCCTTTCACAGTTTGGTGATGTATGCTCGCTTGTGTGCCGCTATAATTAACAGTTAATGAGTAAATGAATAACTGTTTGGATGATAAATAGACAGAAACTGCTGGTGACATTAGCCTGAGGAGATCCGCAGCTTTTCTGTGTAAAGCTCATCAAGTGAGCTAACAAGTGTCGAGACGCCAACTTGACCAACTGAAGGAGATGAGGTATAAGAGTTCACCTTCTGCCTGAAGGAATAACAAACTGGGGTGCACACATAGTCCAATCACTCAACCTCTGAAGCTCCTGCTGTGTCGTAAACTGCATGCACGGCCTTTTAAGAACACAGACATCGTACCCACTGCTGTGTCCGTCTGAACGGTAAGGGGGGGGGGCATAAAGCCAGGAGCTTTGTACTTCTGTCCGTCTGCTGATGGCCACTCAGCTCCCACCTCCATTATAACACAATTACTGTAGTCACATGGGAAATTAGGACACCTTAGCTTATCCATCTCCCCGCCGCACGTCAACACGGGTATCCAGGCACTCCAGCCGAAAGCGTCATCCCCTCCTTCCCCCTCCTAATTTAACGGGTAAATGCACACTCCCAAACCAGGGAGGATCAGGGTGATAATGGAGGGAAGGGAGTGTGTGCCGAGGATGAATGGGGGTGGGAATGAGTAGAGGGTTGGTGGGCAGCAGTAAACCCTCACCCGGGAGCTTGATGCTGGCTCCGGAGAATAAAATGCATCAGCAGAATCAGCAAGTCTGACCTTGAGTCGTTGCTGCATACTGCTAAAGGACTGGGCTCGACAGCTAATTTTATTTGGAGCGTCTTTAGACACACACACACACACACACACACACACACACACACACACACACACACACACACACACACACACATTTACAGATGACTGCTCAATGAGCCAGCTGCCTGTGTCTCTCACGTCTTCAGTCAGTCAGCCGTGCACAACTTTCTCAGCCAGTCACATCCATGCCTGCTCACAGCTTGCCAACTTGCTTTCTTATATAGCACTATGCAAAAGGGTAGAAACTCTCGTTTCTTTAAATTTTGCTTCCAGTGAGCCAGAGTTTCTTGTAATTAAAAAACAAGGTCTTGAGCAATAGTTCTCCAGGGTTTCTAAAGGTCTTTCTGCTTTTTCACCCACTTTTAGTCCAGTCGACTGGACAATTTCATAGCTCAGTCCTTGAACATTGACCTATGAGATATGCTAGCATAAAAAAGCACCTGACTCAAGGGATGAGCCATTGGTGTTTCTACATATAACATCTTCAGGCACTGTGCTACAGCAGCCTGTTGCAAAAACACATCACGTTTTCCTATTATTTTTAGCTGAATCTCAAAATAGCAAGTTGACAGGCATGATATAGAATAACAGCAAACATACCATGTAATAGCATAATATATCATAATATTACTCTTGCACCAATGTGATTTACAAAGAGTTACTAGCAAAAAAAACATTGTATTTCTCAGCATGTGTGCAGCAAGTCCTTAACAATGGGAGAAAACCAGAGAAGTGGAGTGACAAAGAAGAAGTGCCAGGCCTAAAAAAACCCACTACAGTAGATGAACAGTATCTGAAAATCATCTCTTTAAGAAACAGGAAAAATTCCAGCAAAGACCTAACACGAGACTCGCAGAGATGCATCTGGACCTTTAGCTGATCCTTACACTGGTCACTGAAACCTAATCAGAAAAGGTCTGAGTGGAAGGGTGAGGTATGCCAAATTACACAAGAAGTGGTTTTACCACAATACTGAATTTCCATGTATGTTTGCATGTTTCACATTGTGTTCTCTATTGGCTCAAGACTTTTTCACTGCACAATTTCCATTGAGATAATAAAAATGAAATATATAACACAGATTTCAGTGTATTTCAAAAATACAACACGCACATTAACAAAGCACTCATTCCTAAATTTAATAATTTTCCCTATACACAAATCAGGGGAAAGCTCTGAGCCCCTCATCACTGTGGCAACTGCGGGATGCATTATCTTCATGGCCCGATCGATGGCGGCACAGCTCCAAACAGTCTTGACCAGCGTTAAAGTGTAAACTGTAAATATTTAATCATGTGGAGATGTTTCATTCCCAGTCTCAACTTCAGGGAGGAACCAAAGATGAACATTATCTCTTTCTGTAATCCTGTTAGGTATTTGTGAGCACTGTGATGGTGCACCATGCATGAAACGAGCTCAACTTGAAAGACTTTCTTCAAACAGTTCAGTGGGTTTTAAAGGATGAGCGTTTGGCAGTCAGGTTTCTTGAGTGTAATTGAATGAGGTCAGGACCGAGCATTGCTCAGCATTTACAGTCAGATAGCTGCAGAGTTCAGGACTCTCATTCTTCACCATCACACTGGAGTCGAGTGTAAAGTTGTCCAGTAACTAACACAAAGGGTTGTTTGACAAAGCTTCTAAGGTGTGTATGTAGGTTAAGAGGGTGTGGGGGATGGGGTCCTAGCCCCTAGATGTGGTTTGCTGAGAAACAGTTTCAGAATGTAACTTCTCCTTAAAACCACACATTGACATATTTGCAATTATGTTTGCACACCCATTAAACACGCACTTCTAGTCAGATGAAAAGCCAAATTAGCATTTTGTGCTAACTCCTATGTTTATCCCAGCTAACTGTTTAGCTCTGAGTGATTGCAATGTCTGGGGAAATAGTATAATGTGATGAGTATCTACCAAGGTCTTTTTAATTAACTAAAACTGGAACTAGTAAAAACTAGACCTTTAAAAAAATAACTGAAATTACTGAAATGAGTTTTGGTAAAAAGTTTGGTAAACTTTTAGCACATTTTTCCTGATGAGCTTTTGACTGACATGTTTACTTAGACTTTTTGATGTCTACAGGACTTCTTTCGAAAAGTTCTGTGGTTTTTTGTGTTACTGTAAATCTTGCCCCATCACATGCTGGAAGACTAAAATTAACTCGAACTAATAAAAACTAAAGCAAAAGTTTTTCAAGCAATAACGGTAAAGTGACGCAAGCGAAACCCCCGGGAAACAAACCGAAACTAAACTAAATTAAAAGCAAAAAGTCAAAACAAAATAAAAATAAGATATCTCTTGAAATGTGTAACATCACCACTTGCTGCTTCATTTCAAAAATTAACAGTAATTTATTAAGTACACACCATTGTTTCGAATGTTAATGAAGGCCAGAGCAAAAAAAAAAATACCCAAGATAAATAATTTAATAAATCTGACTTTAAATAAACTTTAAATATTTGCATTCTTGTGTAGAGAAACTATGAAGCACACCGAAAAAAACAACAACACTGTGGTCTGGGAGCCTCCTGTAGGAAGTTTTATTCAAAACATACACCCTGAATCTCTTCTCCGAGCCTCATGTTGGGCTGTAATTCTCTGCTGTGTATCCTACCTTCCTCTGTAAAAACCCAGGACCGAGTTGTTGACGTTCTCCCCATGACCGTTCTTGCTCTTCCTAACAGGAAACAAAGCGAGAGTGGCTGCTTCCTGTCTGAACCTGTGCGCCTTTGGCAGCCATCTTTCCTGCCTTCCCTTCTCATCTCTCTTATCTCATCTCCCACATTGTCCTCTAGCTGTCCTTTCCCCAACACCAGCATGGTTTGCTCTTGGGCAAGCTGGAGCTGTGTGATGTATTGCCACATCGGGCCTCACTGTGGGACTCTAGCCCTACTGTCACACGGGGCCAGGAGGGTTCAGGGTGAGCTTCGTTGCCCTATCACATCATGGCTGTGGGGAAACTTCCCTCTGTCTGTTCATCACATGACGCCATGCCAGTCTCCATCCTTAATAGCTTTGTTTTTCTCTGGAAGTGAAGGAAGCCCAGTCTGAATCACTGTTTTATATGGAAGGACATGCATCATTAAACTCTAACATCCTTGGCTGCCCTCAGAGGCTTACAGCACAGAGACACAGCAGATTAGCAAAATGATGCTTTGTAAAACATGCCAAAGGTTTATCTCTGAAGAAGACAACGACAGCTCGCATATCACAGCAGGCAACCAGCTCCAAACACACTGCTAAAACTAAGCTTCTGAGAAGATGAACTTATGTCTAAGGCTTGAAGAGATGCAATCACCTTTTATTTAACCAGCAAAACAGCTCCTTTAAACACAATAGACATAAACAACTACAACATCTTAAAAATCTATTGTTATATTGATCTGCAGTTTAAACTTTAATAATATATCGGCTCTGGAATTTTTTTATTTCAGACTGGGATCACTTGTTTTGTAGTCTGTAATCAGGTTCAGATTAAAACATAGAAAAAAATGTAACTTTCTCATTTTAAAAGAGGTGAGAAAATTGTGATTGAGATCGTAGTATAATGTCCTATGAGATTCAGGCTATGAATGGAGATTCACAGGTTCACCAACTCCTGAGCCTCAAAGAGCCAGACCGAAACAAATCCATGCAACTGCTAGCCCAGCAACCAATGGGCTCAGCCAATCGATGACAGGTGATAAAGTCACCCAATAACCCAACCATATCATACACCCCAAATCCCCAATTCAAAGACAATTAATCATTTCTGCTTGACTTTCATAAGCAAAGCTTCTTTTTTTAGGTTTAGATACAAAAACTGTTTGGTTGGGTTGAGAAGGACACGGTCAGGTTACAAACAACATTACAACATTAACTCTTTAGTTTTAAAAACGATGCTAAAGCTGAGACCAAGGCGTCCCACCCAAGCGGCCGTATGTGACAAGTTAAGATTCAGACGCCTCTGTAAATATCAAAGCAGAAAACAATTTTGTTATACTAAAAACATGGCCACCGGTATACGCTCTTATTCTGTCTTTATCCTCTACTTATAATGTAACACACAACAAGCAAGAGGAAAAAAAGGCTATGAAAAATTGTGGCTTTTACCCTGAGGGACCAAAGTCATTTACACCTCATTACAGTTCATCGAGGGAGTAAAACTACTTCCTTCCGCGCAGAGAGCCTCTAAATCTGTCACTCAGGTTATGACACGCTAACTACTCTGCGGCGTGGTCAACAAAACTGTGGTCACAACAGCCTAAAGAAAACTGTCAGTTCCTTATGATCTCTTGTCTTGCCACGGGTAACACCTGCATGGCTGCTGCAAAATACACAGGATTTAATCTTTGCTGTCACACTAAGGAAAGGTTTTGCTGTCGCTGAAGCTGTCTCTGGGGTCTTAAAGGAGAAAGGGCAGGAGGAAGGGTTTGCTCGTATGTGAACCTTCATACAACTGCTTTCCCTGACAAAAGCACCGACGGAGTCAGCACCTCATCTCCTCTCTCATCTCATCCGCTGCTGACGCCAGCTTTCCCTCGCTTTCCACCGTCTCTCCTGGATCTGTTTCAGCAATGCCTCGCTGAGCCATTCTTCACATTTTCCACTCTGTCACTCACTGGACCCCGTCCCGCTCTCACTCAACGCTCAACTCTTGGAGCGAGAACAAAAATCTGTGTCATTGAATTAGGGCGCGCATCACCTTGTAGTTAATGCTCTTCTTTGCGCTGCTGCTTTGGGAAGAAAGGCAGAAGAGAAGCGCCAGGATCAGGCACGATAATATGGCCTTATAATTGACAAACCTCTTCAATTTCCCTGGGGCTGCGTTGAACCTATTAGTGCGGCGGTTTTCAATTTAACTACAGAAGGATGGGGGCCAGTAACAGGTCCAGCATCATATGCCTTGACGGTATCTGAGAAGCACAGCTACCTATTCTCTGTTAGAAACCAGGCAGCCCTCTGCCATAAAAGAGAGTTCAGTTACAAAACGTATTTTAATGTAACCAATATTGCATTAAGTTGATCTTGCGCTTTCACAGTGAAGAAAACCACATTTTTGGGTCAGCTGTGGCTCAGGAGGTAGAAGAGGTAATCTACCTGTCTAAAAGATCCCTGGCTGCTCCAGTCTGCATGTGAAAGTATCCTTGGGCAAGATCATGAACCCGGAGTTGCTCCCGATGCATTCATCAATGTGTGAATGTTAGATCGAAAGCACTTAGGCTGGGAAAAAAGTGCCTTTGTGAAAGGTCGAATGAGGCTGTTGTATAAAGTGCTTTAAGTGCTCGAGCAGAGTAGAAAAGCACTATATAACAACCAGTTAATTTACCATTCCCCAGTTAACTAATTAACCTTCACTTTACAAACTTTCCAAAATAGTGAAAATGTGCTTTTTTTATGCTGCGAGCCAATGCTGACAATAACCGTCCATATTTAGTGGCTATTTAACAGACCATACAGTATATGCACTATTTTTGTTTGATTTGCTGTGAATGCATTAAATGACAAAACTTTTTTTTGTACAGGAATGCACCAACTTCCAACAATTTCAATGCGGCGTGACCAGAGCCAAACTCTGCCGTATTATCACCTCTGTTAAGAGCTGCATCTTCAGCTACACCTGCGCAGTTTTCAGCAGTTTTCCAAGTGTGTAAAGTCAAGTGTGTGCTCATCACTTTTTCGACATTCACAAGGTTGCACACGGTGAATTTTGTGTGACAGGTTGAGACTTTTAATGTAGACTTCTACTATAATGTCCCAAGGCATCAGAGGGAGAAGATTCAGCGGAAATGAGGGGAAATGTGGTGCAATCGGTTGTTTTTTTGTTCGTGCTGACACAATCCCTGTTCACCGGATTTGCCTCCCTGTGATTCTGGCCCACTTCCAGAAAATGAAGTCGAAGGATCCTTGTTTTGACACACTGGAGGAGATACATTGCTGAGGTGCAAACACAAAGACAGGGCTTCTGCAATTCCTCTTCTTTTGCAATTCATTTTTATTTATAAAACACAAATCACAATCATTATCAAGACCCTACAATAATACAGGGAAAACCGCAACAATCAGACAACCCCCTATAAGCAAGCACTTGGCAACAGTAGGAAGGAAAAACTCCCTTTTAACAGGAAGAAACCTTCAGAACCGGGCTCAGCGAGGGGCAGCTATCTGGTGTGACTGGTTGGGGGTGAGGGGAGCAAGACAGGATAAAAGACACACTGTTGAAGAGAGCAAGAGATCAATAACAGCTCTGAAGCAAGAAGATGATACCGAACGGATGAACTGTGATGTTTACAGGCACATCGAGGTAACTTTTGATCAGGCCAAGTGTAACATCGTTAATGAACTGCAACTTAGAAATCAGCCATATTGAAGAAGTAAACACATGATTAAAGTCGGACAAAATATAAGGTGCGCTTACTGTGACATCATCTTGACTGCACCTTCTTCCAAACTTCAGCTACACAAAAGCATATCTTTCAGGGCATGGTTTGCCACAAATGAATATTTACCACAAGTTCATTTCATTTTACAGTTGAACAATTCAACAGCACAACCGCAACCAACGTAGCATCTAGGCACAGGCTCTTCAATTACCAGCACACGGCCTTCAAAATACCGTCCATATGAACAGTGAACACATGATGAATATGCAAATAAATCCTACAGTATGGGGAAAATAAAATAATTGAAGCGCGTTTGATGTTTTCTAATAAACCCCAGAGCACAGCTAGGGAAAAAAACCCAGGACTTTCATCTCTCAAAAAAGGGCCTTCGCAAACAATAAACCCACGCTGGCTATTAGTGACGATCAAGAGACAGAAAATCGTGGTTTAAAAAAAATGCACCGTGGAGAGATCTATCTCAAAAAGGATCAGTGGCTACAACATAAATACGAGAAGAAGTGAACTTTTCATTTATATGCATGCACTGCTGTGAGAAAAGCTCTCCCTTTCAAAAGCTGTTGTCATACCTGTACATAAAAGCCTCAAAATCTGTAAAAGCATTATCTGCTCATTAACGAATATCCCGAGATCAGAGAGCATAATAATGAGCCTGGCAGTCTGGCATTAAGCTGCTTTAACAGCATTATATGTTTCAGTATCACAGTTCCCCTGCTCCTCTCTCACAAAATCACACATTAAAGTTAATATTCTAGAGTGAGATGACACTTTATTTTCCCCCAGAATGCAGTTTTATATATATATTAAAAGAAATAAGTAATAGCAGTGAATAGTTACTAGGATATCCATAAAGCAATATTGCCTAATTTTTTTCTTCGGGCATACATGATGGACGAACAAAAATGGAAGAGCAACTGCTGGTTGAAAGGTGGTGGTGGAGAAAAAAAAGGAAGAGTAAAGGTGATTGAACAGGAGAAAAGAAAGAGGGGAGACACAGGGGAGAAAGGCAAAGATGGAGTGAAGGTGTGAGGAGAGAGAAAATGGGGAGATGGAAAAGGCCCAGAGAAAAGGCCAGAAAGAAATGCTACGTGAGTGTATTAGGAGAGAAGGAGCAGATATGTGATGAGTGGAAGTTTTCTGCCAACGAAACAATAAAAAAAGAGGATGTCTCACTTCTGCCCGAGCTCAGAAAGTGAACACTGCAGTAAAACCGGCCCAACTAATACAGTTTTGCTGCCAGCAAGACAAAGTGGTGAAGAAAAGTGGTGTAACTCCCACTGCAACCCTACACATCCTCAGCCCCTTCAACACTCCAAACTCTCCCACACCTTGGCCCGGGGAGCTGGCCAGTTACCGTGTGCTTGTGCAGAGCTTGCACTTACTGAGGTAACAAAAAGAGACAGAGAGGGGCAAAAAAAGAGAAAATCTTCAGAAAATTAAGTTACAGTCCTGTCCACCTGCCAGCTCCTGTAGTGCTGCAATAGACCCTGAAACAACCTTCATAGATGTCGTGACGGTTCTCGGATGAAGAGCTTTGAATCTGCTGCTCTCTGACTCATTTTGTTTGTGTACATGCATGTTTTTGTGTGACCACCAGAAGACCCTGAACTAGGTGAGTGTGTTTGAATGCACAATGGCTTCTGCTTCACACCACTTCAGCCTCATCACGTCCAGCAGGAGCCTCGTTAGCGTGTCAGCGCCGTGCTGTCACATCACTAGGGCAAGCGAGTAGGAGGCACAGCCTCAGGCACCGTCATAAGACACACAAACAGACAGGCACACACTAACATGCAAGCTTGGCTTCACACAACATAGCTCCACACCGCCAGGGTTACAGTGAAACAGGTTTCTTGTTAGCGGAGGAGAGGCACTTTCACACATGGGAAACAAAATCCTGCTATGCTAACTTTTCCAGTTAACTTATAGGCTGACAAAACTGAAAACAACTTTTGACAACATTCCCTTTTGAGTTATGTGATCAACAACATTTTCTGGGATTTTTCTAGGTGGTACCAATCAGTTGGTGCTAAACTAACAAGCTAATCAGTTCCAGCTTGCTGTGGGAATCTACTGTGGCTTTAAGGGCACAATTGCATTTTACAGTAATGACGGGTATTATGAAGCCATGGAGTTAAGATGTCTATGGGGGAAAGCCATGTGGACATGACATCTGCCTTGCCCATAATTACTGGGGACTGACTTTTTTAGCTACTGCATACAGTACCACATACTGGCTTTCCTGCAAAAAGAAAAAATCAGCCTTTTCAAGTGTATAATTGTAAAGATCAAATGGTTTTATGTAATAAAAACAAACTTCCAAGCTCCCCCCCTTTTTATATTTTCTGTTATATTTGTGGCATAAAATGAGTCACTTACGTTTTTCTTTTACAAATATATTTGAATTTGAAGAGTGAAGGAACTGAGATGATGTCTTTGTGCACCTATCCCATTGTATGTGATTCACAGAGTACTGTGCAAAGGTCTTGAGACAACCTTCAAATTTCTTTTTATTTTGCTACATACAAAATAAGTGCAGAGATTTATTCAAATGTGCAAACATACATGGAAATATGAGGCAAAACACAGTTTGTACAATTCTAATGAGCTTAAAGGTCAGACCACTTTTATTTTCCAACACAGCCTGAACTCTCCTAGGCAAGCTTTCTAGATAGTTCCCCAGGCTTCTTGAAGGACACTCAAAGCTTCTTTGGATGTTGGCTGCCTTGCTTTTACTGCATTGGCACTGTGTTTGGGATCATTGGAAGTCCAGATGGTATTGTGCATGTTGGGTCAAAATCTGACCGTACATTTCCGTGTTTATAGTTTTACCCTGTTTCTCATCCTTAAGAATGGCTTCTTGACAGCCACCCTTCCACTGAGATCATTTCTGATGAGAAAGAGCGAATAGTTGATGGATCAGCTGAAAGGTTAATGTATCCTTTAGGTCAGGGGTAGGGAACATTAGTCCTCGAGAGCCGGTGTCCTGCAGGTTTTAGATCTCACCCTGGGTCACCACACCTGAATCAAATGATTAGTTCATTACCAAGCCTCTGGAGAACTTCAAGACATGTTGAGGAGCTAATTTAGCCATTTAAAGCAGCTGTGTTGGTTCAAGGACACATCTAAAACCTGCAGGACAACGGCTCTCGAGGCCTGGAGTTCCTACCCCTGCTGTAGGTCCTGTGACAGTCTTTGCTGAATTGTGTTTTTTCTTAAGGACATGGCTTTCAGACACTTTTCATCTGCTATAGATCATTTTTAACCCTGCCACTTTTTCTTTTGTCCTCCACTTGTCCTACTACCTCAGATGTTTTAAAATCAGTAGGTCATCTGGAATCACCTTGGTGTAAAAATATAGTGGTAACAATTTCATGCAGGCAATTTCATAACACTCTTGCATAACACTTCTTGTATGACAAATGTTTAAATGCTCAAATGTTTAACAGGTCACTTTTAAATGTGGTGGTACAGTAGATTTCACTACACTAAGAAAGCAAACTAATATTTTAGCCTGCCTATTTTTCCACGTATTAGCGATATTTGAACCACCTCTAAATGCAATTTGGTATACCTTTTATTGATATACCATAAAAGGTGTCAGGGTAGAACAATCGTACTGGACTGCATTGCAGGTATACCTGCTGACAATACTGTCAGTGGCATTAATATCTTGATATATGTGTGAGTGATTCCAAACATATGGCCAAGCTCTTACAGCTCATCATACATTGTTGACATGCTCTGTTCAGCAGGGAGAAAGTGATATACACAAGTGCAATTCCCACACCACATGGTGCAGTATTCAGCCGTGACGACACAATATTTCACGTCAGGCGTCACACCGCTACAACAGACTGTACATCAGTGAAATCAGTGAAACCCATTTACATGCTCAGCAGAAAGCTGACTGACGGCCAGCCCAAATCGGAGCCGACTTTGAGGAACAGCTCGCGCGGTTCACTGTCTGAACTTAAGAAAATAATTCCAGCAACGAATCACAGGGGAAGATCGCCTCCTCATCCCTTATTGTCTGGTCCGAGTCACACGTCTGATTCACTTTTTTTATCCACACTCGCACGTTTCATGGATACCCAGGATCCATTATTGCACAAAAAAATATGAAGTGGAAGATAAGTGGCGATGGAGGAAGGCGCTAGATGGAAAAAAATTGCACAGAATATTACATTTGACAAATAAAAGAAGTCTGACTCACTGAGATGAACAGTATGCAGTAAATTAGTTTGCTGAGATGGGCTTTTATAACCCACTTCATGGCTGTCAGACACGGTCAGGTCTTATCAGAGGAAACGCCTGGCTACATTAAAGCAAGCTGTCACTGTGCCAGACTACAGTGCTCAGCTTTGATCAGCAGTAAACTGGACATGGTGTGAGAGAGGTCAGCGTATATCAGACCACCCGGTGGGGTGATGAACATTTTATCTACTGTACCCCGTGACAGATTTACCAAAAACAACTTCACCTTAAGTATGTTCTACTTTCCCGACGAGTTATTAGGCCCAGACCTTTTCCCAGCTGAATCACAAGTGTAATCACATTTCTGCTGTGTTCATAACTCAAATTTAATGAAGAGACATTCATCTTTTGTCCAGTCATAATCGCTCATTTTAAAAGCTCACTTATTTGCACTGCAGCGTTCACTTTTCGATTATTGAGTCTATTAAGAGGAACCAATTCATGCTTGTTAAGGGCAGATGTCAGGGCTGAATGTAATCGGGGTCACGTCCTTGTTGCAAAGTTGCTGTTGGTTTGCTAAAAGCTTTTATTGAGCTCAAAGCCTGACCACAGATTCGACAGACCTCATCAAAGCCTACAGACGTGACACAGTGGCACGCTAACTTTTGAGGGTCAAAGTATTTTGAGAAACCCATTATACAAACCCACTTTTCAGTAAACCAACGGTAAGGTAACATTAAAGAATCTGCAAATGAAAACTATAAATATGAATATGAATGATGGTGTTATGTGAAGGTGTGGTTTGGAAGCGCCTGTATCACAATGAAAGGTCATTTTCAGTTCAAGAACACAACTTTATGCTATCGAAGTTCTAACAGCTCATTACGCCAGACCTCGGAGATCCCTTAATTATTACTGTTAGATTCAATTCGGTCCATATTGACTTGACAGCATCACGCAGTCGCTGCAGATTTGGCGGCTATAAATCTTCCTTTCTACCACATCCCAAAGGTGCTCTGTTGGATTGAGATCTGGTGACTGTGGAGGTAATTTAATTACAGGGAACTCATTATGTTCAATGAACATGATAATTTGAGCTTTGTGACATGGCGTGTTATCCTGCTGGAAGCAGTCATCAGAAGATGGGTACACTGTAGTCGTAAAGGATGAACATGGTCAGCAGCAGAAAACTCAGGTAGGCTTTGGTATTTAAACAATGCTCAGTTTGTACTAAGGGCCATAAAGTGTGCCAAGAAAAGATCCCCCACACCATTTCACCACCACCAGCAGCCTGGACTCTTGATATATTGCAGGATGGATTGAGGATTTCATGTTATTTACACCAAACTCCGACCCTACCATCTGGATGTTGCAGCAGAAATTGAGAACAAACAGACGAGACAGTGTTTTTTCCAGTATTTTGTTCCTCAGTGTCCTGTTCTTTGTCTATCCGATTCAACCACACCATGTTCAAAGTCACATAAATCATCTTTCTTCCCCATTCTGATGCTCAGTTTGACCTTATGCAGGTCATCTTGGCCATGTCTACATGCCTTAATACACTGAGTTGTTGCCATGTGATCGGCAGATAAGACATTTGAGTTAATGAGCTGTTTCAGTCTAGTATCACAAATGATCACGGCATTGAATGACGTATGTACAGAGACTCAAACTAAAAGGCTGCCCGCATAATCATGTCCCAGTGTTTCTGTTACCAACCCAAATGTGAGTTTAATACCAGAATCAGAACTACCTTATTAGACTTTTTTTGTATTCTTTTGTCTTAATTCATTTCTCACTTACAGTACTATATGTGAAACTTGTCCAGGGCTTTCATTTCTCACATACTGGGCACAAGGGCTGACTTTCAGGCAACACTTTCTCACCTTTTCAAAAGCTGACAGTAGAGTCGCAATATTTTGTGACACTGCAGGATCCCTCTGACTGTCAGTCTTCTACATCAAGCCTCTTAAATGACAACAAGCTGAAGTTTGCGACAAAACAAAGAGGCGAGAGAAAGCGCTGAGGGCTCGCCACAGACTCATATAAACCTCGAAAACTCACGGGGGAAAAAAGTACAGCCTCTGTGAATTCTACGTAGAATTATTCAGTAGCTTAGAAGCAATAACAATGAAACGAAATAATTGTATTCTGTATGCATTTATCATTTATCCTTCACAGTGTTGTGCAAAATTCAGATCCACTCTTCTTTGCAGCTTTGCTTCAGTTCATTGAGGTTTGCAGACGTTTGTTTATGCACAGCTCTCTTGTGGTCATACTACAGCATTTTAGTTGGGTTGAGGTCTGAACTTTGAGCCAGATTTGTTGGTGTGATTGTGATCGTTGTCCTGTTGCATGACCTAATTTTGGCCAAGCTTTAGTATTTGGACAGTTGGCATCACATTTGATTCTACAACACTCTGGTATAAAAATTAGTTCATGGTAGACTTAATGACTGTAAGCCGTCAATTTCCGACGATTAGGCTGACAAGCCTAATCATCACACCTCTACCACCGTGTTTGACAGATGGTATGAAGTGTTTGCGCTGATATCCTGTGTTAGGTTTTTGCTGAATGTGGTGTTGTTTCAATTTCAGCAAGGTTGGCAAGATCCCCAACACGACTGACTAACATCCAGCCTCAAACCATGACAGAGTCTCCACCGTGTTTACCTGATGAAGGCTGTAACTCTCCCCTGACCTCGTCAGTACAAATTGATGACAGTTTTAACCAAAAGTTTTTGGTCACCACTCACTCTTTAGCCATTTTCATCCTTAAGAGTCGTTTCCTGACAGCCACCTTTCCACTGACACCAGATGAGGCTTCAGTGAACAGTAGATGGATCAACAGTAGATGCATTTATCTGGTCCTGTTTTAAGACTGCTGGATTTTCAGATACTGCTCATCTGACGTAGATAGTTTTTTTTAGGCCTGTTACTTCTGCTTTTACACTCCACTTCACCAGTTCCTTCAACTTTTTTAAAGGCATACTGCACAGCATGCTGAGTTTTGCCAAGTTTGGTGCAAAATACTATTTTATGTTTGTCAACCTATTTTAGGTTGACAAACCTAAACACAAATTATGTGTTTTGGGTGTTTTTTGGGGGTAAGCTGCTAAGAATAATGTTACACAATAATTAACATCCTTCTTATTTTATCAGGAAAACTCCCAGCACTCCATCGTTCATGTTCATATCAGGGTCAATTGTTTAGTTATATGTAATATAGTTTTATATGGGAAGGAACACTTTTAGTCTTTATCTTCCAGATAACGCCACTCTTTTTATCTGTGAATCAATAATATGTCAAAATATATGAAAAGTAACAGTGATAACAAAAAACTAAAGATGTTGCGGTTGTGTTCATTACTGACCAGTATGTCTCTCTCTAACTGAAATGCATCCAACAAAACACGAAGGAGGCAACTGCTGTTTCAGCTTGATAAAAACTGACCCCGAGGCAACACTTTTATACACAGTTTGCAAACCTGTATCGACAGTGAAACGACATTATTATCACTATCATTACTTCTTGAGTTACGATGTTTGATAACAGCCAGAAAAGGATTATCTGCCGCTGTGACGCAAACCTTAGACCTTCAGGATATGAAATGTCATCATTTCACCATTTCATTCTTTAAGAAGTTTGTGTCATACTTTGTCACACTTCACCTATCAGTTCTTGAGTTATGGCCAAACAAGGCCTTTGTCAAATCATGGTGACCCTTTGACGACCAAAATTAAAATCAGCTCATCAGTCCAAGGACATTTGTGTGGAATTAGAAGAAATTCCCTCATTCCTGAAATATTGTGTTCGAGAGTATAGCACAGACAAGCTGACAACATAACTCCTCCACACCGTGGCGGTTGCTGGCACGAGGCATAAAAATTGATGGTGTGAGCAGCTCCTCTGAATAGCACAAGCAGAGTTTGGCTGCCAGGAAAACCTGGCAAATATTCCTCATATCACAGGCTACTGCAGGATGCTCCTCATGCTGGACAGTCACAGGACTTGGACTCTTACCAACAGCCATGATTTAGAAGTACTAACAGGTGACACGCAGACAGGAGGAGCGAAAAGTGAGAATGCTTCGCATTGACATTAGGCAGAGCCTGCCGGGCAGCCAAATACCAAAATAAGTGATGTTTCTGTGTAATGCATATGAAAAGTAAGCTTGAGTTTATCCCATGCCTTGTTAAGGAAATGCATCCTTTGTGTTCATGAGTTTAAACAGTTATGAGGGCAGCATAGAAGAGGACTCATAAAGAAAAACAAAACAACCGACCATTTATTTTATTAGTTACGACCGGCCGTCAAGCTGCAGTTAGAACTGGACCACGCAGTTTATTATTGTACACCTGGCAGCAGGGCTATAGCTGTCCAATTCATGGCTGGCATTTTTTAAAATCTTACAGCATGTAAGCTAGTTTTTCTTTTTAGTTAAACTGTAACAGCCTTGGCCTTCACGTTGTTACCAGTGTGCGACAAATAAGTCAAAAAGTGTTGGTGAACAACCGCAATCATCCCTTCACAGATCCCTTAAATGTATTTCAGATGCTAGCATTTGAGAATTTTCACTTCCACTGCAAGCTAGCAGTTCTGTGATATGCTGTTTATTAACACACAATATACTTAAAGTAGTCTGATGTTCAGATTACTTTGGGAAGATGTTTTCCATCCATTGCAGTGGCTCGGTGTGAAACGATGACACCTGGCTTATCACTAAGATGCTGTTTTCAGTGTTAGCGGTTTGTCGTGCCTCCACACTGCTAAAGCAGAGTCTTTCTTTTTTTGTAAAGCGAGTGAAAAAGCTAAGGCCGAGGCAGAAAGTCCCACACTGGCTTTGTGTATTCACTGAGTCTGATCAAGGGAGCTCTGAGTTTGGCTCGCCGCAACCGCTGGCAGCCCGAGTTGCGTCACTGCAGCTCTGATCTCAGTCAAAAGATGTTTTCAGTAAATGTTAGACCATACGGTGTAGATCAAAGACACCCAATTGGTTACAGCAGGAACACTCTGTCCCTTTTCAACGTGACAGCTAGCTAGCACTTGGCAGATTCCCTGTGTTATGAAGCCGCACGGAAATTCTTCAACACAACAAACAGAACAAGACTCACTTTATTTATCCTATTTTGGAGCAGCTCTATCTGCAACAGACTGGAATGAGTTATTTATCTAGGAAATAAAAGCACCCAAGATGAGAGTGATGATACCTAAAGACATTGCTTCGACATGCTAGAACAAGATAAGATATCGGCCCATAAATGGCTTGTTTAATCAAATAATGCTGTGATCATGCATAAGTCTTTATTAGCAGTTGCAGCAGCAGACAGACGGGCTGAAACAGACAACAGTTACTGATCTGACTGACCTCCTAGAGCGGGCTGATAAGCAACCAGTGCAGAGAGTGGCTTTAAAACCGCTTCCTTGATGAAAAAGTAAGATATCTGCTTTAGAAGTTCATGCGCTGGATTAGAAGGAGATGTGGAGATGCACTTTAGCTATCAACGCCAGTGGTTTCCAGGGGATGCACAGCCTGCTCGTCACTATAATGCAATGAGGATAAAGAATCATGTGTACCGTTTCAAAGGTAACCGCCAGTCAAACTAAACAAACAACTTTTCACTCTGGTACCTTGTGGCAGACGCCTGCCTCTTTAAACAAAGCATGTTGTCAGATAACTGATAAAAAACACGAGCAGATGACTTCGTAATTAAAAACAGGCACGCTTTGATGGGAGACGTCGCAGCATGGACGCCGAGGTGTTTGAGCGCATGTGAGAGTGAAGGAGCAGGGAAATACGCGCGGTGTTATTATCCTTCCCTCCGCTCTGTCACTTTCCATCAGGAAAACGTTCCACCTCTCCCTCTGTTCCTCTTCTCTCCTCACCTCTGCGTGCCCCCCCCCCTCCGTCTCCTTTCCTGCCGACACGCATGTGGATTTCACCAAGCTCGGTGCACTGGAGAACCTGAGCACAGGGTCTACAAATAGGCTGAACATCATTTTGAAGTTGCTATAAACATCCACTCTAAGTTTCATATACATTCACACCCATTTATGTATGATTCATCTCTTGCAAGTCGAAATACACCCAGTATGAAGATGTAGTAGTATCTTCTCACGCAGTGTGTCAGCTCTTCTTCAGGTAACTCTGTCTGCCTTGTTTCTATTTCTACCTGCTTCTTCTTCACATTTCGATACCAAATGTGCATTCTAGAGTCGCTGGGCTCTCTGCTTATCTTCTTTCTTCTGACGCAAGTGGGATTTCACAGTCAGAGCTGATGCATACAGTACCTGACCTTTACCACGTACATCGCAGGGATCCTTTTTACAGCTTCCTCCCACAGACCACCAGAACAGTTCCCACACACACTTACTACTTACTAAACGACAATAAAGAAGAAAAAGAAAAAAAAAAGAAAACAACATACAAAGGCGCCACCCTCTTTTCTGGTGTACAGCATAACAAGTGCTCGAGCACATTCACAGGTAGCATCCAAACCACAACTACTGCTGTTTGTCAGCTCAACACATAACAGAAGATGAGAGCTTTTGACTTGTGACACTTTCAACCATAATTAGTCAGAGAGAGCATTTAGCCGGGGGAATTAGGGCAGAGAAGAAGAGGTTCTCACGCCTGTGAAACAAAAACAAACAAAGAGCTGCTCCATCAACACAGCAGCCAACAGCTGCTGATAGGGGTTATCTCTGCAGTCACACATGGGCCAGCTCACAACGGTGAGCGCAGAGTAACCGTAATCCGCAACTGCACACACACATGTGGCACGTATGCAGAAATGATCTGCACGCTGCTCTCTGTTGCAGTTCAAATTGATTTATTGTATTTATGTATTTTCTCAACTTTGTGAGAAAATATCAACATCAGGACCTATTAAAGCAAGGGTGTCAAACATAAGGCTCGCGGGCCCAACAGAGACTTCAATCTGGCGCCACTCGATAGCTTTGGAAAATGTAAATGTAGGTATTTCAACTGTATTTCCCCAGGTTTTACAGCTTTTCTTATTGATGAAGACCTTCCCCCATGCAACAGATAAACAATTAAATAACAGAAACCTTCTTGTTTTTTCACTACTATAGAAATATCTGTTTTTTACAGTGTTTTTATCATTACATATATATAATTACATGCCAAAGCTTCATCTAGTCCATCAACCTTACATTGTTTTCATATTTTTAATAAAAACAATGTATATAATTACAGATAAGTTCAACAATTACTTACGTCAGATCAGTGATCACAAAACTAACACACAGGAAACTTATTATAAACCAGCCTTTATCGCCCCTTTGAATATAAAACAGAACAGAATACAACACACAAACGGGGAACATAAAAACCCCTTTTCCTTTTCCTTTCATTCACATACATCAGTCTTTGTGTTTGTGGACCATAAATGGACCCCATATGTATTTGAACTTGCCCTCCCTGAAGTAATTTCTTCTTTTCCAGCAGTACATTGATAGCATTTGTTTTGCCAATTGTTTTCTTCTTGTAATTTGCAGACTGAGGTCTATTAGTGTCCTTTCATTCCTACTATATTTATATGTTTCTGAATATAAACCAAGAAGGCAAGACTTGGGATCCGGATAAACTGGTTTCATTTCCCATTACAGTCAGTACATCTTGAAAATTTTTTTATTTCCATAAAAATCCAGAATGCATCCAAACATAAAAACAGAATCTGCTCTTCCAGGTAGCTGCTGACTGACTACCCTGTACCAGACAAACTGAGATAGGGGAGTGGCTTCTCTTAAATATTTATGAACACCATAACAAATTTTTATCATATATTTAACCACTGGATTTTTGCTATGTATTCGTAGCATTGTGTCTGAATATAAGGATGTGGAAAAAGGTTCCGATCTTGAGTTTCTACCCAATCTGGGTGATCGCTTCCAGAGAAATCGATCATGGTGGACCTCAGCTGTGGAGCCCAAGAATACAAAATAACAACATAACATGTCTTACCTCATTTACTGAAGGGTAGATGTAACAAAGACAAATAGCCTAAACCTCCGTTATTGCGTATAAATGACACACTTTTTCATCCTCAGGAGAAAATCCACATTTTGTGGTAAAATGTTCATTTTTTAAAGTATTGATTCTGTCAGTTGTAAATAACATTAATGATATCTGTTGATTTATTTAGCAATTTCTTTCATAAGTGGCACACAGTTAGCATCAACAATATCCTCTAAGCTAGATACAATCAGAGCTCGAAACTTGCTAACGCTGGATTTTAACTTCATTTTGTTATCATTACATTTGCTGTTACATTACACTTATTTCTTGCTGTATAGCATGAAGCAAGTTCAGTTCACTTTCACTGTGTTAATGCTGCTGTATTTAACATCTGAACAAACATCCTGAAAAGTAAAGCTGACCAGACGTGCAGAAGTCCAGCCACGGTCATGGCGGCGCACTGTTAGCTAACCCTTAACACTCTTCCACGCCACACAAACGCCGGAATCCATATCGCTCATTCACAACAATCAGAGTCTAAATTCAACCGAACAATCTTCAATACAAATCACATCAATATTAGATTGACGATGTGAAGTGAAACATTTACATTGTCATTGTTCTTTGCGCTCAGCGGAGAAGAACTGATTTAAGTGACTGCCTCTTTATGGTGTTGCAGAATTTGTGATGCATACTTAATAAGTGTGAATGTTTGCTGCTAAATGAGATTGAGAGTAGTCTAACTTCATTAAAAAATGTAAAAAACACTGTAGTATATTTTATGATTGTACATTTGCTTGGTGTCAACATTTGTCTCGTTAAAGGAGATATGCAGTAAAACCAAAACACTGACCAACAGCGATGACTTCAACAGAGCACAAATGATGAAGATGAGGGTTTCTGGGTTGTGTCGCCTACATATGATCTTGAAAAATAGAAAAAGTAAAAGTGCTTAAAATCCAAGCAGTAGCTGCAGTGTGAAATCCATCAGACAGGCCACAAGTGTTGGTATATGATGGAAATGCCAGATAAGCCTGTGTATTTTGCTGTGGGGGTGGCTGTAGTGAAAGGGGATCAGTCCACAGCAGTGTTTAGAGGTTTAAATGCCCCTCTGGGGAGGAAAACGGATCGATCCTTCTTGGCCGAGAGTCAATTCTCCCCCTGCCTTCAGCTGGATATCTATTCACACTATGCTTATATGAGCCTCTAAGGCTTCTCTTATACTATATCCATAAAGCAGTGCTAGTCGGGATTTCACCACAGACTGGTGTTTTTCACCAGTAACTCTGCTGTTTGCTTGCAACTGTACTGAGATGAAATCTGTGCCCTGTATGTTTTTGAGTGCCAATTAAATGCAGATGTTCTAAGGCTACTCCCTCCATAACCGGGCCCTGCCGCGTCGTTTGCGGTGGCTGTGTTTTCTTGTCATGGCTTTCTGATTAGAGGGAGTCATGGAGATAAAACATAGCTGCTGTCTCATTAGTTTGAGTAACTCGGCCTGGCTACCACCCACAGGAGATCCTCCCAAACCCATGGGGAGCGAAGGGCAGCCCTGCACAGCCTGCAGGGATGGGACCCAAACACCATAACAGGCAGAAGGCACCAATCACACAAGCAACAATTACTCACATGCAAAAACACAAGCATTTATTCAGAAACACACACAGTGGATATCAATCATACTTAACCTTCTTTACAACTCTTGGCAAAAAAGGAAACAGCCTCAGAGGGCAAGCTCACTGGCTCTGCGACAAAACGGGGTTTCCCCACAGGGACACTCCATAAGCCTGCAACAAAGCAAGTGGCTGAGGGTGACCTGCTGAGCTACAGCAAACATCCGATGTGAAACAAATGCATCACACTCAATGTTATAGCAAAACAAGCTCGCCGAGATCCCTCCACGCAAGCGGTGACATCGCAACAGCCTGGAAGCTAGGCCTCATGGGAGTTCAGATCGATGACGACGAAGGACAGAGGTGTGCCCGTGTGGAGGGACAGCAAAAGAGAGCACAGAGGAGGACAAAGAGGAGGAGCACCGAGCATCCAGACCTACTGTCCATCAGCCTCTGCCGTGACAGGTTTATCCCAGCCGAGGGGGAAGGTAACACGGCGAACAGCACAGTGAGGAGCGATAAACGTCAGGCCTAGCCCCCGTGTCGTGGTAATGGCTGACAAATGACTCAGTGGTTCATCTCACAGACACATGTGCAGCTCTGTGTTTTATCAGAGGGGGGAACGTCAACGAGAACGGCAGAAAACCAGGCAGGCAGCTGCTTGTACTACAACCCACCTGACAGCCATTCACAAATGGAGTTGTCCTCATAGTCAGCACAGTAGACCAGAGCATGTCGGAAAGGTAGAAAAATACTGACATACCAAGTTTTACTGACTATAAGATACATTAAGCTAATATTAATATTCTTTTAGATACCCCAATCTACTTGCTGGTTTTTAAGCACTTTTTTTTGTTACTATTTATTTTAAAAGGGGAAAGCAGACCACAGACCACTGTGACCACTGCCACATTTCTCTGCATTTATAGCCTGAAGTACACCCATCTGTTGAAAGACACTTACACAGTTATTACTTAATGCATTTGCAAATTGGTCTGACCTTTTAGGAATCTGAGCTCTGTTCAATTCTATCTGTATTCCTCACGGCGCTGCAGCTATTTATTAACGCTGATGAATCATGCACACTGATGACAAGCGACACGGTGCAGACCCGTGGACAGCGAAGTTACCTTCTGTACATCCTGCGAGTCTCCCTGCACCTCGTGATGCTCTCGTGTTACATAACACTTTCAAATACAGCAAGTCGAGCCTCTAACTTAAGAGAGTGGAAGCTCTCGTTGTCAGACTTTTTTTTTTAATGAGTTTCAGAGCATCCTAACAAAGCTGTCACAATAAATGGCTAATAGAGTTGTAATCAACCACAGCTGATTGTGAAGAATAATAATTCAGAAAGCTGCGATTTCTCCAAGGCTGCTCTTAACAGATGCCTACAACCCCCCTCCTCATCTTTGCTTCACACACACACACTGGAACAAGCAGGACGGGAATCCTCACAAAGAGAGAGTTTTGATTGTTGGTGGAGAATTACAAAAAAGCATCTGGGCTTACGTTAAAAGGTAGCAGTCATCTGAGAGAATTACTGCGAGCCAAACAAAGGCTGTGGCGGCTTGGGTTTTACTCTAAAGTGACACGTAGTTACAGGAAAGGGGGGGTGTTTCGGCATTTACTGTTAGCACGTTATGGCCAGAGGCGATCGATCCCTCAGTCGAGATAATGGTGGCCTCATGCTGTCTCACAGAGCTCGCATTAAATGCAAAATTGAGGACAAAGTTTTTGATTGCACGCGCCGTCGTTCAAACATGGGTATCGATTGTCTAATAAACTGTGAAACCAGATTGTTCCATTTTCTGTATGTAGGTGTGAAAAGTTGCAGAAACTGAAGTCATGTAGCAGCACGATAAGAAATGACTTAGATCCTAACAACATACTGTAACTCGCTGAATTACAAACTGTTTCACACATGAATAACAAGACAGAGTGAGGTTTACACTGAGCTGCATCTCATTTGTCTGATGGATGCACAACTGCTAAAGCATGGTGACCTTTGGCAAGGTCATGGCATCCCAACAGCTGCATGAAGGCATTTCTGGCTCAATATGTAACTGCTACACTTTAATCGGCTCTATGCTTCACGTTCATCTTGTGGCAGTGCCTCTTGGCTCTACCTGTGGCTCATATACACGAGCCTCAAAACAATCAGGGCTCTCATTTATTCCCTTGGAATGACTGTGGAGTTTGTGTACCAAGCGCATTAAAGCTGGTTTGGCCCAGATTGGATAATATGACATCATCTGCTATGAGGACATCCAAAAATACCTGATTAATTATCAGTAACGTATACAGTACATTGGGTCCATTGTTATGGTTAAATTTGTGTTATCTGTGCTTTCCTTGGCACCGGCATCTGTGCACACTCTTACCTGTGTCTTGTCGAAACTGGTGCATGGACTGCAGGTCGATGATGTAAGGAGAGAGCTGAGCATCCACCTGCCCTAGAACTACACTTCCCCGGGCATCCCCCTTCAGCACGTTTTCTATATGGTGGCAAACTGCTGCGGTGTAGGGCCTCCAGCGTCCATGTTCGTTCAGCCATTCCCAGACCACCACCCTGGCGAGGTTCTGAGGGGGGTACCCCAGCCCATTTACGGACACCAGCAACCCGGATCCCGGACGAGCCATCTCCTCTGTGGTGTCTGCGCCTCGGCTGCTGGCTACGTCCTGTGCTAGAGCACCACTGCGACCCTGTCAGTCAGCTGACAAAGAGGGGTTTTTTCATCATTGCCAAACGGAAAAAAGCTTGAATCAGCGATTAGCGTGGCAGCCCCCAGTTATCTCATGCTGCTTTCAAGCAAACAGCTCCGCTGGAGTCATCGTCTACAGGTACTTTCTGACTTCTCTGTCTTTGATCATCCAAAAAGCAGCCTCCGTCCTCCTGTGTCTTGTCGCGTTTGAAGTGGCAGATGTTGATGCTGATGATGCTGATGATGTGATTTGCAGCTTTAGCAATCTCAGTCCTCCACAGCCAACCACAGCAGATCTGCAGCAGGTAGACAGGAGATACTCTCTAAACAGAAGACAAGGTGCAGAGGCACACTGGCAAACACAAGCTGTGATTTATCCTCTGAGTAAGCAGTCAGGCATTGTTTAAGAGGACCTGACACAAATCTAACCTGCTCCGTGCTGTAGCACGATAACCGGCCTGTGCCTCTTGGCAATTCGTTTTGTTTACTTAAAATGTAGTGAGGAAATTTGTCTGGGGATTTTTGTTGTTGTTGTTTTGTTGGCAACAAAATAATTCTAATCAAGTGAGTGTTTCAGGAGCAGAGCACAAAAGGCCAGATGCTACTATAATTACAGCAGACAGAATATCACTCAGACATTTTTTTATTTTTTTGCATAAGAAGCTGTTCAGATGCAGTCAGTGCCATACACTGCCTCTGTTGATTCAATTCTCAGTCTGTCTTAAGCCTCATATTGAATTTTCATTTATGGCATAAAAAAACACGCTTGAATTAATAGCGGCGATACAGACCTGTAGGCTGCAGCTGTGGTGCCACACATCTGTCAGGTACAGGCTGCATTTTCACTGGATCCGGACGAAAATCAGATTATCAAAGGTGGAAGAGGAAGAAAGAAAAGAGAAAAAAAAAAGCCCGAGGTGAAGCGCACCTTTTCACATCTGTGATTTCTACGTTTCCTTATCGCTAAACACCCCAAATATTCCCCGAACCCACCTCCAGTAATCCGGTGTTTATTACAGAAAATCGACACGTCGCGGTATTCCCGTGAATCCGGCACGGTCTCCACCAGCTTGTTGGTCCGCTGTGTAAAGTCAACGCATGCCCCAGTTGCACGGTTTTTCAGTGCAGAGCGAAGCCGCCGCTGCGCTGCTGTGCGCGCTCCTTTCCCCGTGACGCCAAGCAGACAAACATCCACGCAGTACACGCACGATCCCCGCCTAACCCCAAATAATCATCACAACAACAATAAATGTCCAGGCACACCTGTATGAAGCGCCCATATATATATTTAAAGAAAAATCAGTCAAAGTGTCAATAAAAAGGAAAAAAGATTTATACAACTTCCGGTCCCCAATTTCAAAATAAAACCCCTGCTTGAAACAAGATTACAGTGAAGAGAGGGAAGCAGACCAGGTAATGTGGAAACAACAAAGCAATATATTGAGACGCTATCGTAAAATTGCTTATTAGTTTTTAAATTTATTTATATTTCATAAAACATACAGATCCAGCAATAGCATCTGGCAATAGCAGGTCATACAAGACTGCACAGGAAAGTCCCATGAACCTTTGTTTCAGGGTCAGCCAGTAAAGATTCGACACGAATCTACTAATAATTCAGAACAAGCTAGCGGCTCAGTCATACAACAAGAATTGATTTAAAAATGAATAACAAATCGGTGGCTGTCTGGTGATTGCATTTAATTTTTCGCAGTCTGTGATGGATTGCAACTTGTGCAACTCATGACTAAATGATTGCCCAGAGTTTAAGGGTGTTGCACACTCATGACCACTTTGGATCTCAAGACAATCTTTCTGCAAATATTCGCAGTCTGACTGGTTTTGACTGCAAACACTCTCAGAGATCGATGAAGGTTTGTAAATAATAATTTATAAATGCAGACAGATGTTGCCATCAATCTCAATGAGTCTTTGCACGACTCAACTCACCTCCAGTTGTATTCTTCCTATAGAGCAGGAAGGCTGCTGAGCTCAAACGTAACAGTTAAATGTGAATTTGCTGTCTGTGTAGACAGCAAATTTCAACAATTTATCAGTTATCAGAAACAGATTGCATGTCATTGACAACTTCACCTCTTTCAATCACACACTGACTCCGTCTCATGGCAACATCAATGGCAGACAAACATTTCTGGTAACAAAGTTTAAGCAAAATTTATGAAAAATCAGCAGAGTTATACTAAATTGATTTATTTAATTATATATTTCCATTTTTAATTGTGCATTTTTTTCAATACTTGGTGAAACTAGATAACAATGGTAGAAAAACAAACTAACCCAAAATGACTCATTTACATGCGCAATCTCTGAGCTTGTTACATAACAACAGAAATATAGACACAGATACACAAAAGCACTAGGCTATTTAAAAATGCAAGTAAGAGTCAAACCCATTGACTTGTTGAGAACAGAGAGGCTAGTTATTTAAATAAATAGCGTATAGAAAGTTCTATGGCTAATTAATATTAATCATGTTGTCCATGATATCGCCATTGAGCCGCTTCAAAGCTTGTTAAGTGGAGCAGCAGCAGCATCTGCTGCCAAACTACTATTACTGCAATGGGAAGATTAAACAAAGATGTCAGAACACTTCTCAAAATAAATAATATAAAGATAATAGTTCTGCCTTTCTGTCTTTTATAACAAATTGTAATTTGTTTTTAAAGAGGCCAGTCCGTGACCAGTAGTGTTCCTCTGTGTGTTTTTCTATCCAGTATGCTTTTACTACATTGGCAGTGTGTGTGGGATCTTTGGCATACTGAAAAATGAAGTTCCAGTCAGATGTTTTCTGGATGGTATTACAGTAGTGGATCGAAGTCTGAATTAAATCATTTCAATCAATTCTGACAAGATCTCCAACACCCCTGGCTGAAATGCAGCCCTAAGCAGATAACTACAGACACTCACTGTTGTACCTCTCTCTCTCTCTCGACCTCCTCTGAACATGTTGATGATGATTTGAACCAAAGATTTCAAATTTGGATTCCTCACTCCATGAGACCTATTGCCACTGATTTTCAGTTCTTGTGTAATTTGGCATACTTTAGCCTTTCCCTTCCTTAAGAGTGGCCTCTTGATAGCCACTCTTCCCCTTTTCATAGATTCAAAGGATAATGTAGTTCTCTGTCAGGATGCTAATAGCAAAAAGATACACATTAAATTCGGTTCTTTACCAAGTCGTCAGTTATGTGTAGACACAAAACTGGTTCATCTCATTAATTAGGTGCATTTTAATGTTTGAATGATTCATGGTTCTGTGTTAAGCGGCTTAAACAACCAAAAAAAGATTCTTCGGAAAAATTTCTGTTTCAGTCAAGACTTTTCAGGTACCAGACTTGAAAAAAAAATTACAAGAAAATCTGGCTTCTTGGAAGCGAAATACAAAGACAAGACCTTTGCACAGTACTGTGCATTTAATGGTTCTTCCTGTATGGAGGGGGAGTCGGTGTGTGTGTAAAAGCGGCTGCTGCAGCACTGCCACCTCGTGGATTTTGCAAAAATAGCACCCAAACATTGAGGAGAATCAGACGCACTACCGCTGACACTATTAGTGTCGATGGTTCACTATAACGTCCACCTTAGTGAAAACTCTAATGTTCATTTTTTTAATGAACAGTTTTCCGATCAAATTCATGATGATGTTTTGTTGCTTTTACTAATCCATCCCTCCCACATTAACACTCAGAAAAGCATCTTTCTGTAAAAGAAAATCTTTAATGGTGAGTAAAATACATCGAAATATCATCAAATCAAGCAACTCCATATTTTACTGTATCCAAATATCCAAACATACAACTGCTGCTCGTTCTTTTTCAGTCAAAAGGGAATCATCTGATGAAAACATTGCTTCTATACAAATATACAAAAGGATATACAAGATCACAGTCTTTCGGATAACTGAAGAATGTTATTAGAGTCTACATAATTCAAGGACGTGACCATGGGAGATAAAATAATTGCCTTGACTCAATGATATAATATAAATCATTAGCAAACGGAGAACAAACAGGACATTTTTATTGGCGTAGGATTTATCAGAGTCAAACAACTTGTTGGCTGCAGTCCATCAACTCAAGTAGGAGTGTTGCTGGACAGTGCTGGCCTCAGAGAACAACATAGATGAAGAGAGCCATGATGGCAGCGCTGATCAGCCCAGAGATCGGAACAGTAACAAACCAGGCTATGAAGATATTCCTGAACAAACGCCAGTCGACTGACTTCCGGGAACGTAACCATCCCACGGCCACCACGGATCCCACCTGTGTGCACATAATTTAAGAGCTCATCGGGTCATGCGCCACTGTGTACGTTACTTGTGCAGAAAACTTAGCTTATTTCTAACGTATGCGTCTATTTGTAGTAAAGACAGTCCCTTTAGTTTCATTACCTTGCAGTGGGTTGTGCTGACAGGAAGGCCAATATTGGATGCCACCACAACTGTGATTGCTGAGGCCAGCTCGATGCTGAATCCACTAGAAGAGAAGGAAGAGTCAGTATGCTTCGACTTTAACACAAATAAGGATTTTATTTGTCGGCCGCATACCTCGAGGGTGTAATAGGGGTGAGATCTTTGCCCATGGTCTGGATCACCCTCCGACCCCACACCCAGAGTCCAATGCAGATGCCGGCTCCACCGTAAAGAAGCAGCCAGATAGGTGTCGGTGCACTTGACAAGACGGAGCCACTCTCATACAGAAGCCAGAGAGCCACCAGTGGGCCAATAGCATTGCTAATGCGAAAAAAAAAGTTTCTGTAAGCCATCTGAATAAACCAACGTACATGAATTCTTCAGAAAAAACAAACATCCTTGCCTACCTGACATCATTCCCTCCATGAGCAAAAGAGCCAAAGCAGGCAGTGAGTATCTGCAGGAACTGGAAAAGCGAGGAAACGGCAGGCTGGTCGACTTCCAGCTCATCCTCTTCCAGGTCCGTGCCAGCGAGGTCCGTGCCAGCTTCTTGGGCCACATTCTCGTCCAGAGCTGCACTCCTGTTGGACACTGCTGAGCTGTAGCTGCTGTAACTGTCCACTCTCGGTCTCCTCTGCAGCCCACCGTCCCCGTCTTTGTACCTGACATCTCCTTGAATTCCGTAAATAGCCATGGTGTAGGAGGTGTAGCTGTTGTTCCTCCGGATGGGCCGCTCTTCTGTGTCGCTGTCACCAATGCATTCGCCAACCTTGGCCATGTGGAGCTTGTGCAGCAGGTCCTTGTAAAGGCCAGAGTCTTTGTGGATTGTGTGGGACCGACCACTGTGAGGATCAGTGATCACCATGGGGCCTACGGTCCCATTCAGACCTATGAAAATAAACAGTTAAATGTAATTCAGCTGTTGGAGTTTCTTCTGGTTATACTCTATTTAGAGTGCAGATTCAAGTCATTACCATTGGCGATGTCCAGGTCTTTGGTTTCTGCATCTATGCTGTCTAAATCCGTCTCCTCTGAGCCTCCCAGTTTAAAAGCCACCTTCTGACTGTCTGCTGGAGGGCTCTGTGGTCGGGGTGCATGGGATACTGGGGACTGCTGCGGTTGCACGGGTTTGCTGGAGTCCCTCTCCATGAGCGGAGCTGCACAGGGAGCAGCAGCTGTTTGTGCTGGATGAAAGAAGCACTCAGATTTTTAATGCAAGAGAAAGCGGTGATCCCAGTGCAGAAGTAAAACCAGTGCATCAGTCTTTACATCGTGTTAATGTTGCAGCTTGTAATTGAAGGACTAACTTCATGTTTGTAAAATTTGATTTATAGCTCATTTATGGTATCTATTATTTTCCATTTTTATGTTTAATGTTTTATTTTAAACACAATGTTGGAGTCACATTCCTGACTTTTGTTTTGTTCTGATGATCTTGACAATATTCTATTCTATTCTATTCTCTGTCTAATTTTATGTCAGAGGTATCTGAAGTTAAGTTGACCAATCAGCAGGTTGGATCCACAGCTCATACAGTCACATGTGTCAAAGTATCTTTGGGCAAGATACTGAACCCAGAGTGAGTGTGTGTGAATATTGGATAAAAATGCTTAGGTGTAGATAAAAGCACTGTTTGAGTGTGTGTGCGTGTGAGTGTATGAGACTTGTGGTAGAAATCACACTGAGTGCTCAAATTGAGTAGAAAGGCACTATTTAAGCACCAGTCTGTCCACACACTACTGGGGATCAATAACGTCTTAACTTAATAGTTCATTTTAATTCAGACTGAATTTACTGATGTTGTGCCAAAGACTTTAAATATTCCCCACCACAATGTAGCAGTGTAGAATTTTAATAGATAAGTCGCATTTTTTTATCAGCATATTTACAAAAGTATAGCCTGAAAGTCTAAAGTCAGATTTACTCACCTTGGATTTTCTTCTTGAGGCGGGGACAGACGACAAACCAAACGAACAAGGCTGTGACGGCAGCGCAGCCCAGAGAAATGCACAGCGTACCCCACCACGGCACTCTGTCAAACCCCAGCACTGTGCACAAAAGACAGGGCACGAGAGAGAACACGGTCTCAGATAAGGTGAAACAGACACGTAACGCACAACTTTGATTTTCTGTTAGAAAGATGGCCACGTCTTAAAAGCGCAACCCTCACGCTTTCGCATAAACCAAAAGGTCAAGATCACATTTTGTAGGTTGCGGTCACGTGACGGTCACGTTTGCTAAGAAATTATGCAAAATTATTCAACGGCCTCTTCCAGCACTTCAGCTCGTTCTTACACAGAAGAGTATCAGCGAGAGTGCATGCTCCTTCAATCAGATAGTGTGAAAGAGACCGGCCTTGCAGCCCAGAGATAAACAAACAAACTGCTGTTAAAGAAACTTAATTTCACTTTCCTGCTAATGATGGCAGTGCATAGATAAACAGGTGGAAAGAATTTAGTGAGGCAACATTTAATAACTTAGCTTACCTGTTTTTCCTCACAGACAACAGCGGCTTAACAACAATTAAAAGGTCGCACGATTAAAGCCACAGCTGCATGGGTGTGTCCTGTCTCCAGCATGCACGTGAAGCCAAACTTGCTTCGAACTCTACTGACCGGACAGACGGCTAAGACGTCTAATATACTATACTGTATTACGCTGCAATTTTGCATAGCAGGAGCTACGATGTGTTAATTTCCATGACCCACACACAGACACACACGCACACAGGCCTGCAGCCTTCAGTGAAGGGCCCAGGCCAGCTGACTCCTTGATTAGTTCAAGCCTGCAAACAGAACAAAAAGGAATGGAAATTTTCCATTTATTAGCGGAATCTGTTGTAGAGCCACTTTGATTATTTTTCCTGTTGTGTTTGCTCGCTTTAACTTTTGATCTTTGCAGTTTTTTTATATACAACATTCCACATCTTCAAGAAAACGCTTCTTTGAGAGCGACTGGTTTTTCCTTTCTTTCTTTTTTTTAATGAAACTGCTTCCTCTTTATTTGTCACCTACTTTGAGTCCCAACTCTCCCGTGTGACACTTCTCCACCTCATCCCGGGATTTCAACCGCTGTGGCAGTAGTGTGGCGTGTTAAGCAACAATCAAACAAAAAACCAGTGCAGTCTGAGGACGCGATACTCACATGGTGCTCCTGTAAACATGATAGAGAATAGGTTGATGCCCATCGTGATGGCGTAGAAGATAGGAAGGGCTCGCAGGCCGTTGGGTACAGGATTAGTCTGTGAAAAATACAGACTGTCTCTGTTATATGTTTAAAGTAGCAACATGTACTCAAAAATGATCAGAAACAAGCTGTTCTCTGTTCAGCTGTTGGTGCCTCTACGTTTATATTTTAACTCTTTGAGAGACCTGACTGCTCAGCTGAAACCCTCCAAACTACAGAAGGTATGAGTGCTCGTTATTTTAATGGACCTGATTAAGTATTCCCAGTGAATAAGCTTTACCTTATTCAGAATGAATTTGCGGACAAAATAGAAGAGAATTGCTGACATGATGCCTGACAGCACGGGGGACAGGAACCAGGAGGCCACTGTGGACAAGCAGAGCATATTTTCAATGCATTAGGAATAAATTTGCTTTTAATTCGACTTGCATTTCAGATTTAACGGATATTTCTATCTATCGAGCGTGGGGTAGGGGTAAAAACAACAACACGTATTCACCAATGCGCAGAAGTTCCATCCATTTCACCCCTTGGTGACCTCTGGCTACCATGGAAAACCCAATTGTTGCTCCAACAATACAGTGGGTTCCAGAAATGGGGAGCTTCAGGAACGACGCTGCCAGCTGCCACACAGCAGAGCCTGGAGAACAAAGGCACAATCGCGATCGCTGAAAACACACCAGGCCGAACATCTTCAGCACACACGTGCTCCGATCGTTCAAGTCATCACTGTCTGTGCACTCACCACACATAGCACTTATCGATCCCGCCATCAAGACGTGTTCCGAGCCATTGTACATCCGGACGTCAATGATCCCCTTCCGGATGGTCTCGCTTACTTTGGCCCCCAGCAGGACCGAGCCCACGGTCTCAAAGATGGTGGCCAAGATGCAAGCCTGCCGCAAAGTGACCACACCAGAGCCCACCGCTGTACCGAATGAGTTGGCCACATCATTGGCCCCCACAGAGAAAGCCAGGATGAAGGCAATAATGAAGCCTAGCACCAGCAGCCACAGGTAGCCCGACATGTCAGACTGAGAGGCCAGAGCCACGGTGGTGGCAGCAGCCAGGGTCGCTAATGTAGTTGTATCCATCGCTTCTCACAATATAACTAAGTTTTTGTCACAATCACTCTTATTCCAAGCCACTTTTTTTTCTCTTTCCCCCCTGCGGTTTAACAGTAACTTATGAGGTAATATGTTTTTATAAATAAATTACTACCACAATAAAAAATAGAAGAGCCCTTTAGTTCAGATCTAAAAGTTCCAAAGGGAAGGAGATTTAAATTAATTGCTAGCTAGGTATGCAGGGTTTCTCTGTAGGCTTCATTGTGAAATGAGAAGGTATACAGATGGGGGAGAAATCCATTGTGACGGGCAGCCTCTGATGATGCACACTGCAATAAAACAAAAACAGACACAGAAATGCGCAAGTTAGTGGCGGAAACTCCTCATTTTCAATCCTTGGAAAGGCTAAGATGAGTTACATATTAACAAGCCCAAACTCCAGTACGTGACACAACCAAACAGTACACACCACTTTGCCTGGTATCCATGATTTACTGGCTAATGGTAGAAAAAAGGAAGTGTTTCTTGTTATCAGCAGTATATTAACACTTCATACACTTCACACTAAAGTTGGACATGACACTACCGCTACTACATGACATTTCCACACAGTGTTTTGTTGGAGCAATTCATTAAATCATGATTAGGATGAAAGCAGCAGGTAAGTATGGCAAAAATGGAAAATGCACAGCTGTGCAGTTTTACTGAGCATTCAGTGTTAATCAGCATTTTCATAGAGAGGAAATGGCGCTGCAGTAAAACAAGCAGCTGATTTAGTTTTCTTTAAGCTTTGGCGAGTAAAGTGTGTTTAATAGGCGGTTAAGAGAGTAAATCCACGCGTGTGGCACTGTGGGGGACTTACATAATTACAGCAGCCTTTCAAATCCCACTTGCACAAACAAATCCCACCTAAAACTTCAGAAAGAGGTTTGAGAGACTGGGAGTAACTGGGCTGGTTTGTTAGTACTCACTCAGGCCTATAGAAAATAGCGGGATGTTAATCTGCCTTGCTGCTCTTACGTAATTCAAAAGGAGTGAGAGGGGGGGAAAGACGGGGAGCATGAGTAGAGATTAAAGGTAGGTGTCACTTACATGTGTAAGCAAAGGTGTCCGCTGTGTTGTCCCCTGCGCTCGCTGGGCTTCTCTGTCAGGTGATCGGCCTTCCTTGGCAGGTGTTATGCAAAGTGAGAGGATGTCAGAGGAGGTGCCAGTCCAGCGGCCTGCAGTGTTTGAGGCTCCCTTTGGAGGTTGGTTTATATATTGCGCCTCAAGTGAGAACCCGCCTTTCCAGAGCAGTCATGGGACACTCGCTGCTGCACTCGGGCTAATGTTTATCGAGCTTGTTGATGGGGGGAAAAAAGTAATTATAGTTGTCTGCTGATTATATTGCTTAACTTTATCCCCCAAATTATATTTATCCAAGCGCCGAGGAAAGACAAATGTCTGTTGTGTTGCCGAAATAGCCCATCTTTCAGTCTAATTCAAAAAGAAAAGTAAGTGAAATATTTCTGGTGACAGTTTGTTTATGGTGGTTAAGCTTCTACTGTTTGGATGTAAACAGTGCGGTGTTCCCCGATTATTACTCATTTTCTAAGAACGGGGACATTAAAACTTTAAAATGACTGGGTAGGATATTACAAACGGGACTTTGGTGCCACCTGCTGGTCGAATTTAGCAAGTTACACCCACCAAGGTTAAAGAGGCCTCTGGAAACTTTGTTCTGAACTGTGTAGTTTACTTCCAAATCTCTGGTAACGTCTCTCTTTAAAAAATAGAAACAAAAAAGTAGTAAACTCGCTGTAGGAAAGTGTAGACTCTATAGCTCACTAAGCTATAGTGTAGCTAATGTGAAGCAGGAGCCACAAACAGTGCTGATCATCAATCGGTTACTCATCCATGAAGAGTTCATTTACTGAGAAACTCCAGGAGAGTGTCAGGCTGTCAGCAGAACACAGTCTTTTTCCGAAATGGTACAGTACCTCCAAATCTGCTGATCAGTTCCTCTTCATCACTTATTTATTCAGTGCTGGTGGGATTTAATTTGTGACATGTTCACACAAGTGCCGGGCTTTGTGGAATATTTTGACCTTCCCAACGGATGCAGGAAGTTCAAATTACCTAAAAAGGACTGTCAGGAAATGGAGGGATGGTGGAAAACTAAGCATATATATGTGCAAGGAAAGACATTCCTAATAATAATTATATACAGTTATGGTCAGAAGTTTACTTCCACTCACAATGGGCACGAATTTCATGGAAATGTTTGGCCTTAATAATGTCTTTGAACTTTTCTTTCTCCAGCATGGAATGATTGTACATCTTTAATGAATTTAAAAAACAAGAACTGGGTGCACGAGTTTGAATTTATTTTGTATTTACTCAAATATATACAGTTAAGCCCATAATTATTCATACCCCTGCCGAATTTTGACTTAAAGTTACTTTTGTTCAACAAGCAAGTTCTTTTTTGAGCAGAAATGACACAGGTGTCTCCCCAAAGATAATAAGACGATGTACAAGAGGCATCATTGTGGAAAAAATATTTCTCAGGTTTTATTTATATTTTAGCAAAAGTATCATGTCCAGAATTATTCATACCCTTCTCAATAATCAATAGAAAAAAGCCTTTATTGGCTATTACAGCAATCAAACGCTTCCTATAATTGCAGACCAGCTTTTGCTTGTCTCCACAGGCATTTTGCCCATTCATCTTTAGCAATGAGCTCCAAATCTTTCAGGTTGGAGGGTCTTCTTGCCATCACCCTGATCTTTAGCTCCCTCCACAGATTCTCAATTGGATTGAAGTCAGGACTCTGGCTAGGCCACTGCAAAACGTTAATGTTGTTGTCTGCTAACCATTTCTTCACCACGTTTGCTGTATGTTTTGGGTCATTGTCGTGCTAAAATGTCCACGGGTTCCCAAGGCCAAGTTTTTCTGCAGACTGCCTGATGTTGTTGTTGAGAATCTTCATGTATTGCTCTTTTTCATGGTGCTGTTTACTGTGATTAGGTTCCATGGTCCATTGGCTAAAAACACCCCCAAAGCATTAGGTTCCCACCACCATGTTTGACAGTGGGGATGGTGTTCTTTGGGTTGAAGGCTTCTCCATTTTTATGCCAAATGAAGGCAACATCATTGTGACCAAATAATTCAATTTTTGTTTCATCTGACCATAACACTGAAGACCAGAAATCTTCTTCTTTGTCCAGATGAGCATTTGCAAAGGCCAAATGAGCTTTGCATGCCTTAGAAGTGCCTGGAGAAGTGGCGTTTTCCTTGGTCTGCATCCGTGGAACCCAACAGTGTCCGTTGGACTGTCTGCCTTGAGACATTGCCACCAGCAGAGCCCAGATTCACCAGAATGGCCTTGGTGGTGATCCTTGGATTCTTTTTTTTCACCTCTCTCACTATCCTCCTGGCCAGCACAGGTTTCACTTTTGGCTTCCGACAACATCCTCTGAGATTTTCCACAGTGCGGAACATCTTGTATTTTTTAATAATACTTTGCACTGTAGCCACTAGAACTTGAAAACATTTGGATATTGCCTTGTAGCCCATTCCTCACTTGTGAGCAGCCACAATGCGCAGCTGCAGGTCCTCACTGAGTTCCTTTGTCTTAGCCATGAATGTCCACAGACCACCTGCAGAGAGCTGCTGTTTTTCACCTGTTGAGTTGATCAAAACAGCTATTCCCAATTAATCAGGGTAATTAGGATGCTTTAGAACAGCTTTGACTATTTGGAATGGTATGGAACTTTGGATTTTCCCAGAGACTGTGACAGTTTGTAAAGGGTATGAATAATTCTGGACATGATACTTTTTGCTCAAATGTAAATAAAAGCTGAGAAATATTTTTTTCCACAATGATGCGTCTTGTACATCATCTTATTGTCTTTTGTGAGACGCCTGTGTCATTTCCAGTCACAAAATAACTTGCTAGTTGAATAAAAGTAACTTTAAGTCAAAATTTGCCAGGGGTATGAATAATTATGGGCTTAACTGTACATACGTTCACTTAACTCTTTTAATAAGTGATGCTGAAGGTTGTAGATTGTCTTTTAACTCAACAGGACCAAGGCTTATTAACTTCTCATCAGTGACCGTGATTGACGTCAACTGGTAGCTTCTCTTTGCTAGCATAAATTATTTGATTGACAGCACTCATTGGATTGACCAGTCCTCAGAACAATGGTATAGTCCAAGGAGCTCAGTGAAGCTCTAAGGAGAATTGCAGATTTACACAAGTTGGGAAGCTCTCTGGGAGTTATTTCTAAACAACCGCTGATTCACGGATCATCAGTTCAAACAACTGAACGGGAGAACAAGTTATTCGGGCGTGTCAACGCTTTGCCAAAGTCAGGAAGAAGCCCCAAACTGTCACCCTCAGGTGAGAGGAAATTGGTTAGAATGTTCAGGAACCACCAAGGCTCAAGCCTACCATGAACTGGTTTTACATGGACCAACAAATACCAAGAAAGAAGCCAATGCTCCAAAACTGGCATTTTTAAGCTCGACTGAAATCTGCAGCTGCCCACATGGACAAGCCAAATGTCTTCAGGAGAACGTTTTATGGTCAGATGAGACGAAGATTGAGCTATCTGTCCACCCTGATGAAAGGTACGTTTGGAGGAGTAAAGGTGAGGCCTTCAAACCTAAGAACACTGTACCAACTATATAGTGGTCGTGGCATCATGCTCTGGGGCTGTTTTGCTGCCACTGGTACTAGTACATTGCACAAAGTGGGTGGGATGATGATGAAGCAGGACTACCTCCCAATTCCTCTACTTCTTTGCACACATGCTAGATGGTTGGACACAGATCAACAAGACAATGATCCCAAACACACATCAAAACTGGTTTTCGGCTGGATAAAACAGGCTAAGTTTAAGCTTCTGGAATGGCCTTCCCAAGCCCCGACCTCAAGACTGTGCTTAAAGGTGCCAGGAAACCAGCAAGTTTAAACGAACACTACCAGTTCTGCCGAGAAGGGTTGTCAAATATCCAACCAGAATCATGCCAGAAGATTGTCGATGGCTACCACAAGCATCTGGTCGAGGTGCATGTGTGTATATACTGTGTATGTATATGTTCGAGCCTGTATCCATTTGAGCATTTGTAAACTGAACACAGCTCTATATATGTGTTTTTAGTATTTTACACTATTATATTTTACCCACACTAGCCTAAACACTTCCACACCCCTACAGTCATCACACATTACCAAAAGCAAAAAAAAAAAAAATCAGATTGAGAAACACAGCAGCTTTAATCGGCTACAGTCACAGATGAATATCTGTTATCCACCCACAACATAGATGATTCATTTTTCTGTGACTGTTTCTGTGGCTACTTTACATGTAAATGATGCCCATGTGGTGTTCGTCTACATTATTCCTTTAATATCAGACGCACTACATAACAAGAGCATTTGCAAGGTTTTCCAATCATATTTACTTGCTATATCCCTTCACTAACACACCACTGATTGTGCCTTTTATGTGTTATATTTAACATTTGTTTAATGTTTATTCATTTCTTTTATTCATTAAATTTTGATGTTCACAGAGGTTTATTGTCTAACAGAATATTAAAGATTAGATCGCACATAATGCGCCGTATAAACAGCAATTCCAGAAAAACTGGGGATGAGCACAGAGCTGCGTTAAAGGGCTTCTTTCTTATCATATTCACTTGCAGCCGCGAACGATGCTGCCAGTCAGGGATTGCGAGCGTAAATCCAAATGATCTGTATTTAAACAATTATCCGAGATAACTATCTTTTTTGTCATTTAAATACATAGCTCGAAGACGAACTCTGAAAAATGAACCGAGCACAAAGCCGCAGCACAGAGATGCAATCTTTCCAGGCAATCATCTTCTCATCAGATTAGTACTTAGAATTGAAACTGTTTAGAAAAAGACTCTCAATTTGTTGACAGAGACCTAACTTTTGACAAACCAGAGAAATTAAGGAACTTTCCCAGAAAGGTTAGTCAATCTCCTGTATAGTGAGGCATACTTAATTACTATTGCCATGAGTTAAATGGTGTTTTCTGTCATGTTTGAGGTATTTAGGATTGTAATTACCAGCCCCTGTTGCCTCACACAACAATGTGCATTTTGTTTTGCAGCAGCATGAGAAGCCCTTCTCTTGACATTCTCATGGCAGGTTGATCTATATAATTTATATCTGTGAGCCACTTTCAGCTTAGCTGTGCTGAACTGCGGTGGTTGATAGATGAGACATGTTAATATTTTACCCTGGTTAAACAGAGTGTATGTGTAATCCAAAGTATGACTTTATCTGGTGCAATAATATTAACTAATGTGGCCGACTCACAGATTCATTTAGCAGTGAATATCACACCCAGTTTTTTTTCTTTTAGACAGATTACTTCCTCCTACCGTGTAAAACATTCAATGAAAAGTAAACACTCACTCACGCTGCATTGTCAGAGCATATGAGAGCACATGTGAAGTGGATTATTAATGAAGAGGGATGTTCAGTCGCCTCCTAGTGATAAACTGGGCAAAGCATTATCCTCTTCCTTAAGTTTCTTAAGGTCCCCCCATCAAAAGGTTTAACACCAGAGCTCTGCTTTTGCTTATTTGACTCGTCCATAATGCAACAAGAGACCATTTGTCATTGACAAAGTCGGCCGTATATGGGTAACCCGAGGGCCTCTAGGTGGCATTCCTGTCCATGTTCAGGTTACGCGGGCTGATGAGTGGAAATACCAGTTTGTGTCTTAAGGAAGAAAATTAATAATCAGCAGTTTGGTCACTGTTTGCTGCTGTATGCATGCACTCCCTCCACAGTCTGTTAGGTGCAAACTTCACGTCATCGTTTGGTGGATTTCAGGTTTTTGCGCAGATCTTTAAACTAAAGCCACATAAGCGAGTAAAGCCAACGTTTAATACTTAGCTTTAGTTGCTTTAAAGTAGGAGGATTTTCAGTTTGCTCTTTCAACTTACCCCTGATTTAAAGCTTTCTCCCCTATGTGTTCAGCTTTTCATGACAGTTGGGTTAATCCCCACTTCTTTTCAGCTAGTTCAACGCTGTAATTTTTTGTTGTTGTTATGTTTCCTTTTACATTTAAAATTAGGCAAGATAGGACATGCAAATCAGTAACTGAAGAGTGTGGCTGGTTCTCATGCTCAGGCCTATGTTAGCCCAACCCTTTCTTCCACTCTTCCCTCCCTCCTATCCCTTGCCAAACAGGATCTGTAGGATCTTACACAGTCATTTTCTCAGGAGACAGGAATGTCAAAGCACAAGCTTTGTGCCTGCTGGAACTTGCTCCCTACATTCTCTAGAACTTACAGGAAAAAGTACAGAATGAGTTGCCCGTACATCCATTTAATTTCCACTCCTGTGTGTGTGGCATCAACCCCTAGTGTAAAACGCAGTGCCGGATGTGTTCTAGACACACATTGACTCACTACTGAAATGAGGTTGTCTGGTATGCCACCCTGCCCTATCTTAACAAGGTGTCCTTGGATTCACGTCACTTTAGTTTGAAAGGAGATTTGTTTCATTTTACAACATTTTCATTTCAACGTCCCATTTTCTGGAGACATTTGTTGTCCAGACCATTCACACTCAGGGAACAAACACACAAAAATGATTTATGAGATATGAATTTTAGGTCTTTTTAATTGTCTGGTTTGTGTACAGTTTAAAAGCACATTTTACAGCAGATAGGCTAGTCACTTAGACTGTAAGGCACCCAGGGGTATCGATTATAAATATAATACAGTGAAACTGGCATTCAGAGAAATGACACATTTACAAAAAGAAATGTAAAGGATTTTTTTCCCCAATCATCCCACATCACCATCTACATTATCTCAGCTTTTCAAATGCTATCAAGCAAGCGGAGGATAGAAATGTAACAAAACATGTCGATGTCCCAAATAATGCTACATTTGTTTGTGTTGCTGTATTAAGCTTGTAGAGGCGGAGATCCAAATTGACAGCACTCCTGCATCTGTAAGCTCGCTCTGTCAACTCCTGCACTGGCATTTGCAGCCAGACAGACAGCAGAGCCGTCGCAGAGTGGCAGTGAAATGTTAAAAGTCTCAAAGAGTCCAGTTTCCACCAGGATCAGATGCTGTTTCTACTTTAATTGACAGACCAGTGGCTGGGCGTTAGCACTGAGCTGCTTGTGGACTCTTTGCGGCACAGATTTGGGCTGTGGCTGTAGGTGGGGGAGTGAGTGACACTTGGACTGCTGGGCGGTGTGGAAGAACAGGAGGAAGACTTGGATTTAATCTGTAGCCACTTGTCTCCCAAAGCCTTGGCAAAGTGGTCGTCGACGGACACGCTGATGGAGAGCTGCCGGGACTGAGCTTTCTGGTAGTGAACACCCAAGCTCCTCTGGAAATGCTCCTCGAGGACGTTATCATAGTTGTCTTTGGGAACCACTGCAATATAGAAGATGAATGGCAAACCTTTACATACACACCTAAGTGAGTCAGTAAAATTGCGTGATATGGCTGCGCTATGATGCACGTGTGATGACTAGGGAGTGACCTTCTGGGTAAATGAGCTCATTCCAAGTGAGTGTGAGACTGACCTGATGAGTGGCCCACGGATCTTGAAGAGGGGTTTCGTAACGAGGAGGCGCAAGTGATCACAGAGGGACGTATCTGGGGAAAGAAAAAAGAAATGGGTCAGTAATTAGACTCAAAGTAATTAGACTTGAAGCACAGGTTGTAACCCTGTTTTTAAGCTTTCGTTTCATTCCATAAACTTTGTGTTTTTGTTTTGACTTTGGCTAAACCTGACTGTGCACTCGCTCTTCAACTGCAACAGTTTAAATTGAAAACAACACGATCTGAAAACCGATTAAACTGGTTGGGTTTGCGCGTGAAAGTCAGCTCCCTCCCAGTGTGATGGCATAAACAGGTCAGGGAGAAAGCTGTCTGTTTGGTCTTGTTGATGGCATTCCTCCCTCCATTACTCACATTTTCTTCCCGAATCCGGCTGGATTGCATAGCTCAGGCAAGCTTAGGCTTGCAGACACACTTAGAAGCAGAATGCTTGTGCAGCTGGATTCACTGACTACAGATAATGGACCCCTGTGGTTGGTGGCCTGAAGCTATGCTGAGGCTATACAGTAGGGTAATCAGTATGGCCACAAGTTATGACCCCTCCTAAATACCCTGTGTTCTAGACAGGCTTTGCTGAATTACCTGGATTTGACTGGAAGAGGTGCCTTTATTCTTTTCCTCTGCGCTTTCAGTTTCTTTTCTGGGTTTCTTGATGAGGGCAAGGGGTTCATCCATGACTGGTGTGTAGTACACATGGGTGGGCAGAGGGCTGGTGGGGCTGGGTGTTGGACTCAGGGTTTGTGTTGGACTCTGCTGGCTGCTGATCGCTGCTGGGGCTGCTCTCTGGGCCAGCCTGCTTCGGCTCATCGCTCGCTCTCGTCTGAAAAGATTATTTGAAAGAGTTTCAGACCCTCGTTGCTGACAGAATTTGCATTTAATAAGTTGAATCTATAAAAAGAAAATCTTCCTAGGAAAGTTAAACAGCTCAACCAACCTTTCCTCCAAAGTCAGACCTCTCTCGTGGCTGCGCTTGCGTTTGATTGGATACACCGTTTGGGTTCGAGCCCGGTCGTGTGTCATATGTCTGTATCTGTCTTCGCTTCTGAGATGAGGCTGACCTGCAAAACAAAATTAAAATGCCGGATTAGAAGAAGCACGCAGACTTTCAAAGAAACACGAGCCCATCAGAGGTGACTGCAGTCCCTTTGCCAACGCCGATCCTACGTCAGATCACTGACCGTATATTGTGACGCTTGTGATCGTATCTAACTGGCAATGATGTGAAGCAGTGATGACTAACTGCTTGTTTTGATCCATGACATCAACTTGCACGACTGCTTTTCGTGGGAAAGCGTTTTTTTTTTTTTGTCACCGTTAATCGTAAACTCCGTTAAGCTGTAGAACTCGATTTACCTGATCAGTGAGGGTTACAACACTTCACAGCTGATTCAATGCTAACGGTAAATGTTGTTTTTCTACATATTGGCATTCAGCCCAGTCACACGCGAAAGAGCCCCAACAGCTTTTTTTTCCCCCTGTTTGGATGGAGTGCAAAAACATCAAACTGCTCTCCGTGTCTGAGGACCCCGATTTGGGCGTTAACCATTTGTGAAAAGGCCATCAAGGCGAAACACGTACACATCCTGGATCTTTGCAATTACACAAGTCGAAACACATCGACAGGCAGCTGCTGATGTCAGTGGCTTGTTCAATCAGAGGAGTTTAAAGCATGTCTACAGTGCAGAATAGACGCACTAAACGGGCTGGATGTCTCGGTCTTTTGCAGGTTTATCACCCATCAAATGTCAACCAAAGCCACACGGGGGGGCGTATGTTTGGGCAAATCAGCCTGCAGTCACATCCCCAGGCTGATGTGTAATGCATGCAGCCAAAACACAAGCACTGTTTGAAAATTGAATGGCAGCACAATTGCACTGTATGTTCAGTTAACACTTGGAAATCCACACTGACGGGATGGCAGCAGTGCTAAACTGTATTCAAATCAGCCACTGGATGTATTTAAAGAAACAATAGTCTGTGGTACCACACTGAATTGAGACAGTCTGTTTATATCGGTTTTGCATTCCTAGAGAAAAACAAAACAGCCTTCACGCCCACACTGCTCACTCCAGTTCACATTTCCTAACATCTAAACTCTCCAATAGCACATGTGAGCTATTCCTTCACACAGAGTGCCTTTGTGGAGGGGGGTAGGTATAACCACACCTATGCTGATTTTCTAATGCCTCGGGCATGGTTATTTCTTCCTTATTAGCAGAGGGAAAATGCTTCCTGACCTTTTGGTTCACTGCATTTAAATCTGATTTTATTGTTACCCAACAGAAACGCATGGTTTAGAAAATCTCAGTTAAAGCCTCAGGTGAGTATTTACGGAGGAGTCCCATATTCTGTATGTAAGATTCAGTGTATTAAATATATTAACCGAAAAAGCCAAACGTGGTATAGCAGCACATACACTTGATTGTTTACTTATCGCTGTCATTTGATTGTCACCGTATCTGATTCTTTCTGCCTGACTTCACCTAAATATCACAGACAGACTAAATGCCACTTAATTAAGACAGATGTTGTATGTAGTTCATATCATATTGAGAAATACATATTAAATACACATACAAATAAGTAAATGATATGGCACAACCACAGCAGAGATTTAATTCCACAGATCCAAGTATCCACTGTCATCAAGAAACATGAGGAAATCTTTAAAAAGGCGCAAACCGAGCTTACCTTCTAAAATGTAGACCTTGAAGCCACTGCTCATCCGAGTTATGTATTGGAAGTTAGCCACAGCCATTGCTCCTTATCTTTGTGTTGCTGAGCCCAAATACAGAGGAACACCTTGACTGCTGGACTTTACAGGACACAAAGAGCCTCAGTTATAGACTGTATTAGAAAGGTAATGAGACGCTGGGTCTGAGCGCCGTCAGGTAAAGTATCAGGTGAGCGCGGACAGACCTGTGACTCATTTCCTGCCTTTCCATTGGCTGCTGCCCGGGCCAATGAAAAGCCCCGGTTCACTCATTATTATTACTGTACAGTAGGGAATGTACCTGCAGTTAGGCCCATCGCTAAAGTAGAAAAAAGGCGCTAAATGTCACAGTATACTAGACTTTACTCTGATTAGAGAACTGTTTGCTTTACTCAACACTTTCTCTTATAGAAGAAGTTCCAACCTGAAAAAAAACAAAAACAAAAAAAACCCCGTCATCAATTATTTTCTTTCAGTTCCTTGTAGAGTGTGCCTGCGGGTTTCCCCATACATGGAATCAACACCTGTCCCCCTCCCACCTCCCTCCTAATCTGCAATCTCACCAAACTGCATTTTTCCGAGTGCTTAGCCCACCGGAGCTCCAGTCATTCTTCTGACCTGCCCATACACGCATGCAGCTGTACTCTGAGCCTGCCTCACCAGTAATCCGAGGGCTTTTGTTGATGGCCAGACAAAGACTCCCTAAGTACTGAAAATGCTGCTGCTGCCATGAGAAAAAAAAAAATCTTCTGAGAGTGTAATGCGAGTCTGACGACATGTAGAAGGCCTCGGAGGCAGCTCACTTAGATACGTGACATTAGTTCTAATGAAAAGGGGGGAAAATCCTTATTAAGGTCATTGTTTTAAGGTGTATCTGTAAAAATTATTGAGAAATACTATTTTGTGCTGTCTGGACTTTGCTGATATACAAGTAGGAGATTTCTACTTGTGAGTTTTACCCTAACAGGTTGGTGAATTTTGTTTAACGTGATAAAAAGCTACTCTTTTAGAAGTCCCACTGTTCATACGTGCATGGAAAATATTAGGTTTAATTTAAGCTCAACAGTGCCCCCTTATGTCGTACAAAGCAATAGCACTGTCAGGGGTAGGAAAATAACTTGTGGGGGGAAAATGCAGTTTAACGTTTTAAAAATGAAATGAATGTGGTTATAAATCTGTAAGTGGCCAGGCAAGTTGTAGAAGTTCTAGTTTTGCGGTGACTGTCCACATATAAATCTGTGCATCGCTGGCAGTCAGGGGATTTTGGCTTGCTGTACCAACAAAAACTTGCTCTACAATTTCAGTACAGCCACAAAGAATCTGGGCTTAGTTTTATACTTAACAGAAATTAAATACTGTTACTAGTTTTGATTCTATAAAGATGATAAAGGGCTCCACACTCTTAATCAGCTGATAACACATAGTCACTGGGGTAACGTAATGCTTACACATCAGAAACGGGAATTGCTCAAGAGGATCTTCTAGGAAGTACACTACTGTGTAAAAGTCTTGAGTCACCCCTCATTTCTTTATATTTTGCTAGGGAAACAAGATTTATTGCTATATGTAAACATACAGTATAAAGAACAAAAACACATTTTGTACATTTCTAACCCTCTGGGTTTGTTCAAAATGACTAACCTTTCAGCTTGTTCGTGGCCAAAAGCTGGCCACCAACAGATTAGGTCTGTAATTTTTATTATTTTTCTGGGTTTTTTGCCATTTTTTCTGCATGACGTTTTTAACTAACATCAGTTCTTTCCATAAATATAAAATAGTTATTACTTTTTACATTTTTAACCCTTTAAACACCAGTTTTTTTGCACACTGCACCAGTTGGAAGACAACCTCAAAACTCACAATTTCATATATCTGCAGTGCTACTCAAATTTCTTATATTATAAATAGTAGAGTCTGGGACATGTAATTGATTCACATCAACATTCATTATTATGCATTGTTATTTTTGTGCAGGGAGAGCAAAAACTCCCTCTCAGCTTGTTCGTGGCCAAAAATGGCCACCCCTTGTTTACGTTTACAAAATGCTATAAAAGTAATATATATTCATTTTTCCCCCACTTTTATTGACTTGATTTTTTAAATTGGCATCAGGGCTGTTCATGAAAATCTAAATTTCATTAAAATTCAGAATTTTAACCCTTTAAATACCAGTTAGATCATATAATCCTAAGAACTCATAAATGGAGAAAATCATAAAATCCCAATTTTTTTCCAAATAATACATGCAACCTAATTTATTTTCTAACCATCATGGCAGCTACATGCATCTCAATAATTAATAATATCAATTATTTTTATGCAACATTTTTTTTTGTGCAGTGACAGAAAAACAGAAAAACTCCCTCTCAGCTTGTTCGTGGTCAAAAATGACCACCTCATGTTTATGTTCACAAAATGCTATAAAATTAATATATATTAAAACATTTTTCTACTTAGACCAACTTGATTTTTTAAATGAAAACCAGTCCTAGTCATGAAAACCAAAATATAATTCAAATTCAGAAATTATACTCTTTGAATACCAGTCAGATTACATATTACTACTATGTTTTTTGGAGGAAAATAGCGATAAAGTTCCAATTTTTTCAGCATTTGAATGATGAAACCTAATATTTTTTAAAATCATCATTGCAGGTCAGTGCCAGTAACCAAAATAATAATTATTAATATTAATATTTTGTATTATTCCCGTGAGTAATGACCATCAAAAAAGAAAGTCCCACTTTGTTAGTTATGCCAAAAATGGCCTTTTATTGCTTGTTTGTACAAAATACATGCTCTTTCTGTGTCTGTGTGTGTGTGTGTGTGTGTGTCTGTCTGTGTCTGTGTGTGTATATGTGTGTGCGCTCAGGGACAGCAGGACATGCAAACCACAGCAGAGTGATCTATGCAGACACCCTTTCCACAGCTGGAGCAAATGGTTGCCGTTCTTCTTCTGTTGTTACACAGTTCACACCTTTTCCTCATTTTGCTGATGGGCTGTGGGTCATACTCTGATTCAGACTGCTGTATCTCAGCAACAATAGCAGCAGCGGCTGTTGAGCGTGGGGCACAAGGCCGTCTTGCATTTGCTGGAGTCACCAGCCTGTGGCCCAGCTCCTCCAGGAACACCCTTCATTGGTAGGTCTTGGTGGACTCCCACTCAGGATGCACTGCTTTCCACAGGACAAAGGCGTTGTATGCTGAGACATCCAGAAGATTGTAGAAGAGAGCCAGTGGCCAGCGACTGGTTTTCCTCTGACAACTGTAGGTGCCAACAACCTTGTCTAGGTTATCCACCCCACCTTTGCACCTATTGTAGTCAAGGATTGCCGCTGGCTTCTTCTTTTCCCCATCACTGACTGCTGGTTCCCTATGCTTCGTGCTCAAAAGAAGCACATTCTTCCCTCGCTTGGGCATGTAGGAGACTGCCATGGTTGTTTTGGTGAAGGCAAAGAGAGATGAAAGAATCTTCCTCTGTCGCAGCTGAACAAGCTGGGGAGGGAGCTCTGGTTTGTTTCTCCTGATTGTGCCAACCAGAGCTAGTTTTCTTCTGAGGAGCTCCTCTGCCAAGCTGAATGAAGTAAAGAAGTTGTCACATGTGACAGTGTGTCCTTGGAGCCCCTCTGTCAGTTGTAGCACAACTCTCATTCCCTGATTAACTTCCCGGGAACTGCCAGGTGATTTTCCTGTGTAAATCTCCATCTTCCAGGCATAGGAGGTTGCCACATCACAGGTCACCCAGATTTTAATGCCATATTTTGTAGGCTTGTTGGGCATATACTGTCGAAATCCACACCGACCTTTGAATGCAACCAGCTGCTCATCGACACACACATCAACTCCTGGATTGAACAACAGGGGGAGACGAGCAACCCACTTTTCCCACAGGATGCGAAATGCAGCAAGCTTATCGTTTCTGAAACGTCCTGGGAGGGTGAGCTTGTCATCAAAGCGGATGTTAGCACTGATCTGGGAATAGCGATAGTGGGGCATTGTAGCACGAAATATTGCCCGTCCGGTCTTGTCAGCCCACAAACCATGCGTTGCTTCATGCCTTGAGGGGTAGATGCCAGCTAGAATCAAAATTCCAATGTAGGCTCTCATCTCCACTTCATCCACATCCCTCCAATCCTCACACTTTCGCCTCCCATGCAGGTTTGTGTGGGTGCACAGCAGCTGAATGATCTCTTCTGTCACAAACAGGTCAAATGCAGACCTCAGGGTGCTAATGCGGGCAACTGCATACAGGGTGGGCCCTGGAGTGATACCAGTGGGTACTGGATTGTAGTGCAGGGTCTCCTCAGCAGTGGGAAACCACTTAATTTTCCCAGAACGAGACATCCACTCAGCCACCGGCTCCTCGGCCTCTGCCACTTCTCCTACCTTCTCTGCCATCAGCCTCGACTGCTGTCTCTGTATCATCCTCATTTGCTGAAGAAGAGGAATCAGGCACTGGATGGTAATCCTCATCACTGGTAGTGATGCTGTCATTCTCTGAGGAGACTGAAGAAGATGCCTCTTCTTCAGATGCAGAGGATTTCTCGTCATCTTCGCTTTCTGAGCGCATTACATAGTCAAGTGCTTGAAGCAGTGAATATGACCGTCTTGCCATCTTGCCAGAGCAAAAATGATCTTGCAGCTGTTGGGGTTATTTATAGCTTTACCAATGACTGCCCCTGTATAAACCCCAGGACAGAATTACAAACAGTGCCAGTTTGTTGTTGTTTATGCTACAGCTGCAGCTTTGAACTTTGCAAAGTGTCCTGTGAGTTCTTTCTCTTTTTTTTGTTGGGAGAGTAGATATTTGGGTGTGCATTTTTTTAATGAAAAGAACAAAGCTAGAGGTGCTTTCATCATGAACATCAAAGCCAAAATTCCCCAGGATGCTCAAAGCTCAATAGCCTGCATCAAGAGACATTCACATTAACTTGGATGTATGGCAAGATAATTTATTTTTCTCTCTTGCAAATGTATAGTTGTGCTGCAATTTCACACTGGCACTTTCTTTCATGCACAAACACAAACCTTTATCTAACATCTTAACCCTTGTATGGTGTTCGGGTCTGTGAGACCCATGCCATTTAGAGGCCGTTGCCCCTTTAGGCAGTATATACCATCAAAACCTGCAAAATATGGTATAAGGATATGTACACTTGATTAGAACTGATTTTATTTTTTTTATAACATTTTATTGACAAACAACGAGAAGCACATTAATTCATAAATGTGATCGAACAAAGGTAAAAGGAAAAAATTAACCATGTTTGCTGTTCACATGGCTCGTAATTGGGATAAAGTAAACATCTGTTGAGTAATTTAACATAAAATTGTTTGATAGTGTTAATTGGAAAGTCAAAACTCTAGCGGGTCCACCAGACCCATGAACACTGGCTGAGTAACAAAAATACGAACACCATACAAGGGTTAAAGATCAAACCTGAATCAAAATTGTGTCATCCAAAGCTCTTCTTTGGATGTTTCTGCCTTTTGTTCTAATCTCTGTAGAGATGATCTCACACTCCTTCAATAATGTTGTCCAATTCATGACTGATGTGTTTTTCTATTCAAGTATGAATTTACTGTGCAGTGTGCTGGAGATCAGTGTCATGCTGACAAATGAAGCTGCTGCCAATCAGATAATTTCCAGATGGTGGATCCAGATCTAAATTTTCCTTCTTGTTCATATTTTCCTAAATTTTGACAAGATCTTTAACACTTCTGGCTGAAATGCAGCTTCAGACCACGACAGAGCCTCCACTGTGTTTTACAAATGGCTGTAGATACTTGCTTTACCTCTCTCCTGACCTCCTCTGAACATGTTGATGATGATTTGAACCAAACCTAAATTTTCTAAGTAAGACCTGTTGATTTTCAGTCCAGTTCTTGTGTAGTTTGGTGTACCGCAGCCTCCGCCCCCCCGTTTCCCTTCCTTAAGAACAACTTTTTGACAGCCACCCTTAAGCAGAGCGCATTTCTGATGAGGCTTCAGCAAACAGCAGAACGATCAACTGAAGTTCCAGATGTATGTCTCGGGACCTGCACCAGTTCTTTGCTGGGTTTTAAAGGAAGACTACTTAAAGCCATGACCTTTAAATGCCCATCTGCTGCAGATAGTAGTTTAGGCCTGTGACTTCTTTTTGTCCCCTGTTTGTTCAGTTTCCATCAGATTTTTTTAAGAGCACACAGCATACCATGTTCTCTCTTTTGGCATAAACACATTTGCAGAGAAAAACATAAAGGTAGGGCATTCATTAAGTTAGAAAGTAGCCTCATCACTTTGGGTAAAAGTTCAAATAATTATTTTCTGTTAGCCTAGCCAAACTTGCAATACTAATCTATGTTTTAATTCAGTGAGGAGACTCCACTCCACTGGTACCAGCTTGGTGACTACAAGCAAGAAAACACCAGAGGAAAACACCAATAAATAAATGACGCCGTCAATAACTATCATAAACCCCCTTCTATGATTGTATTCTTTAACCTTGACAGTGTCAAAGTCATCCAGGTGCAAATATATCCCGTTATTTAAGTAATGAAGAGGACCTTCGCTGCAACAGTGTCAGCAATACTACTTTTAGAGAGATCATTTGCAGCACGTGGGATGGCTATAATACTGTGGAAAGCTCACTAATTAACAATAATCAATACCTTGGGATTTATCCATGATAAAGTAGCTGTGTGATACACACCTCAGAGCACAAAGAGCATTCCCCTTTCTGAGCATTCCCCTTTCTGAATAATCGAAAGTGTGTACTGATGGTTACCTGACAGATGCATTGCCTGGGCATGCCTTCATGGTGGGCAGGATAATGACAGAAAAAAGGGGCACAGAAAAAAGAAAGCAAGCTAGAGAGCGATTGCTTCTCTGGTTTGTGAACTAAAGTAATCGAGCTACTTTCTGTGAAATAACACAAATTCTAATGTAATAAAACTAAAAACCATCCACTGAAAAATAAATGTAAACTACTGATACATTAATTGGCAGTTCACTATTCCCAACTCTGAAGAGCGGAGCTAAATAGCGGTATTTTTGAATCATTTTACTAGCAAGCAATAGGCTATTTATTATCTCTAAAAGGCATTAATGATTTAGATAAGAAATGCACCCGGCTCTAGGCCTCTATCCGTGTCTCTGTAGTTTCCGCCATACGGTTCAGTTTCCATAGAGCAACCCATGGCTCCCAGGGGGGTGGGCTCCGAGTATCACTAACAGACGGCGCATCCCTCACTGTCTGTATTGACTCAGTTGAAAATCAAAAGTAACACCCTGTTTCAGCAGGCCTGACAACCCAGCAGTGGGTGTGCCACTGCTGCTTTATTGGAGCCAGCAGGATGCCCGAATGAAATCAACACCCAGAAGTATTGCAGCCAACAGCAGGATCATGTCCAACAGCGAGCGACGCCCCTGCTGCTCCGCTCTCATCAGCACCACCCTGATACCCCCATCATGGAGCTTGTCAAGTTACAAGAATACTGACGAGAACAATGCCGGAAGTTCAACAACGCTAATAAGACTCAACAAAACAACAGCTCGCGACTTATGCGGTTTTAGCAGTGGCTGTTATTTTTACTTCTTTAGTTTAACTATATCCAAACTCTGACGTCAATAAAAATGAGCCCTAGATATGCACAGATTTTTCTTTCTTTCTTTCCCCCCAAAGAGCCACCGGAAGTGTGGATATCACCCTGCTGCAACTTGACGACCGCGCAGCTCCTCTCTCCCTCAGGATGACTGAGAGTGACGCAGGGCAGACGGAAAAAACTGGGGCTTGAGAAGAAGGACGGCGGTGATGCAGGAAGGGTTGTAGCTTCATTTATTTCGAGCCTGATGCCTGACTTGCCTGCACAGAGGATATGAGAGTCACCCGTATGCGAGCTTTTCTGTGACAGACAGGAGGTAATAACGAAGAATCATCAAGTCATCCTCGGGGCAGACCAGTTTGGACACACTCCCAGGTAGGCTTCATCATGCCCGGTTGTGGCTGTTACTACAGGCTGCTGAAGTGCTAGGTGGCTTTCTGGAACATGTTAAAAAATGTCAATAAATTTATATTTTTATTTGTGTCAGTCCTTACACGGAGACTGATAATTGGCTTGCACAATTTGCTAAGGTGAAGGAGGGCTGATTTCTTCTTGCATCTTTGCAAATTCTTTAAGCTACACCGTCACGACTCATCGCCACTGTTATGATCAGATAGTCGAGCTTCTCCTTCTATATTAACACGGAACCTGTTTTCTCTGTAGGTAACATCGGGTCCTGTTCCTGCACATGGGAAAGTAGCCTAGTCATTCATTTCCCCACTGAACACCGAGTTGTAAGTCGCATTCAGTGTATTTGCCCCCCCCATCCTCCTCCTTCGTCATTTCAACAACTATCCACCATGAACTACCTGCGTCGACGACTCTCGGACAGCAATTTCATGTCCAACCTACCCAATGGCTACATGACCGACCTCCAACGCCCCGATCCGCCGCAGCAGAGCCCCGCAGTGTCGCCCGGGCCGGCAGAGAGGCGCCAGTCCACCAGTCAGCAGCAGCCGCAGCAACAGCAGCAGTCTGGAGGTGGAGGTGGAGGCTTCTTCTCATCCATTTCCAACGCCGTCAAACAGACCACAGCTGCTGCGGCTGCGACCTTATCGGAGGCAGCGGACCGGGCAGGTGTCTCCAGCAGCGCTAAGATCCTCCTGGTCATCGACGACCAGCAGACCGACTGGTAAGAGCAGTGCGCATTGGCAGCGCGCTGCCTCGTCTAGACAGCAAAAGTGTGCCAGACCGTGGGTTGCGGTGGCCTAACCGCTAGAAGGTCATATGATTCATCCGGTGTTGAGAGGTATCCTTACATCACGTGAAACCACCGGTGGGATGTTTTGTGCCAAAACTGTGCCATGGCAAAGGCGCAACAGACCGTAGGCAGAGAAGCCATTTTCATTTGACGGTCAGCTTGTTTTTTCTTCTTGTGATCGATTCGTGTTGCATTCTGCTGATAATCTGAAATTACGCAAGTGCACTATGCGTTCATGGCCGCCATGAATATGATGGTTACCTATTTGTCAAACGAAGCGACTGTAAGTGCACAAGAAAAACGATTTAGGCAGACAGTCGAGCTTCTTCTCCGCGCGCATTATGCAATAGTGATAACAAACTAAGAAATTAGCCATTATCGAAGCAGGATTGATATTCACAATAAACGGAAGCTGGTCTGTCCTGATGCAACACCAGTAGTTTTATTTATATATGCATATTCATATATATATCTTATCTCAATTTCAAAATATGCCAAAATACTGGCAAATTTTAAATATAGAAAGGCAAAAATTTAAAATCACATCCACATATCCATTTTTTTGATGCAATCATTTAACTTTTTGTTTTAAAATCAGGGTGAAGGTCTTCAGAGGAAGAAAGGTCCATGGGGAATTTGACATCAAGGTCGAACAGGTAAGTTTTACTTTAGTTCCCTGTTAGTGTTCATGGTTGCAACATTCTAGGAAATGCAGAATAAAGGCAAATTGACTAGTTAAAAGAAATTGGCACTGTGGTTCCCTGTCCTCTGACTTGATATCTGATGACTAGAAACATATTTTTTCTGCTGTTAAACAGTCATCCTGGGTGTGATGCAGACTTGTAGATAGTCTAGCCCAATAACACACCAATAATCCATTTGTGAGGAGAAATGTGCAGCCTTATATTTATTACTACAGTTTCACTCAGTGGTCTTTCAGGATGTAATCCAATGAGCAGCATTTTAAGAGAAGAGAAGCCCATAAACATTTTAAAATCATCTTTGCCTAAGGCATTTTCTTCTCCTCCTATTTTAGTCTCTCTACCTCATTCTGGACTGACATTTCTTTCTCATGTGGCCTCAAAACAGGAAGGACGCATTTCACACAGAGCCTGATATTCTTTAATTGTGTCTTGTTCTGCTTGACCAACGGCTCCAATCATCATCGCTGTGATTTCTGAAGTGTTTATTAGGGTTTGACCTTGATACTGTCCTTTCAGGCAGAGTTCTCTGAGATCAACCTGGTGGCCAACGCCACAGGTACCTACAATGTGAATATTGATGCGATTAGGAGCGGCCATAGAGTTACAAAGTAAGTTCTCTGCAAAATGTTTCTTTTTTAGAAAAAAAATTGCAGCGCTGGTAAAACTACGAGTTTCTGCTGAAACGTTCACTGTGCCCCAGATGCAATAAATCATCAAACTGATTTGTTGTTTTTGTAGTGCTGTTAAATATTTTGCTCATGTCCCCCGAACCAGATCCTTTAAGCCAGACTTTGTGCTGATCAGACAGCATGCGTTCAGCATGGACAAGAATGGAGACCATCGTAACATAGTGATTGGATTGCAGTACGCTGGACTGCCAAGTGTGAACTCTTTGCACTCGGTCTACAATTTCTGCGACAAACCGTGGGTGGTGAGTAGGATTTAATTAAGGCATTCATTTAAAGCCAGCACACACTTAGTTGAGTGACATAGACATACTACGCAGCAGCATCTTTCTGTACGTTTCAGTTTGCTCAGATGTCTAGGCTTCACAAGCAGCTGGGCTCAGAGGAGTTCCCACTGATTGAGCAGGTTTACTATCCAAACCACAGGGAAATGGTGAGTTTTTGCCCTATGTCCTTCATCTCTTCCTTTTCATTAGTTTTCATGGCTACTCTCTTCAAACAACAAGGACCTAGACCCAAACACACACACACAACCTCTGCACGGGTCACATGTCAGGGGTGTAATTCACCTCCATGTCAATCTTATGTAGCAGCTGAGAGCACTCACATTTTCTAAGCATCGACTTTTTTTTTTTTTTCGTAACTGGTAGATGGTGAGTGTTTGATTTCTTGAGTGCCAAGTCAGTGTTGCTACAGTTAAACTGAGACGGGTTGGTGCAGAGCAGTTTAATCCATCCCTGTTGTCACAGCCTGACAGTACTGGGTTGGCTTTCAGGCCATCAGTACCAATCATAATATCTGCCCCGATCAGAACTTATTTAATAATTGGTGTTTTAATCACTGGAGCACTACGAGGAAGTTCATTTATAAGAAATCTGAGCATGTTTCAATGTTCTTTTTACAGATTACCTCCCCTCGATTTCCTGTAGTGGTAAAGATGGGCCATGCTCACTCAGGGATGGGAAAGGTAAATCCAGAGTTCTTAAGTATTTTCTCAGGTCCACATGAACACGCTGATGTCACTATATTCATATTTTCACTCTTGCTGCTTTAGGTGAAAGTGGACAATCAGTATGATTTTCAAGATATTGCTAGTGTTGTGGCACTGACCAAGACCTACGCCACATCTGAGCCATTTATTGATGCAAAGTATGATGTGCGCATTCAGAAGATTGGCAACAATTACAAGGCTTACATGTGAGTGAAACCTCCTCTCAGGTTCATGCATGAAAATAGAAACAGTGAAAATGTTTAGAATGTAGAGTTAAGTCTTTATTTTAATTAACAGGCGAACATCAATTTCTGGCAACTGGAAAACCAATACTGGTTCATCTATGCTTGAGCAGGTGGCCATGTCAGACAAGTAAGAGCGCCGAGTTGAAAATGAAATAAAACTGTAAATCAAATCGTATCTCAATGCACTATAATAGGTCTGATTAATGTGTCACTGCAGGTACAGAATGTGGGTGGATTCTTGTTCCGATATCTTTGGTGGGTTGGACATCTGTGCTGTGGAGGCTCTACATGGTAAAGATGGCAAGGACTACATCATAGAGGTACTACATGACAATGATATCAACGTTTTCTATGATCTTAAGGGGAGTCCACTAATTATATCAAGTGTGGTCTCTTAAGGTTGATGACTGTTCGATGCCACTGATTGGGGACCAGCAGGACGAGGATCGCGTTCATATTGCAGAACTAGTGGTTTCCAAAATGAACCAGACTGTTCCACGTACTTCAAGCTCTTCCACAGTCCGTACAGGACAGCCAGCACAGGTACTCAAACAACAGACATGCTTTCCTTGCTCCAGCACACCCTAACTTTTCCTTATCGTCCACACTTTTAGTAGTAAAACACTGTAAGTACAGTTAGATCCATAAATATTAGGACAGAAACAATTTTTTTGTAATTTTGGTACCACAATGAATTTTAAATTAAACACCTCAGATGCAGTTGAAGTGCAGACTTTCAGCTTTAATTCGGCAGGTTGAACAAAAAGATTGCATAAAAAAATTGCACACCTAAGGCAACACACTGCCTCTGATGTGTTTTACGGATGATGTGGTGTACTTTAGATCATGAGCCGTTTCACGCCTTCGCCATACTTTTCCTTGTCATCATTCAGGTAGAGATTGAGCTTGGTTTCATCTGTCCAAAGAATGTTTTTTACAAAACTGAAAACTGGAAGGCTTTTTTTGATGTCTTTTTACCAAAGTCCAGTCTAGCCTTACTGTTCTTGAGGCTTATAAGTGGCTTGCACCTTGCAGAGAATGCTAACCCTCTTTTTTGCAGCCTAAGGACGGCTTGTTTCACCTGCATGGAAAGCCCCTTTGAGCGCATGTTGTCTGTTCACAGTAAAATCTTCCAAATGCAAGGAACACACCTCAAATGAACTCCTAAACCCTTCATCCAATCTGAATGTGAATACCCTGAAATAAAAGCTGAGAGTCTAATAATCATAATAATGCATTGCATTTATATAGCGCTTTTCTAGGCACCCAAAGCGCTTTACAATTCCATTATTCATTCACTCTCACATTCACACACTGGTGGAGGCAAGCTACAGTTGTAGTCACAGCTGTCCTGGGGCAGACTGACAGAAGCGAGGCTGCCATATCACGCCATCGGTCCTTCTGGCCAACACCAGTAGGCGGTAGGTGAAGTGTCTTGCCTAGGGACACAACGACCAGGACAGAGAGAGCAGGGGGATCGAACCGGCAACCTTCCGGTTACAGATGAGCTTCCCAATCCCCTGAGCCACAGTCGCCCCGAGTCTACACATTATGTCCATGTCCATTATATAACTATAACTGGAATATGTTTCAGTAAAAAGGTAAAAAAACAAAACGTGTGACAGTGTTCAAATATATATGGACCTAACTGTATATTAGTGGGCATAAAAATATGAAAGAAACAATTAAAACAAGGCTCAATGAGCTTCAAGTCAGGAGGATCTGCATTATATTTTCTTTAATCTTTTTTAAAAACACATGTTGTGTTTCTAAGAAAAGTAGTGGGCCAAGCATGGATCCCTGGGGTACTCCAAATCTGAGATGGTCACATCAGAGAGACAATCAAATAACAACTTTAAACAGACCACATTGTAATTTACTTTGCCTGACTTGAATGGCGTGGGAGGATTCAGATTAGGGTTAAGAGGAGTTTCTGGTTATGAGGTAAGTTAGAACGTAGATTTCCGTCAGACTTCTAAATGAGGCTTAAAATGTTATGAATGTTGTAATTGAGAGATTTGCTAGATCATGCTGTGGCAGAATTTTTTCTGAAAATATTTATTCATTATCATTTTCTATGATTAGCCATCTGATGAATGTCATTTTTGCTTTGTATTGATTTTTTCCCCTTGTTAACTTGTAGAAAGCAGTTTCTCCTCAGCCAGTCTCACAACCGAGAGTCCCACAGTCTCAACAGCGTCCTTCACCACAGGGTAAGAACTGAACTTTTAGGGTCTTGAAAAAATATTTCAGAATTTGAATGTGATTTGTCTCCTTCATTTGTTTATCTCCGATAGGTGGTCCTCAGCAAAGCCCCCCATCTCAGCAGCGTCCACAACCTCAAGGCCAACCTCCTGTACAGACCCAACAATCTGCTGCCAGCCCTGCCACTGGTGACCCCAGTAACCAGACTAAGGCAAGCCAAGGGCCTGCGACTCAAGGTCAGAGACCTACGTCTGGTCAGGGCTCTCCTCAGCGAAGCCAAGGAGGATCCCCTCAAGCTCAGAGGCAGCAGTCTGTATCACAGCAGAAACCCTCTGCAGGCCAAAAACCCTCTGCAGGCCAAAAACCTCCTGGTGGTCCACCACAGCAGCAGAGGCCTGCCATGCCCCCTAGACAGCAGTCACAGGGAGGGACACAGCAACAGAGGGCTCCCGGCCAACAAGGACGCCCTGGAGCACCCACCACCCAGCAGCCACGTCCTGCCGCTCAGGGCCAGGGGGGCCAGGGGGGCCCAGGAGGACGACCCCCTCTGCAACAGAAGCCTCAGCCTCCACAGAAGCCTAGTCAGGACAGCCCGGCTATGGGCGGCTCTCCACAACTAAAGTAAGTAGCTGTGAATGATAAATGGGATCAATTTCACCTCATCCTTCAAGCAGAAGATCCCTTCTTATTGCCTGCACTGTGACATGCATGCCACATGGGAAATCTATTTAATGACAAATGAGCCACCTGAATGTGCATGGTTTATTGATTCGTACACTTTTCAATCCTTCAGCAGCACTTTCACGTAACATAAAATTTCAAAGTCTGTGCAGAGCGCCTGATACATTAAAACAACAAGCAGAATCCGTAATTAATCTACATATTGTGATATTTAAAGATCGCTTTAATTTAAATAAACTTTTTAACCTTGTTTACATATGTAGATTGTTGTGAAACTTAGGAAACTAATGCCATCGACTGGCAGTGAGGTTACACATGGTCATCAGATATTTGAACATTATTAAACATAAGTCATTGTGTGATAGCATACTTAAGTTAAAAGCACAGCTTGTCTATTTCAGCTCAGTGTGAGAGCCTGCTGCTGTTGAGTGTCTCTCCTCTGCTCTCTGTTTCACCGTGAGTTTAAGTCTCCTCTGCTCCTTCTTTACTCTGTGTGTGTCTTAGTTAAACAGACATACATGGAGTGGAGCAGGCACATGCCGAGTGGAGGAAAGGAGAGACAAGTGGAGATAATATTACTAGACTTAATGACGTACCTCCAAGTGCAATAAAACCTCTAGGGTTTCCAAGACAAGACCATCAGGTCTAAGTTAATCCCACTGTATCATGGAGTTTTTGAATATCCATCTATCCATTTTCTTCCACTTATCGCCGGGCGGTTTGGGGGAAGCCCTCCTTCTTCCCAGCTACCTCCTTCAGATTATCTTGTGGAATACTGAGGCGTGCCCCCGGGGCCTCCTCCCTGTAGGGCATACCCAGAACTCGTCACCCAGGAGACACCCAGGAGACACCCAGGAGGCATCAGTGTCACATGCCCAACCCACCTCAGTTGGCTCCTTTCGGTGGAATAGTTGCAGCTCCCCTCTGAGATGCTCTTGAACAGCGAAACTCTTCACTGTGTTGCTAAGGGAGAGGCCAGTTACCCTTTGGAAAAGGCTCATTTTGCCCCTTGTATCCTGCATCTCATTCTTTTGATTACTACCCAAAACTTGTGACGATGGGTAAGCGAAGGGACATAGATCGACTGGTAAATTGACAGCTTCGCAGTGGAGCGCAGTGTCTGAATCACCGCAGATGCTGCAAGGGCCTCAGGGTGAAACTTTACATCTTTTAATTAAAAAAAAACTGGACACATGTAATCACGTATTGCCGTTTTGCCGTCAGGTGTTCAGACAATATTTATTTACTTATAGAGTAAGCAAAATCATTCACGCCTTAATTTAACCAGGTTAGCCATGATTCGGTGGTCTCTGCCTGCTTTAGCTTCTTTACTTCTTGCTTCTGCTGAAAGTAGGAAGTGCACTCTGCAGTGTGTCACTCTTTCCTCTTATGAGCAGCACAGTGAGCCTCCACAGCAGTACTGACAGCTGTACCTGTGCAGCTGCAATGTTCCATCAGTGCCACATGGGACGCCTTATATCAGGTTGACGGTGCTGCATGAACAGAATGTAACCTAAATAATTCACAAAATTGGGAATACATAATCCTGATTTTGGATTTAATATTTGAGCTTCTTTATGCTCTCTTGACAATGAGACCTAAACCCTCTTATTGTCAGTCGCATACAAAAACATGCATCACTTTGCTTTCCAGAAAAGTCATTCAATATCCATATCGTTTTCAAAACTAACTTGAAATGATAAGGTAATACTGAATGACCCGAGGAAAGGAACGCGCTTTATCATTGTTTACTGAGCCTTTTCTCTCATTTCTTTCCCTCTCTCTGTCTTGCCTTGCGCCAGTCTTTTCATTCCATGGGTTTGCTGCATGACTTTAATAGCCTCTTCCTCTCCTCTATTGCCATTTTCCTCTCTCTATAGCAAGTCCCAGTCTCTTACCAATACCTTCAACATTCCAGAAACCCCAGCGCCACGAGCCAGCCTTAGCCAGGGCGAAGTGAAGGCCGAAACCATACGCAATCTACGCAAATCTTTTGCCAGTCTCTTCTCAGACTGAGACGGCATAAGCCCCTCTTCCCTCTCCTCCTGAAAGAAAAAGAGACAGGCAAACTGAAGGACAGACCCCTTCTTCCCCCTCCGAACAAGGACCAACCGGATGCCGTCTTTAATTCATGTACACTGAGCCTGATGTGAAAATGTACACACTTGATAGCCACTGCCTACATGGTTTAACTCTTTTAAAATGAACAAAAAGTAGAATACAGTTAGGCACTGATGTCTTAAACATTCCCTGCCTTGCCTCGAGCTTAAGTAATCATACTCAAAACTGTTTGTACTCCACACTGAAGCCTGTATATGCATGAATACGAAACAAAACAATATTGCTCTCACTTGTTTGTTTGTGCTGTAAATTCATCGTGGCCGTTATGTTCAAGTAACTTGAGGCGCTGTATGAAAGTTATTGGGGAAGGGAAGATAGCCAGATATTTTATTTTAAATAAAAAAGCAGCACCTAGTTTTATTATCTCCTCTTGTCTAAAAATAGTATATTTGTGTCATAGTGAAAACAGTGAAAATGTAGCTAACACCTAATTTTGAATAAAGAGCTGTCAAACTGACTTAAAGCCACAAAATAATCTGCAAGTATCCCCAGTAAAAACTAAGCTACACCACTATTTCACACTTCTACTCCTTGCAAAATTAAAAACAACATCCTCCCTGCTTTCCTGATTCCCTAATTATTTTTGTATGGCGCCCAAATGACTACAGCTGCACAAAAAGGATGTCCAGTGTTTGCAAATGCTAGATCTGTTCAAGCTGTAGATCGCTCATGGTGATGTCTTAGCTGCATGTCAACAGGAGGCAATGGTTGCATTTCCCAACCCCTGACTTTGGCGCTTGTAACTGTGTCGTCACACGTAGTTAAATTAGCTAGTATTAGAGTAGTTGGTGTCGTGAGTATGTCGTGGCTCCCGATTTTCTTCGCCTTTTTTTGTTGTTTTTGTTGCAGAAGAATAAAAGCCCAGCAGCTCTCTAACTTGAAAGCATGCCTTACACAGACAAGAGCGTCAAATCAAATGGAGCTGTCTCAGGGATGTCCAGTTGATTGTGACACTTGTGTGTGGGTGAGGGTCTTCCATTGCAGTCTTATAGTGGTTGTTTACAAAAAAAAAGAAGGAAAAGCATGCATTTTAATGAGCTAGAATGTTTTATTATTTCAAACACATTTGCACACAGAGTATATCTTGCAAAATTATACTTGAATACAATGGTTTTCAGGTTTATTCATCTGCCACTTGACAAAGCAGGGTTCTTGCTTTGGGGTGCTGCCGTGTCTGTAAGAGGCGTGGTACAGTGGGATCCAGCGTAGACAGGGTTGGCGACTGTTCAGGTACAGTTAGTGAAAAATATCGTTACTTACAGTTTATTTCCTCGATTTTCAAAGCAATGTGACGAAAAAAAAACTGCTAACCAGCTACTGAGTTTAGTGGATGTACAATAGGTTTTACGTAGGAGGTCTTAGCAGTAGGTCAGCGTAAGATGCACTCCAAAGCACACTCAGCCAAGGAATGTTACGTTTGTGAAATTTATTTGTACCACGTAGAAAGGTAAAACGGTGAAAAGTTTTAGGAATGCCAACTGCACGATGCTTCTCTGCAGTTGATTTCACAATTCTGCCACGCATCTTTTGCACCGACAAAACTTTCTTTGATCACATCTCTGAAAATCCAAGCTGTCACTGAAGAATGTTTTATCTTCTCCAGGCACTATAAATGTCTTCCAGATGGAGTGCTATAGATTCAGATGGTGATATAGTATGGCAATATCACGCTTTTAGAGAAGACCCAATAGTGAAAAGTCTAAATGAGTCCTGGTCCCCCTGCAGATTCTCCATGTTGCCTGTGTTTTTCTGTTTATGTAGCCACAGTGACCCCTTGTGTTCAATGGTGCATAAACGTATGAATGTTGTTTTGTAACCTGGTCAAACCAAATAGATGTTGTGCAAAGCTCTGAGTGATCCAGATTGTCACTTTCCTCCCCTGCTGCTATTTGTGCTTGCTGATATTCTGTGTCTTTAAACTTTATAGTTTATCTGGGAAAATAGTTTACTTACTTTTTCCTTTTGTACATGCACAATTTTCTCGTGAATGGCACTGCTATACGGTGCTTGTTATGTTATGCATAAGTAATGGAGGGCTTCATTTTTACATTTTACAGTTACTCAGTGTCAGTACGTAACTGTCAGATTCATAATGGCACAGCCGAGAATAAGTAAGAGAGGAGTAATTTTCACACTGAGTGTGTAATTTATGAAAATGAGCCATTGCATTTAGCACTGATGGTTATCTTTGAAAAACCGCGCCGTCCTTTCACTCAGAGGTCTCTTGGCCAAACTGAGAAACACCATTTGCCACGAGCCCTCCGGAGCCTGACAGGATGAGCTGCGACGGCAATGCAAAGAAGTCATTTTGATATTTTATGTTTTTGATATTTTCTTTTTAAGGGTTTACATTATTTATGGTTGATATATCTGACTGTGAATGTACATTGTCTTCTTTCTTAGAGCTCCTTTTATTGTTTTTTAATTCCACCGTATAATCATTGTGAAACGGTAAAATCCTTACAAGTTTGAGTGAAACTGATTGTCAGTTGATGCCTGCCAGAGTTCAAAATGTACATCATAGATGTAAGTGCAAAAATCAAAAAGCTGAGGTTTTTTTTGTTAATCAAAAATAAGATACTGCATAATGTAAATCATGGTGGATTATTGAAATAAATGTAATAAAAAATGATATTGATGTTATATGCAATGTAGCTATATTATGTGAAAATGAGTATGTTATTACAACATGCACATGTCCAATAAAACCTATGACAAATAATGAGTGGTTTATTTGAGAAAAGTACAGTAAAGTAGGTTTTAAAAGATGCTGACACAGCTGCTGAATAACTGTAACAACACCAGTTAGTCTAACTGATTAATGCAGAACTGTTGAGTAACATTCATATTCAAGTTTCATTTTATTTTGCTGTCCTGAGTGTCCTTGATGGTGAGAGACATCATTGCTTTTTCAGTTTGTTTTTCACACTTTTGTTAACATTTATTTTTATAGCCTAATCTATCCATCAGGTTGATAATTACAGTGTTGCATTTTATTTTATTTTCGTTTTTCAGTTATAAAGAAAAATAATTTAAGGATATATATATAATAGTAATTCAGAGACTTTAGGTATTTATATTAAATGGGTACAGTTTATATTATTTCGTTGTGAATGACTTTAATATTAGGCAAAGTATTGTTTATACTCTGCATTGCTGTAAGCTAGTGTCTGAAAATACGGTGGCCCTGAGAGGTCAAATGCACTGCAACTGAAGATGCCACCAGCAAATAGAAAGATGCTATAAAAGCCCCAAAAAACACAGCCCACAAAAGTAAGTTGAACAAAATCACACAAAAAACCCCCCCCAAAAAAAACATAACAAAACATAAAAACAAGAGAAGTGTTTGGGGAAGATAATAATGCGACAGACCAGCAACGAAAATGACAGAAGCCAAAATGTGGAAAGGACTGCACTGAGGGGACTCATCTGTGTTATGAGTTACAAAAAGATTCAGGTAATGTGTGTTTTAATCACATGACTCATACAATACTGTAGATACATGTTTGCTATTAGCTGTTTACTGCTAGCTTGTCCCTGCCGCAGCTGTTCCGTCACGTTGTTGTCTCCCCATGAACAATTGCCATCTGTTTTTTAAAAGCTTTTTTTTTACTTCCATTGTGTGTGTTTTTTTTTTCCATCTAGTTCAATTTTGTTTCATTCCACTTATGTTGTGTTTTGTGTGCTTTTGAAAGATTTTTTTTATTTGCTGGTGTTTTGTTAAATTGCAGTGTGTTTGACCTCTATGGGCCACCACTGAAAAAGTCTGTTATTGAACCTCTTCCCATTTCTCTTATTATTAAATCTATTAAAGCCATTTTAGGTGTTGGAAAATGTAAAGTGAGCACACTTTACTCCACTGAACAGTTTCGCACCCTACTTTTTAAAAACACAATTTAATTAGATTTCTCTTAAATACACACACATATAGACTGTATAGACCATATAAGAGTATTATTAGGACACATTTTGTGCTTCAGAAACTCTAGCAGAGGTTTCCACATATCTTCAAATTCTACTTCTTTCACTCTGATTGTATAAGTTGTTTTTTCTATGTAACACAACCACTTTTTTCAACACATGAACTGAAGGCACTTCTTCCATTTTTGTCCACAATAAGACTTTGATCCTCCTGACCTGCAGGAGTCCAAAGTAAATTAGAGTGTCTGTTTTAAGTTCACAGTAGCATTATTGGGATATGTATATTGCCAGAAAATGCATTTTTGCTTCACAGGGTATCTGCATGTCCCAAAATATCACATAAAGTCTGAACAGTCTTCCAACAGTATTTCTTTAGTACCCTTTGAGTACCCATATCTTTTGACCTTTTCTATAACGTGTCTTGTATGCTGAGGGTCAAACAACTGAGCTTTTCTAGTTTGATGTCAGTTCTTCTTAGCGATTTGTATGGTGGGTAACAACAAGAACAGGAAGTAAATGAACTGATTGATTTGATACTTTCTGACATTTGACCTTTTTATATATTTTCAAGATGTAATCCTGGTGGTGGAAATGCTAGAGGTTTATATTTGCATGAAATAAATTGTATTAACTGTAGTTTTGTAAAGAAATGTCTTTTAGGAATGTCCTATATTTGACAGTATTTTTTTAATATAAAACATACTAATGTGGCCACAAGGTGGTGTGGGCCTACAGTCTTAATTCTGTAAGCACACAAACACCACAGAACTATTTATTCTACCATATTACAATGTAACATGTTTATTTGGCATTACAAATGACTTACAATACAGTATATGCATTCCTTTTCCATTGAAAGTGTTCATTTATATTAAAAACATCCCTTTTAAGTAAGTAAAAGCATCCTGAGTGCTACAGAACAGAGCCCTTTTCTATGTATTACTACTCAGTCATTGTATTAACCATTATGTTAGCATTGCTGAAAAACAAAGTTTTTCTTGATGCTCAAATTTTAATCACACAACTTTAAGTCACATAGAAAAATGTAAATCAAAGCCCGCACACTACCAAACAAAACTAAACTGCCATCCCTTCTTTGTAGAACAGAGACCCATTCATGGTGTTTGAGTAAAAACACAACTATTATGTTCCCAAATTTTGGGGCTTTCACTGGGGCTTAAAATCTGAATGCACCAGCTGCAGCTGAGAGAGGCTCGATACTATTAAGCACCCCCTCCAATGTGGAGAGGGATGTGTTTCATTGCCTTGTCTTGTACAACTCAGTGAGTGCATCTATAGCTGAAAGGACTACATTAAAATTAGATTTTACTTTCCCTCATCTGTCTGTGCAAATGTTTTGGCAGGTAGGTTTTATGCAATGAGAGAGAGGGAGAGCGTTCAATTTTAATCACCAGATTGATTCTTTTTTTTTCTTCCTTGAAAGTTTTCATTGCAGACAAAAGTGTCTGGAGTGCAAAATCCAATTTGCAGGCAGGATGTTTTATAGCTGCTCGCTCATGAAAGGTCACCGTGGTTTTTAAAGCTCTATCTGCTTTGCTTGCAGTTCTTATCTGGCTGCCCGGTGGCTGTTCCTTCCTGACAAATCTAGGTCTGGTTTGCAGGTAAAATGTTCATAAAATGATCAGGAAAGAAAATCTAATAAATTTTAAAAAAATATATACATTTTTAATGCATCATGAAATGTGTTGTGCATGGAATGAACTAAAGAAGTAAAGGAACAAATGACAGTCCTTTGATAAAACCCAGAAAAAAGGATGGGGGGTGACAAGCCCAAAATAAATGTGACATCATTTAATTTACATTTATCACAGACTAGAGACATAGAGGGGTAAAATTTATGTAGCATGACCTCAGAATAATGAAAACAGTGAATCACTTTAAACTGAATTAACCAGTGGCTGCTGTATTATTGAACAACTCTGAATATAAGACTTTGCAGTCCTTCACATTTCATTCTTTTCTCAAGCCCCCATAAAAGATAAAAGCATGAAATATGAATCACAAATATGGGGAAGAACTTTGTACTGTTTGGTACTAGAAAAAACACTTCTCTGATACGTGGCATGAATACGGAGGACAACTTCATTCACAAAATGAAAAGCAGCATATAACAGAGTAAGTCGTTTATCCACACCTTGTATCAAAAGTGTTGTCTAGCAATGGTGTGGTAAGTAATCAAACTACAAGAGAATTTATCAAATGTATATTTAATTTGAATAAGACTCTAGTGAATTTCTGAGATCATAACTATTACTTACCAATTGTAAGACACTTAGAGAGCAACAGCAAGTGACGCATGTTTTTTTCACCGGCTGTATTTCAGGTTGGGGGGGGGGTGGGCTGACTGACTCATGGTCTGGAGAGCCCAATTATATCAATTATTCACTAAGGTAACAAGCAAATCACTGGCATACAGCATAATACGACAACCTGATGCGCCACAGTGTGTCTCTTACATAATCTTATTTGTTATAACAGAAGATTTAGTATAGTGATGGATCATTTCATTCCCATCCACCAAAATAAATCCAAACCTCTTTGGGGGTTTCCAATTAAATAGGCCATTCAGTGAAATCAAATGCTTTGTGGGTATCTAGTCAAAGTACAGCATTTTCAGGCTTTGAAACATAATTTGTTGCTTAAAGCTACTTTTATCTAAAAAACTCGGTGGAATGTAGCCGGTTGTTACTGGACAGAGTTGATCACAGCCTGGAAAATCCTTTCTCAAGAAACAACAAAAACTTGGATGGTCGTTCTCTTTTCTCATGTAGTCCAGTTGTTGTGCAGTCATGCTAATGCAGCATTCGTGACTTTGCTGCTCACAAATAAAGCATTCAAGGCTATTGCCAGCAGTAGTCTCGTTCCTTTACAGACGAGGGAGAAGACAAAAGGGGAGGGAGGCCACACTTCTCTGAGAGAGGATATTTCTAGAGCTGACCCATTTAAACAGCCCAGAGAAGCTGCAAAGCACAGGTGCATCTGCATTGGTTAGAACCAGAATGTGTAATTACATACATTAAAAATTCTGTTTATTCACAAACTGAAGCAAGTGTCAAAGCTGATTCTGCACACGTCATTTGATAGGCTTACTAAGCAGGATTTGAATGGAAACAGTTGGAGACACTGGGCTCAAATAACAAGTAATAAATTCAGTGCAAGATGCATACAGCAAATGTCCTCAGTCATTCTTTTATGAGGAAAAAAGAAAAGAAAATGTGGTGTCAGTTTAGGATTTGAATGTGTTATTCAGCACTCAAATGGGAAACAGTGGCTGATGATTATACGTGATCTACAGCCTCGCACAATTAGTGCAACCCAGTACTACTTTGCATTGTACTGATGTGGGGTAGAGGGTGAATGACATCCATATTTAGAAGGTCCTCATTGATTCTTCCTAACAGAGGCACAAAAGATTTGTTGTCTGTCCAGTCTTGAATAGCTGGACCTTAATGACAGTTCTGCATCATAAAACCGCCTGCTGACCTTAATCAGCATTTGGAAATCTGTTGAAACTCTGAGCTAACAGTTTGCATTCGGTTTCTGCAGGTTGCATGAAAATATCTGAGTCAGGTTATCAGGCGCTTTTGCATGGAAACACGCTGTTTCTATGCGAGGCCTGAATGTGTTTTCCCTTTAATAAACACACACACATGACTTGGATGATTTCTTAGCCAAAATGGCAGATGATGAAGGATGAGTGAGGAGTGTGCTATAAAGATTTAATTAAGTCTCACCATGGGATGTCTTAGTGTGACTCCAGAGGCGAGGACAGAGGAGTTTGTGTTTGCTCAGTGCAGCTGTGAATAACATCTACACTATTCTTACTTTGACCTACATGTACCGAGAGGAGGATCTGAGAATATGCCCACATGAGTGCAGGTCTTTCATCACGTCTTATTTTTACCAGGAGGCTGCCAGAGGGTTCTCCTTATGGCGAACCTTATTTTAACTTTAAGCTGTCAATCTCTGCTGGAGATAATCTGGGATGTAAGAGGCATCCGTGTCACATCTCTCTACCAAATGTACAGTCGACAGAAAGCTGCGCTGCCAAATCCCGGCTGTGATGCATTTGCAGATTGTTGCAGGGTTACAAGCACATTTTCACCTCAGTTTATCTTAAAATTGTGACATAGATTTTGATGGTCTCTGTAGAAGACTCCCAACAGCACTTTTCTTCATTCCCTTTGAAATGAATTCAGTCTCTTTTGCTCCTACTCAGTGTGCGTTACCATGGATACCGCTCCCAAATGGTTTGGCTTGTACATGAATTTGTTTATAAGTGTTACTTGGAGTGGATTGTTCTTTTTCTCTGCAGCCAGGGTAAACATAGTTTCCTAATTAAGCACAGGACAAATGCATGTAATTCCATTGTTATTACTGTATTCTCTTCTGTGGGACTAAACTAATAATTTGATGTTTTCTTCAGGGAGTGATCAGAAAATTACTTCTTTTTTGCAACTTCTATAACGTGAAGCATGAGCTACCCGCCGACACTGAGTGCCTGCGGCAGTTCTTCTTCTCTCTGCAATCTTCTGCATATGATTTAATCTGATTCACTTTGAATCAAAACTCTGTGGATTGTACAGCATCCTACTGAGCCAAAGGAGCATCCAAATACCTCACATAGCTGCTGCTAAATCCTAATGGAGCATGCTGCCTGAGAGGCGAACACCCTGTATGGATTTGCACAACTGTAAATGATGTCTGGGGTAAGAAGGGTGGAGAGGGAGAGAAAGGACTGAGTGGTTTAATTTCTTGAGGACTTAATCTGGGTTTTGGAATTAAGGGAAGACTGGAAGCATCTCCCAGTGAAGCTTCAGATTTATCACTGCCACACTTCACTCTCTGAATATAAGTCTACTGAATTAAAATCAGCTAGAGATGCCCCTACAAAAGTAAACAATAAATGTGAGGTTTAAAAATAAAATATCAAGTAAATAATGCACATATGAAAATACTGGAGGGATTATTCTTTTTACTGGTAGGGTTATAGCTGATATATATTTTGTAATTTAGATATTGGGAAAATATCTTTAACATAAACTCTTTTGACCACAATGTGAAAATCTGATAACATGACTGCCCTAATGATGACATTTCTAAAGGACCTGAAGTACTCACCACATTCAGTCACACAGATCCAAAAGGTCTAATTCTGGCTCTGTAAAATATTCAGCACTGCAGTGGATGGTTAATATCCCTAGCGACCCTGGTGATTTCCCTGGGGTTTCTTCTTTTAACATGGCTGCCTTACCATGTCAGTCTAATGTGTTTTTCTTGTTTTGTCAGACATATAATTACAGGCCAGAAAAGAAGCTCAGTTCCTTTCTATCAGCCTGCCACGGTCGCTTTTTTTGAGCTGGAATTTGTAAGTGATGGGGCCTGACTGTGTGTGTGCATCTCCACATCTCTTATGTAATTTCCTCCAATGGGAACATGGAGATGAGAACTAAAAGTTTACAGAGTCACTTAATCTTCCATAGAGTTAACTAGAGAGAGCTGCAGAGCTGAAGGTTGTTTACCGAGTAGTATTGAAGCTTGTTTGAGCAGTCGAAGCAGAGTGAAGCAATGATCTGCGGTGGTGTAAGCCTGACGGATCCCTGTCAGAGAAGTCTCTAATCAACAGAAAGCCACTGATTTCCTCTCTGTTAGAGTCTACAAGGTGCCTAAGACACCTGCTATCACCAAGCTGACAGACACTTATGCATGGTAACCAACAGCTGACACAAACTGATGCCAGTGTACTCTGAGAGAGAGAGAGAGAGTGAGTCACACATACTCAGATAGATCCCACTCTCAGGAATGCTGGATGCCACAATGTGAGATCCACTGTATTCTGAATCATATCTCGTACACGTGGTATCTCACAGATGGAGTCCCAGTTAGATGTGTGTTTTGTAACCAGTGAGCAGGCAGGAAAAGAGATAATAATAAGAAGAAAAGTGGTCATACTCCAGTGTGCTCAAGCAGAAAGCTGCTTCTCCTGTAACAAAATGAGATCTGTCAGAGGTAAGTATCATTGCCATCTTCTGCCTGATCAGCACAGTTTGTCTGTAGTGATTTCTATCTGCTGTGAGAGTGCTTCAGTAAGCAGTTCTTCTGCGCCAGTCACATGCTTTGGGCTGGGGCTCACAGCCAGCTGTCCCCATCATCAGTTCAGACAATGCAGAAGATGTGGCGACGTGAGACTTTGGGGCAGATGCGAGTAGCAGCGGGCGGGCTAAGAAAAGCGTGACTAATCTATTCAATTCAATTCAATTTTATTTATACAGCGCCAAATCACAATAACAGTTGGCTCAAGACACTTTATATTGTTAGGTCAAACAATGAAACAACTCACTATGAACAGGGACTTGATGACAGTGGGAAGGAGAAACTCCCTTTTAACAGGAAGAACACATAGGGAGTGAAAAGGGGTGAGTAAGTAAGTAAGTAAGTAAAATTTTATTTATATAGCACATTTCTAGATAGAAATCACAAAGTGCTTTACAAGATATAACAGATTAAAAAGACAAAATACAAACAAAGATAGCAAAAAGCAATTTTAAAAAGATGTGTTTTCAGCTGTTTTTTAAAAGTAATCAATGAATCAGCGGATCGTAAGTCCTGAGGAAGGGAATTCCAGAGCCTGGCGGCCACAGTAGCAAAAGCTCTATCACCCCTAGTTTTCAGTCTCGTATACGGAGTGACAAGTAGGCCCTGACTACTCGACCTCAGAGACCTACTAGGGGCATAGGGCTGTAAAAGCTCAATAATATATGGTGGTGCTTGTTGTTGAAGAGCCTTAAAAGTTAAAACCAAAATCTTAAAATGGACTCTAGTGAAGAAGAAAGGCTCAGGGCATCATGGGAAACCACCAGCAGACTAAGATCTATTGTAGTGTAACTAAGTGAGGATTCAGGGTCACCTGATCCAGCCATCATTATAAGATTTATCAAAAAGGAAAGTTTTAAGTCTAATAAAAGCAGAGTGGATGCCTGCAACAGCAAAGATCTAAAATCAATACACATTTTGACTGAATCAAGGCATTACCAAGAAACTCCAGATAATAAAGTAGAAACTAGGCTGCAATCATTTTTAATTAGAGGATTTGCGACTTTATAGAAATGCATTTTTTTCAAATCCACAATAAGGCCTGTCAAATGCTATTACCTGATGCCACCCTGTACCATACATTCTAACGGACTGAATATTTGAAAGCTATCTGAAAATGTAACCTTGGGGTATAAAAAATTACAGGGGACGTTTTTCACTATTTTTCCTAAACAACAAAGCGATTAAGCAAGAAATAAAAAGGCTTACTGGTGTTAAAACTGTCAGTTGTCCCAATTACAGGACTATTTGTCCTCTACCTCATTACCATCAATATGAGAGGAGCAACAGAACAAGAACCAAGGTCCAAGTTGATCTTAAACTACGTCTGAAAACTTTGTACAAATGTAGCTGTCATCTCTGCTTCCCCTCCGAGATGAGCATCAGTGACTGCAGAGCGCAGAAACCTCCGGAAATGCCCCTGCAAAGGCCTTTAAGGGACTCAGATACGCAGCGACACCGCGGTGCTGCTCCGAGGCTCGAACGGCCACATGCCCCCAGCTCCCTCAGCACCCACCCCTCCCTTCCTCACAAAAACACGCACAACCACGCCCCCAGAGGCACGCGCACAAGCGCAGGCTCAGACACACCTCCTCCTCCTCCATCACTGGCAAAGGCATATACACACAGAAGCATAGCGGGGTGAAGCGCACAACATGTGAAATGGGCATGAAGGACAGGTGTCGGGCTCCGGCAGGCGCACAGCAGGTGCAGCAGGGCTAACGCCGTACCCACACGGAGAACAAGGCTGCCGCTTCGCCATGTCCACCGCATGCCATGTACTCACTGGCGAGACGGTAAGAAGGCCCGTCGTTTACTCTCGAAACCTTTACCGCAACAAACTTGTTCGAACTCCCCCTCTTTAGCCTTCTCCGTGGGCTCCGTCCTGATTTGAACCCCGTGGCTGCTTCAGTATTTATGTTTTATTTATTTTTAATGGTGTCATTCCGGACTCAAAGGCTTTAGGTCAGCCACAAAGGATGGAGGGCCGTCCGTGCCGCAGCACCAAAATAAAAAGATTTGCCTGAGTGCATCAGAGCAAATGTTTGGTAAGGCTTCGAGGCTCAATGCGCCTTGCTTTTGGTTTTGGGCGCGGGAGGTTTCAGGCAAATCTGCAGCACGATTGTGATTGAAAAGGAAAGAATGCAGTCTTTAAAGTTGCTTTTTGTTACTCTTTAATGTGGCAAACAAATGGATTTGATCTCATATTAATTCTGGACTGCATACAGAACATTTAGCTTTATATAAGAAACGTAAAGCCTAATACCATACAGTACAGCCTTTGGCTCTATGAATAGGCTGTTATGTAAAATTACTGTTACATCCATTGATATCAAGTAGCACAGGTCGATCTGCTCACACGCATGTTTGCATCGATTATCAGTTGTTTTTTTTTCTCCTCAGGCTGAGATTTTGCTCTCAGTGTGCAACTGCAGGAGCATTTAATGGATTCTTTGCTGTGTGCCGTAGCCATGGAGACAGTATGTGGCATGTGGTTTTTCTACTTGTGCTAAAGTGGAGTCTCTCTATTAAGGAGAAAGCTTAGACCGTGAAGACAGAGGAAGGAATTTGTGGATTCACTGAGTCAAGATGTCCTGTCCCATCCTGAAATTCCGAAACACACATCTTCCCTCTTTCCTCCTGGATCAGTGCGATTTGGAAGCAATATTCTGGTTAACAGATGTGTCAGCGGGAGGCCTAAAGTTACTGTGAACCTTCAAAATTATATACAGCAAAAAAAAATTTTAATTTTCTTTTGTGTCTCCTGTGCAGTTGAATGCTCTAGCATTACTTTGGGGATCAGTTTTATAGGCTGTTTTACCAATATCGGGAAACGGCATAATTTGATGAGCACCGTTCATTCATATCCATTAAAGGATCAAAGCTGTGTCCCTGTTTGAGTCGAATTTGGGCATCGAAATGCTCACTAAATGTTAATAATAATGATAATAACAGTGCTATAGAAATAAAACTAGAGCTCAACAAGGCCTTAGTTTTTGCAAGCCCCTCCTTAAAAGTATTTATTTAGATTTGTAAGGATAGAAGGATTGGAAGCTAGGTTCAACTTTTTTTCCTATTTAGTGGCACATCCCACCATCATTTCTAGATTTGTCATTAATAGGACATTGGTAATTTATTTGTAATAAATTAAAACAAGAGCTGGTCTGACATAGTCACAATCGCAGTTGTGTTACACTGACATTCAGCAGTCAAGACAGTGGTGCCAGTCATGCCGGAAGAGATCGCGTGGTACTATCTAACCCGCTATGTAAAGAAGAACAAAGCTTTTCTCTTCATTACAAAATAATTTTACTGTTATAGTAGTCACACTAAGTGCAGTAGTTTTTACTACAAGTGGCTTCATATGGTCAAACATAATGAAATATTTAACTAAACCCCTAAACGTCTGTGATTGGTTGTTGTTGTCTGTTAACCACTGGATTTTCCTGTCTGTAAATCTGGAAACCCTATTTTAATTAGTATATATAACTATAGCTATTCCTGCATATTAAAAGTAGAAAAATATTCATATTTGTGCTTTACAATGAACGTAACAAACCGTGCAAATCAGTGAATAACAGTGTATGCGTTCATGTGTGTGTGTCGGGGTTTGTTGTGAACAGACGTGATATTTAGGTGTGTTGTGGAGACATGACAGAGATGGCTGGTCAGGCCTCTCTCGTCATGATGAACAGATGGTAACTCAGGGTTGGCTTGTGGGTGAGTGCCAACAAGAAAGCCCATGTGTGTGTGACACATAAAAACCCATTGTTGGAACATTTTGTCCATAATATTCTTCAGAGGCCTTAAAAAAACCCCAAATAAACAAAAACAACAAAATGTTTTGGTTGTTCTTTAATCAGAGATTCGTCAAAGTTGTCTGTTATTTATTGGAAAATATTCAGAGCAGCTTTGTTTACATAGTTATGCTAACATAATACTTGCTACAGAAAGGCAACATAAGCATGTACACTGCTGTATTTCATTTATATTTCAGTAGTTTCTCGGTTAAGTTGGGGCTGTTGGCCTGAAATTTTCTAACTGGGTTAGTCTTTTAAGCTTGTGTTATGCTACATTTATATCTACTCACCCTTACACATATTGGAAGTAGTTCCTTAGATTTACTTGGAAAATATATACACATTTTATGTATTTAAAATATCTAAAATGCAGTATAGTAAGAAACTCAGTTTGTTAATTTAGCTTTTTGTCCTTTACAATTAACATTTTAAAGGACATTTAATCTGGATTATCTTAATTTGCACAAATAAAACACATAAACAGACTGACTTACCTTTTAATATTATTGTTTACTTCAGCTCGTTTGAAAATGCAAAAACAAGACATGAAGGAGAAAGGGAGGGAATTCCTAGATTTATTTAAAAATGTATGTAAAGATTTCTTCACGTAAAAATAAAACAGATTTTAAAGGAGTTCTTCATTCTGGGAAAGGATTGTTGATTTCTGAGCTTAACAGACTGTCAAATAGACCAATAGACCAGAAGCTATAACATAATAGATGTTATAGCTTCATTCATCTGTCAAACTGTAATTCTCAAATCCAACATTAGTGCTGATAACACTCTCTCAGCATCTGCAGTCTGATGAGGGGCTGTGAGGGCAACAGCAGCCGCCAGACTGAGCTGGAGGTGGAGTTCTTAGCCAGCAGAGGATATAAGCCATAGCAAAGTCTTCTCCAGAGTTTTTGACTGAAGACAATTTGCACGCATGGAGCCACCCATATATTTAAACTAAGAAAATCCCTTTAAGGCTTAAACAAACCTCGAGGTCTGTTTGGTCTCATTAAATTGCTTGTATTATGAATGCAACCCACTCATTCAGCAGGACCTTTTCGTTTAGTACCATGCTAGGAACTGCATCTGTGAGCTGTAGCTTGCATCTAAAGTTCACCCTGCTGTTTCAGTTCATCTTTTTAATAATCATACAATGCCCTAAAAGAATGATATACAGTTAGATATACAGTAGTTCTTTTACCATGACTTGGACAACAACACAAAAACATTTTCTATGTATAGAAAACAAATAAAATATTCTACAAAATGAAAAATATAACTACCAAGCTATTACAAATTACTGAAAATGATGATTGTAATTCCAGTAGATGAACACATTTTAGATTTCGTAGCCTTTTAAAATGTCTTTGTAGGTTCTCAATCATCCAGGTCATGTTAATCTAAGGCAGTGTTTTCCAGCTACTGTGCTGTGGCACATAGGTGTGCTGTGAGAAATGATCAGGTGTGCCGTGGAAGATTACCTGGTTCCACCTGATTAGTACTCTAAGCGATCGGCATGAGTAACGTGCAGAGCAATTACATTCTCTTCCAATAGAGGGCAGTACAACTACCTTCTCTGATTATAGTCATGCTGTGAGATGACACAGCACGTAATATCAGTAGATAAATATTTAGAAAGAAAAAGTAGTCTATCTGACCTGCGTCCTGGAGAAAATTCCGACCCAGATGAAAGCCCTAGCATGAGTAGTGCTCAGAAGAAAGCAAAAAATGTATACTGGTAGGGCTGTGCGATATGACCAAAATCTCATATCCCGATATTAAGACATCTATCGTCCGATAACGATATAAATCACAAAAATGTAACATTTTCTGTAAATTCTGTGAATCTCGGGCAGCTCGACTTGCGTGAAGTGTTTCCAGCTGGGCGTCATGTACCTGGAGTCGAGTGTTTTAACTGATGCATGAAACTACATTTTTAGACATAATTTGTAACGGCCGCTGTTTTCTTTGTGAGTATTTATTACACAGCGTGCTGCGGGGAAAAGCCTGTTCTAACGTTTGAGTCTAAGGTTTATTTTTTAGCACCTGACGGCTCTTTTTTGCTTCTCATCTGTAAACACTCTGCATCTTTCACGTGATTCAGTTTATTTTGAAAAGTCTCAACAGGATCTTGAGCTTTATTGTGAAAGGTTTATGTGGAAAATAAACAAGCAGACATGCGGTGGTTTTACCGTCGTTGTTGCTAACAACAACGCATACAAACAAGCGCTTGTCCGTCTGTAGTGTGGTTATATTAAATATAAGAGAAAGAGAGAACTTTAGGAAATTAATATAGCCACTACAGTGACCATCAAAATAATGAAAAATATTGCCGTAAACAGTTTATTTTGCGACACCACGAAACAAACGATAGCGTAAAATGAAACGATAGACGTTTTTCTATCGTCATCCGATATATATCGTTATATCGAACAGCCCTATATACTGGGGATAAACCAGGCCAATTCCTCTATAGCTGGTGCGTGGGGAAAAATGATCTATCTGCTTTTTGTGGCATTTTTGTTTGGTGTAGTGCTGCGTGATTTCTCTAATGTGAAATATGTGCCGTGGCTCCAAAAGGTTGGGAAACACTGATCTAAGGACCTTGGACTGGACTTCTTTAAGTTTCTTAAAGATGCTTCACCTCTCCTCCAAGAAGCTTCTTCAGATCAAATGGGTGTTAAGGCGCCTGGGAACGAATCTCAGTTACCTTTTTTTCCAAGCTCCTTAGGTTACCCTTTTAAATGCATATTCATGTAAAAAAACAGTTTACGTATAAAAGTGACTTGTAAACCTCTCCTGTGGACTGGTTGAGTGGTCTGAGCTAATTCCTAATTATTTCAAGGAGGCCCAGAGATTGCAGGCTCTGACAGAAATTCACATATTTACAGCAATTTGGATTTTTTTGTTTCTTGGACCAGTTTGCCGTTTTCTTGGCGAGATTGGAGCTACTGGCAGATTTTAAATGTTATGGCATTCAGCATCACTACTCCCAAGCCTTCAGAGCTAACGTCTACACATATGCAGTTACCACAGTTACACATCGGTAGCTGAAGTTTTTTTTTTTTTTTTAACTTGAGATATTTAGCTGATTGCACTATTCACAAACTTTGATGTTTTTTCAGCGTTTTTCTAAAAATACCAGCTCGCTGAGGTTGGAACAAATAATAACAATTCTGAATTTTGGCTTTTTATAGTGATGGGGAGGGGGCTATAGTTCACTCAAAAAAATGATTCTTCACGTTCATAAACGTGAAGAAATTTGAGTAAGATACAACTGAAAGATATCAAAGAAGCTGAAATAGTTTATGAAAGAATTCCAAAAAAAATTACCAAAGTTGAAATTGTGTCTTTTCCATTTTTAGAAAAGATATAACATCTGTAAGTTACAACAATGGGTGGAGATTTATATATAAAATACTACACCAAGTAAAGGTTTATATAGCTAATATTAGAGACCTGAAATATATGCATTGCCAACAGCCAAACTATGACTACAGAGTTTGTGAAGTTCATATATATATTTATATATATATATATGTATGTGTATATATATATATGTATATATATGTATACACATATATATATGAATATGAAAGTTGAAACTCTGTGCCCAGTGTCATTTCTCACATCTGTTAGATCTACCCTGAACTCATACCCCCTAGCTTTTCTAATTTTGCCAGCATTATTAACATCAAGAGTCATGAGTTCATATCTACCCTGGATATGAGTAACTCAAAATTTTAGGATCAGAAGGTCAGCCCATTTCCAGTTAGTGGGCAGGATAACAAGGGGAAAGTGAGAATGCGCAATGTCTATTTTGGAAATAACAAAATGAGTGGGATGAAAGCAAATTAAAGTCTGAGGCAGATCTGAGTAGGTAGAAAAGTGGCATCTTTATAGAGCTCTCTAAACTGTTTTTTGCATTTACTATGCTTTAGTGTGTAAGAGGAACGACAGAGATGGTTATATATTAGTAAATTTATCCGTGGTCATCAGTGGATGTGGAAGCTGGATCGTACTCTAGGAACCTAAAAATCCCGTGATGCTAATTATTCATGCTCTGGGCTCTTCGTATATTATTTTCTTTAATCAAATATTCCACTTTGGTTCTAAGACTAACAATATCGTTGTTGCAGGTAGTCAGAGCCTGCTCTGCTTCTGTTATATATTGCCCCTGGGACTGGTGAAATGTATTTGCATAGTGCATATTCTGAGGGATAATTCTGCTCTCAGAGACACTTGTTCAGTCTTAAAAAATAGGGCTTGTCCCTCAAAACTGCCTTCTTAATTAGCTGCAGCAGAAGGCAGCATGCTGCAAGCCTTTAATGGTAAAGTGGAGCCACTGTGGGGCAAGAAGGCATCACATGCAGTAGGCCACAAGTGGGACTGTAAGGCAATTTCACCTTCATTAGCCCTCGTTGAGATATTGGCATTTGATAACTACATTAACAGTATTAAATAAGAGCTTTGTAAACCACACTGCTGTTGGTTCTGGAGTTGCTCCTCACTCCTGAAGCTCAGCATGTTGACCTTTACTTTTCCGACATGGTTTACACAGAAAGAAAGCAGAGTGAAAATGTGCAAATTGAGAATAAACAAAGTTTCCATTGTTAGAAGCTAGCACATTACTTGCCAGCCTCTCAGCGAGTTGAAGACCTACTATATCAAGCTGGCAGTTTGACGGTATCCCCTAGAATTATTATTATTTATTATTTTTGCATAGGTGGGAACCTTTATTTACTTTTAGTCATATAGGCTCATTCTTTAGTCAAACACATATAGAGTACATACATTTTAATGTCGCCATAAAAGAAATAACAATTAAAAAAAATAAAACTCCACAATTAAAGCATTAATAACCTAAATAATCTCCTCTTGTGACAAAGTTTAGAAGAATGGATCCAGATTTTGTGGATCTTCCTAACTTTGTAGCACCAATACAATGCACTATACACTGTTTCTAGAACAGTACTGTAATATGTTGAAAACACTTAAAAAGTCTCAATTCATGAGTTGTCTGTTCACCACTCTTCAGAAAAATTCTTCTCATTCTTGACATTGACACTGCCTGCACATTTGGTATACCACTTTGTTTTAATGTCACGGCAAGGCATGGATTAGTCATTTACACGCTGCCCGACTCTGCTTGGATCAGCTGATTGTTGTTTTTGTGGTCTTCCAAACGTGTTGCCAACAGGTAAGTTGCAGAGTGCCCTCTTGGAAGCAAATTATGCAATATTAACAGTCATAACATGTCTTCTTTAGTTTTTATATTTTCATTTATTTCCTATTATATGAGATCCGATGAGAAAAGGAAGCAGGTAGTGGGCAACTTTTGAGGTGGGCTGTAGGCTGTCCATCCAATCAGAAGTTAGAAACAGTTGTATTTTGCCATTGGCTAAAAAAGTTTTTTTTTCTTTTTTCTTTTTATAATAAACTTTTGATGGGTTTGGCAAGGCACACTTTTGGATGGGTTGAGACGCCAACATGGGTGCGTAAGCCTTCCTATGGCAGAGAAAACAATAACGCTGATTATGCTCCATCTCTTTTCTTTCCCCAGGCTGTGTTGATCTTGAATCACACTGAATGGAGAGCATTGAAGTTTCTTTAAGATGACTCGGACACATCCCCCTGATATACTGGCATCAACTCTGTATCAGGACATTAATCTAAATCCCATCACTGACCCCTCCATTTCTCTACACTCCAACCAGCAATGTGACTTGAAAATGATTGATAAATCAGAAATCATCAACAAAAGACACTGCCGTAGTTTTGACTTCATTGAGTCACTGGATGACCCACAGACCCTCCCTTCCTCGATGGAGTATCCTTACAAAAGGCCTGAGCATCAGACATTAAATAAAGATCTTGCGTGGAATGGATTGGATCAACCGGGACATCTTCGCTTTTCATCTCCAGATCTGTTTAACACCAGGCAGTTTCAGCAGCACAGCACCCAAGACAAAACCAGCAATCTTACGTGGTCAGATTCAAAAAAGAGATCCAGGTCTAAAAGCGCTCCCAGAATTAAGGCTACTCTCACTCCTGTACCCATTTCAGTATCTCCTCCAGGGACCAGGAAGGGGAGGGATGCACCTCAGGCTGCATCAGATACCTTGAGGACTTCTGAAACAGTGCGAGATTCCTACTCATCAAACAGGCCTTTTTTGAATGAGGTGCATCCTATCAAACTGCAGCCTCATGCCCCCCTCTACGTATCAGACTGTTTTGAGGAGGACAAGTCAGATAAACCCGCTGTAACCCCTCATGTTAGGTGCCGTGTGGACATCAAGCCAGATGCTGCTGTACTGCAGCACACATCAAGGCAGGTTCCCAGTGTGCGTCCTGACCACCTTTGGCAGAGATACTCTCAGGCCAGTAGCAGCAGAGGTTTGTATGTGCCTCGACAGATGGTCTCCTCACCAACGCCCACTCCAAGTGAATGCTATAGTGGAGATTTTAGACAGGGATACCACTACACCACCAGTATGTCTCCTATCTCTTACCAGCATTTAGACATGCACAGAATGCCATCACCAACAGCACCATATCTGACTCAAGAACAAAGAGCTTACTCAAATCCTAACATACCAACCAAGTTTTTCTATACAGAGGATGCAGTCCGTTATCCAGTGCATCCCTACTCCAGAGCTTACTTTCAGGATGATCGGTCCAGTCTAACCAGTCATGGTAGTACAGTGACCAGTCAGTACGATCCAAGGACTCGATGGGTTCACACCCTTCCTGTCAGGTCGTATTACGCAGACAACTTTCCCAGAGAGCCTGCGCATAATGTATACGGCAGGCCTTACTCCACAAGTGAGGCAAGTTCATACTTTTCTCAAACTCCACTGTCTAGATCTTACTATGGTGAGGAAAACCGCTTCAATCCGTATCATATGAATAACTCAAGGTTTGTTTACTCCAAACCATTTAGCTCTCCTATGGAGCAGTACTTTCCATCAAGGCCATACCATACAGAGGGTCGTCGACGCCCTCGAATGTCTCAGGCCTTTTCAGATGACTGGTATCGCTCAAGCATATCTGGTTACTCTAATCAGTCCTCTCAGCATACTCCACCAAGAGTAAGACAAGACTCCAGCATACCCCCGTGGTTTACCAATAGCTGTACAGAGACAAGTCGCCTTGGAGCAGAAATCAAAAACCATTCAAAGTCTTGGGACAATATTCTCTATCCACGTCATGACAGAGACCAGGCAGTGCCACGTGGACGAAGTTATGAAAATTTGTTTTACCAAGCAAGGAACGGCACATCCTCTGATGTTACATCTCAACCTGTCATTCTTAACCTATCAAGTTCACCGAGGCGCTACGCTGCCCTGTCACTGTCTGAAAACTCTCTAGAGAGGAGTTCAAACAATCCGTGGAAGAATAACAAGAGTGGACATTGGTTTGTAACTCCAGAGATCACCATAACTGACAATGACCTGTGTGCAGGCAACAGCCGGCGACGTGATGTCCACTCTGTTAGCTGGGATACACTGGATGATGAAAAAGCACCATCTGCCAGAGAAGTTCATCCGAAGCAGCCATCTAATGCAACAGACATTACCAAAGATAGGAAACATAACAACTTCTCCCTGCAGCAGAGCCTAGAACAGCTGGATGAACTCTTAGCTGATTTGGTCGTTGACTACAAACCACCAACTAGCAGAAAGTCCAGTGAAGACCTTTTAGACCAGCTAAAACAGCTAATCACTGAAGATGACGAGAAAGACAGGGGTTTGTCTGGGCACGAGAACTTAGGATGTCTGAACACCCAGCTCCCCTCCTCCAAATCCAGCCCCGACACCATCAAAGACCCCGATAGTGGGTGTGATGCTTTACAAAGAAGTGCAGAAGAGTGCTCTCCAGACCACAGCACTGATGAAGATGACGCTATGGTGTGTGCTAATAAGAAATGCAACCGGATTGAGAATATGTTCAACGCCTGCCTGTATTTCAAGTCTTGTCACAGTTGCTACACCTTCTACTGCTCACGAAATTGTCGCCGGGATGACTGGGAGATCCACAAAGAGACGTGCCTGTATGGTCGTGTCAGCAGTGTGTGTCGACACACTCTTAAGTTCTGCAGAGAGAATACAGAGATCCACAAAGCCTTCTCACGAGTTGCTAAAGCTGGCTATCTGTCCAGAGGCAGAGGCGTCCTCTTTCTGGGTTTTGCTAATCCAGAGACAGCTGACAACTTCCTGCAAGTTGGGCTTGAGAGCCTCCTCATGTCTCCCACATACTTATCTCTCAGAGAGCTGGATGGCTTCAAGGACAACCTAGGAGAGTACTGCAAGGAACTGCAGCAAGCAGGTCATGAGTATGACCCCAATGAATGTTTCCTTTTGAATGTATCCATCGCTGTTGGTGAACTAGTGCCTAACAGACCTTCGCCAAGGGTCCAAACACCAACAGTTCGAAAATATGCAAAGGTGTCCTTAGCCTCCTCAAGCCCTGACAAAAAGGTACTCAAGAAGGATAGCGAAATGGAAACGCTCATCCTCACTCCCCCTCCGGGCACACCAGACATTGACAAGGAGGGGGAGGAGGGAAGAAAGGCTCGAGAGGTCTGCTTTGTCAATATCCAGCGCGAGCTCAGGACCAGAGGAGTTTTCCTTCGTCATGAGTACCCCAAAATCTATAATCAGCTGTGTGAGTTTGTGGAGAGCAACAAAAGGTTCACTCCTACTACTATATACCCAATAGATAAGAGAACAGGGAAACAGTTTATGTGCATGATCATGGCAGCATCCGAGCCAAGAACATTAGACTGGGTGGGCACCCCCCATCTCTTGGATGATATCATATAGTATAGCACTAATTAGTAATGATAATGATGTCAGCTAAACTAAATGTATATACTGGAAATACATTGTGTGATTTAGCAAACTAAATATGATTTGGAAATAGATGTATATACAGTATGTGACCAGCTGCGCTCTCTCTCTCTCTCTCTCTCTCTCTCTCTCTCTCTTTCTTTCACTTCTGTCTGTTGCCACAGATACACAAAACTCACACGCATAAACACACACACTTGTGACATGTTGTTTTTGGCTTGTTTTGATCCCGTTTCCCACAGAACAGTTAAACAGTTAATAGCCTGCATGTAGACTAGGCAACCTCTCCAGTTATCCAGGTGTTTAAGATGTGAACATGTATGATTGTGCAGTCTCTGCAGACAATTTATGAAGCACAGAGTATTTATTAAGTGCACATTTCATTGCCTACACATAATAGTGTGCAAAGCCAGGTTTCATATTGTAACAGTCATCCACTATTAATTTCTTCAACAAATGCTAAATCATATATTTATATCTTGTTACAGTGGTTGTAAGATTACAACTGTTGTTTATTAGTATTTCAGTATTATTTCCTTGATATGCTGTAGATGTGTGGGTTTTTTTTAAATTATATTAGTCATTGTTTCATAGATAAAGGAGTACAATCAGACCGCCCGTTGTTTTCCCACTTCATTCCGGATTTAGTTGGAACTTATTTCATCTTGTGAAAAGACTTGATGTCATTCTTGTATAAATTGCTTTGTTTGAAAGTGGCCTTCAGTCGAAAACAAAAAAAATTGCATTTGACACAAAGCAATGTATAGGGTTAGCTATTTCTAAAGGCTTTACAGCTGTAGAATTAGGTTGTTTAAACTACCATTGTAAATGAATAATTATTTTGCTCAAAGCATGTTATTTATATTTAAGGTATTTTAATATTGATATTGCTTATGATTAAATTTATTATGTTAACAAGATACCATTTGATGCATAGAAATGTAAGAGGTATATATATTGAATATTAGATCATTTGAACATCATGAACTTGAGACCTTATTGTAACTAATACCACAGTATGTTCCTAATTAAGTCATATGCAATAAAAGAGCAACCTTAACATCTATATTGTGAAATCCTATTTTATTATAAACACTTAATAATTCCTTTGAGCCAAGAGCTGCAAAGACTATTTGCACTTACATAAATTACGAGATAAGAATGTTCCTAACAGCGCTGCAGCACTGACCCCAGATGATAAGCCTGCTTCCAATGCCATTGTTGACTAATCTAAGGTTGCCCTTTTACTTGATTATATCTTTGTGCAAGACCTTCCTCAAGTTTCTATTTTGTGATGTTTATAACACATATATATATAAATATATATATGAATCTATAATAAATGGAAGTAAATGAGTGACCTCATGGCTTTGAATTTTTCTTCATGGGCTGCTTCATATAAAGGCACTGGTAAAGATTAAATAAATACAGTTATCGTCATGGTGTCTCCCTTTTATATGATTAGAGCTCCACCTTGTGGAGCAATGCATGCATTACCACTCATCATATATCTTACCTCTGCCAAGGAGGTTATGATTTTGGCAGCATTTGCTTGCTGTCGGTAGTGTCATATTAAAATCTGGTTTACATCCACCAAGGACTTCAAGGTCAGCTTATGGTTTTATGATTTATTGGTCGAAATACCACATTTGTATTGTCAACATATAAAAAGCAAAATATATCACATTTGACCTCTGACCTCTTTTTCAAGGTCAAGTAAAGTCAAAATTTCATAAAATGACTTTAAATTTAAAACTATTACTCAGTTTCGACTCCCTGTATTTATATTGGCATAATTTAGGAAATAATAATAGTATATGACCCTGAAAAGGATAAGTGGAAGCGAATGGATGGATGGATGGATAATAGGTATATGGCCTTTGTCACGTGACATCTAAATCAGCTTTGGTGTTCATAAACTAATACTTAATACACATACATGACATACAGTACAAAAGGCAGTGTAGGAAACTCTCATCACTCTTTTGTCCAGTGCTGGCTCACACATGGAGTATGAGCAAGTATGAAATTGAGTACTATTTAAAGGCCTCGGTTATCATTAATTACAATGGTTTAGCACATGTCAACCAGATAAACTTTAAGTATGGGTAAAAATTCTATATGCATACACTCATTCACATCATTAGGTATATTAGTGACCTATTAGTTACTAGGTTGTACCCCCTTTTGCCTTAACAAGTCATGGCATAGATTGAACGAGGTGCTGGAAACATTCCCCAGAGATTTTGTTTTGTTTTATTAAAATAAAGTTTCACTTATTTCTTTGGAAAGTGTACATTCTGATTAAACATCTCGACAGTGACATCTGCAGGTCTTGGGGGGCATGGCAATGTGAAGGAGTGTCGATGGTAGAGAGCAAGACAACAGGAGTTCATCCTCCAGGTGGGGTCTCTCATATTAATTGAATGCATTTCAGTTTGTTTCATGCTGATGCTTGTGGTAGCAGCCCTGAAGTTGATAATGGATTTGAGAGGGGAGATTCAGGGGAGCACTACCGGGGAAGGGACTGACAGTTCAGCTGCAGGCTCCACTGACTCAGCATTATAAAATAATAATAAAAACAGCAACAAGTAAACCGCTACTGATACGTCATTCATAAAAGGATATTCGGTGTGTGTATAACAAAACAAAAATATTAGGATTCAATGGTACTGATGCTGTGGGGAGTAAAACTCATACTTCACGAGGTTCTGAACAACTGATGGTACATGTCCAGTTAAATTGTAGGTATAAATCCTTAATGTTACTATTTTAAACACTATTTATAAAACCTGCCACGATAGCCTCTGTGATATATGAGTTACAGCTCTTTGGTTAACTTTTGGTTATCTGTAGTTGTTTGAATTACATAAACTTGTTTTGGAAAATGCATGTTCAGAACTATGAACCTGTGTTTTGAGAAGTGACTGAGAAAGGTTTACTATGTTTCAGGTCTGATTAGATGACAACATCATATTTTTCTGGTGTCGATATCATGTCCCATACACAGCTTTATGGCAGCGTTAATGGTACATAAAGTTTTGCTTTTACAAATAAAATAAAGCAAAACATTAGTTGTATGTTAAATACACATTTGAAAAAGGATCCGAACAGATTTAATCCAAAGTATTTTCCGTATTCTGCATAAAAAATCTTTATTAGAGAGATGAACATTTTATGTAAGTATGATAATAACCATGCTTCCATATAACTATATAAACAATTTAAATGTCACTTGGTTATCCATAAAGAGACATATAATGAGTGCATAAAAAAATAAATATTTGGGCTATAATGTTTGCCCATTTAAATACAAATCCTCTTGTGTTATAGTCAAGTCAAGTCATCTTTATTTATATAGCACATTTAAAAGACATCAAGTGTCGGCCAAAGTGCTGAACAGAGGGATAATATAATGAAAGAATTAAAATAGAAAGAAAACATTTAAAAAAGAATTGTAAGACATGTAAGAGTATATAGCATATAATGTACATGCAAATATGCACATACATATACAAAAACTGTACGCATTCACCCACAAGCACACATATGTGAACATAACGTATATACACATACGACACCATCCAATAAAATAAGAGACCAAATAGACAAAATAAAAAGGATATCAAAGAGATCTGAAAGCCTTGGAAAATAGTCGGCACCAGCCCATTTTAAGGTTATAAAATGCATCAAAGTACCTTTTAAATTTGTTTATTGTATCAAGGCTTTTTGACTTTGTCAGAATTTCTATTTAAACAAAATAAAACAATGATAAAAATGAAATTATAAAAATTATAAATTATAAAATGAAATGCGCTGGTGAAAATTATGACTTTTTTACTGTTGGGGTCGGTTTAGACACAGTTATAATATAACATTATAAAACAGTAGTGCTAAAGCTAAAGTCATAAACACACTGTGAGCTCACTAACTCAGTCAGAGAGAAGTTAGAGGGCTACTCTCTTTAACTCTTTGTCTCCTTCCCTAAACAAACAATCCCTTTTATTCCTACCGTTTCACTGAAAAGGTCATCCAAACTGAGATGTACATGTAAGATCGACTCATTTTGGTGACTTCAAGTTTGCATCATGCAGAAAGAATTCTACAATAAGCCAAGCTCTTTATGAGAAGAAGGAGGATATAATTATCAACCAGAGGACATGGATACAACTGATGAGTCTGGTGAGGAGGTCACAGTTGCTGAAGCTGCTCATGCTGAGACAAACAAATCCAAAAGTGGTGATATCTCTTGGATGGGCGAGGCTCATTTCACTGAAATTCAACCCAGGCCCAGAGGTAACAGTATGAATGTTTTGCCCCTTTCCATGGAAAATGCTCCTTCTGGCAATACATGCCCAGCAATCCAGGCAAATACGACATAATGGGATGTGATGCAAAAACCAGCTATGCATGGAATTGAATATGACAGGGAGATTTAGAGAAGCAAACCTACGAGTGGCATCCCTGAGAAAAATCAAGGAAAACATCAAGTCCTCGATATGGTTTCTGGACTGCAGCCTCGCAGCTGCTGGGAGGAAGGACCTGTGATACCACTCCTTTGTGCACAGAGGATGCAGCAGTCTGTCACAGAAAGAGCTCTCCAGTTCTTCTGTCTCCTACTACCCGCACTGGGTCGTGATGTTGACCCACAACACTACAGACGTTATTATATTTTATAATACTGAAATAAAAAAGAAAATATATATATTTTAGAGATGTGTTCTAATACTTCTCAATGATAGTAAGGTAACATAAGACCCTTTTATAAAAAAAAAAGAATTCTCTTGAGTTTCAATTTATTTATAATGGAAACGAGATATGCTGTAAAAAGAAAGGACCTGGGAGGTACAAGAAAAATATTTTAAAAAGTCTTTTCATGGATAAGGAAGCCTAACAAGGTAACTGTAACAATCAAACTGCATGGTAAACCATTGTTTTGAGGGTATATTTTTTTTTAGGTTGATTTAAGACACGGGTCAAAACCGATCAGTTAACATAAAAGATAGTAACGGAAAGGTACCACAAGAGGAAGGTTTAAAACTCCTTATTTTCCACAAAACCTGATGTTTTCTATTTTAGCGTGAAATGTCCCTTTAACGACGCAAACGCTTCCTTTTGCGCATGCGTGTTGCGCAGGTCTCCTCGTGATGACAGTAAATGACAGCAGCGTTCGCTAATGAAGAAGGCAGTGTGAGACCGCTAACCGCCAACAAACACTTGACTGACTCGAGAAATCTTATGATCAGCTGTGTTTAGAGGAGGTGGGAACAATTAGTACGGACTAATTACGTTTGGTAAGTGACTGAATTCATGGTAACGCTTATTGTTGTTCACATTTGGTCCACTCAGGAGCTTGCAGCCTAAAGCTAAGCTAACGTAGCTATCGGGCTAGCTCATCATTAGCTTGACCTGCTCGCAAACGTTAGCCCAGTTTAACTTGGTTAACATTAGCAGGCTACTACAAAATTAGCCAGTTCATCAGGCTACTTTCTATCCGCGTCCCAAAAATCAGTGCATCCACAAGTTCTTCTTTACTGGAAGCAGTGTGACACCTGGGTGCCCCTTGCTCCACTTTCCTTCATAGCTTTTAGCTGGCAAATACCGGTCATATGGTTTAATTGATAGGATTCCCGTGTCGTCTTGTGGTGATCTACTACAAGTTAATGGAGCAGGCGTTTACGGGCATTAACATTACCCATCTCGATCTGCTGGCTGCTTGGTCAGATCTCAGGAGTCGACAACAGCATCAAATCAAGGACACTATAAACACACAAATGCACGGGACTTAGAAAATGTACATGTTTTATTCAGATTTTGTGTTAGATATGATTTCACCCACTCACTGAGAAAAGTGGGTGCGGTATCTAAAGTTGTAACGTAAAAACATAGGTTCAAACACGATATTTGTAACGTTAAGGCTTGTTAGGCCTTAAGATATCAGAAGCATGTTGTCATTGAACACGATTATTCAAATAAGCGGTACATGTTTCTGGCAATAAGTAATTACCGTTCGGTTTTGTCCGTTATTATTATAGTTATTACTGGTAGATTACAAAAAATTAAGCCGGTTAACTTAAATTTAAATTCAGCCTGTTCGTTGCCAGTTGCAACATGTGAAACTTTGCTCCTTGTCGTGTGTTGTGTCTTTAAAATAAACATTGTACCTTTTTTCTGTTTTTCCAAGGTTAAGCTTAATGACAAATACACCCCTCAAAAATCACAACACAAACATACACGTGTTTGTTGTAAAGTACAGTGCAGTAAAGTCTTAGCACCTGTACAATAACTAGAGTTACAGTTTACATGTTCTTAGTTATCTAAGCCCATAACTCCTATATTGCTCATCACGTCATGCTTTTTTGTTTATAGCCTCAGTAGTCACTTTCAGTTTAAGTCTTTGCTGAAAATTGAATGTGATTCAGATCTGACTGAGGCTCAGCAAACAGGACTTTATTCCTCTGTATTTGTGACTACAAAGTGCCTGACCAAGGTTCAAGTTTTTCACTCTGAAACCTCAGCTACAGTCCATTCAAATTTGTTGCTCAAAATGCTCAATAACTAAAGCAGGCAGGCAGCAGTGGGGAGTCATTGTTAGTTAATCCTTATTATTATTATTATTATTATTATTGTTATCATTATTATATTATTATTATTTGTTGTAATATAATGATCTGTAGCCACCCCACAGGTGATGTTTACCGTTATTCTTGCTCTGTTTAATTTCGTGTTTCATCAGTTCTTGTCCTCATGCATTAATAAAGTGTGTGCTGGTTAAATTGGCTAAACCTGCAGCGAACGGTCAGCTTTTACTCCTTCAGAAAGGATTGAGGTTCAGGAAAAATGCTGAGAAAGGTCACCCATAAACCTCACATATTTGCTGTACACTATCTGCCTCTGAGCAGTGTAAGAAATTCTGAGAAAGGGAAGTGTGAAGAGGATGTTTGCTCGGGACCGCGGATACCTTTTGTGGAAAGTGAAATCCTTTAAATCTATAAATAAAAAAACACTCCGTTCTGTTGGTTTGTGTGTGTGCGCTAATGTAGTGGGTGGAGTGGGATGTGATCCAAACACCTTTACTCTGATGCTGAGATATTTACTAGAAGTAGGAAGCGCAGAATAAATCCCAGAACATTGTCCACGCTAACGGTGGTGTCTTGATAGAGCCCTTTTTAAGACAATGTAACAGAATGAGAAAAATAAACCTGGAGAAAAAAGCAAGAACAATGAGAGATTTATTTATTTATTGTATTGTGGTGTGGCATTGTATCATTATTGTTATCAAGATCGAGTTTTGCTAATGAGTCAGTTCAGTTAGCTCCTTGGTTTGCTTTCTGCTCCCTGTCTTCTATTTTCCCCTCTGAGTATCTTCTTCACCACAACCTACTTAACTTCTGCTCACATTATCCTCCTTCATTTAATAAGCACCATCACAAGGTTTTTTTTTTCACTAAACTTGCCCTGGCATTGATAATAAATTAAGGCGTTTAGAGATGTTATGAGTGAACACTCGGTCCTCCCGTGACTCATGTTAACAGAATTCAGTGGCTGTCCTGCCGCGACTTTTATTCTCACATACAGCTTACAGAGTTGAAGATGATGCCTTCCCTCAGTGTCTGTTGTTTGGTTTCTCTTCTGCTTTAGAGTTCCTCTGTGTTCTCCATGACTGACTCACCAGGTAGCTCTACTCTGTGGATTGTATTGACGCTCACATGCACATGAGGCTGTGGCAAATGGCAGTAAACCTCTCTGCTAGACTCTTAAAAGCCTAGTTGCTTTTTCACTTCTGTCCAAGTATGTGAGGAATGTGCTTATTCAAGAAGATGAGCGGCTCAGTGGAAGTGGGCCATAAGTGTGCTTGTAAGCCAATTACCTGTCAGTGATTTACATTCAGATGTGAAATTACTTTTGAACTGAGGGAAAATGACTTTTTTGTCTTTATTATTCTGATCTGTTAATTTACAAAGGTCCAAAATCTAGAGCAGTTTACAGTACAATAAAGACCTAACCAGGGATTTGGTGTTCCAACGTATTAGTATTGCCAGTAGTGGAAGGGGAAAATTCGACGTCCCTAAATGGATAAACCTTTCTGTAACCACTGGACTATGGTAAAGTTTGGAAATGATTGGCACCTCTTTTACTAATCATTGGTTAATCATTTTGGTCATTTCCAAAGCTTAACGGCTGACTGATGTGGGTTTTTCTGTTGTTGTTGTTTTTTTGGCCTTTATGTTGATAATCACAACATCTGAAGCCTTGGTTCACACTGATCATTAATATTTGACATTTTATAAATAACACAATTTGTTAATTAATAGAGAAAATGGAGAGATGATTGAAAGTAGAGAGTGGTACTGATAGTGACTACACCTTGGCCTTCTTCCTTCTGCTTAATGTACAGACTCAGACTGGCAGACTTGGGGTGAAACCCTCCATGCATTGTGAGGAGCTTCCTTGTGTTGATGTCAGTAGCTTCTATCTCCTCCTTTGGCCAGCTTATCATCACAGTGGGGTATCCGATCACAGGCGTTGCGTGTTCTTGTTCTTCACATTCAGCTGTCTCCTCAGGAATTGCCAAGCTAAGATCCTGTAGGACTTTTACATACAGACAGACAAACTGGTGATGGCTAACCAACAAGACATAGGAGTGGTGGACAAGCAGAGGAAAACAGCCCTAGTGATAGATGTAGCTATACCGAGTGATGGCGACATCAGGAGGAAGGAACAGAGGAGCTGGAGAAGTACCAAGGGCTGAGAGAAGAGAATGGGAAGCTGTGGAGGGAGAAGGCAACAGTAGTCGCTATGGTAATCGGAGCACTCAGGGCAGTGACCCCCACACTGGGGGAGTGGCATCAGCACATCACTGGAACAATATCTGAGATCTCTGTCCAAAGAGCACAGTCCTAGGCATCTGGTAGAGGGCCGGAGCTTGAAGGGATAGAGACCGCCTGCAGGGCGAGTGGGGAATTTATTTTATTTTATTTTTTTAAATGTGTAAAGCTGATCTCAAAACAAACAGCAACATCACATCTAGGTTATACAGACACACGCGTTGTTGACATTATGTCTACGTTACATGTATGTTGTTTGTAACTACATTATGCTAAACAATTTTTAGTACAGTGACACGCTGGGGTGACTGGAATTTAACAGCATGCATGTCTGTAAATCAGTGTTCATCAAGCAGTTATAATAATAGAGCCTATAATTGAATACTACTTCCTATACACACAATATGTTGCTTGCAAAGAATAATAATAATAAATGTCTTTATTCATTTCTTTGGTGTTTCTGATCAGCCATTTTTACCATTTGACTATATATAGTCACATAATGTTATAATGCTACTTTTAAAAATGTAAACATAAAAATGATGAATAGTGAAATAAAAGAATCACTGTTTGTTCTTTGCCATGGGAATTCAATGTAAAGCCAATCATTATGTGTATAAGTCTGCATAACCAATTTGATTTGCCTGGTGTATCAGCTCTAACGTTGTGGTTGTCTGTTATCTTCCGAGCAGTGACGCTGCCCTACAGTCATTCTCGCTTTTAAGGCAGTTTTCTCCAGTAGTCTTATTCTTATTCTCCTCCCAGTGCCTGCACTCCTTATTTTAATCTGTTTTTTTTAATGTTTGCAACCAGACACAAAGAGGCTTTTGTGGATAGAATTAAGGAAGAAATCATTCAAATTTCATGCATTCTGCTTGGATTATGTGTTTTGGCTGTGTATGAGTGGCAAAGGAAGAATGATTTGCATTTTCTGCTCCGTGGCGTCTCCCAGAGCTTGTGACAAAGCCTGCTTTAGCAGTTGTCACTGGGCCAGTCTACAAAACACACTGAATGCAAATGATCATTTTCCTTGTATGATGTAACCATCATGAACAATGTAGTATGTGGTGTGATCTTAATGTTCTGGGAATTTGCCCATGAGGGGGGGAAAAAAAAACACAGATTTAAAATTTTCCCCTTCAAGGTCAACCCCTTGTGCATCTTTGGACCACTTTTAGGACTGTTGGGAGTTCTCTTAGGGCTACCTGTACTGTGTAGTCTGCAATTATTGAACTAAGGATCTCAAAAATACACAGGGGTCAAAGATAAACTTATTTCAAAATAACCCAAATTTGAGTGGAGGTTCGTCACTGGTGGTGTGAGCTGGGTCTCTGGCCATAGCCATTGTGTACTGGCACACCATGCATTGAAATTTGGACCTCAATACACTCTTTTTTTTTTTTCTTTTTTTTTTTCTCATCACCTACCCTACAAGTCAGGTTTGGCTCTCGGTGACTTTGTCCAGTCGCATAAAATGAAAATCTAGCTGAAAGGTTGCCTTTTGCACAGTGGAAGGGATCCAGTGTGTATCATAGAGGTGCAAGCTCAAGAAGACAGAGCAACACTTCCAGGGAGCAATCTAGATAGCAATAGGACTGACTGCCACCTTGAGACACTCAAGAAGACGATCCTATAGTGGAGGTCAGCCAAATTTAAACCACATGTTTTTTCTTCTTCTCAGGGGCCGATTCCCAGAACTTTGTGATCATACCCCATATTAAGCCAATTCTTTAGCGAGAGAAAAATCTGCTGTAGAACAATTGCAAACCATTAGAATACTACTTTCTAGGGTTCATTCATTTCATTCATATACTTGACCCTCCAACAGCATGGTTGCCTGTGGTAGAACGTTACAATAACTGCCCAAAAAGTGACTAAGAGACAGTTTCTCCATTTTGTTTGTTTAAAAAAACAAAACGAACATAAAAAAGGAAAGGGTAAATCCTAAATCAGCGCTTTGTAGTTTTTCCAGGAATTTAATCCTTCACTTTCACAAAGTTGAGAGACTTACAGGAAACTGAATAAAATGTAACATGTGTGGCAAACAGTATTTAATAAAACCAATAGCATAATTTGATTGGACCCTGCCTGGTGAGCTTTCACTTCCTCCTACCTCTGTGCCCTTGTGACACAACTGTGACTGAAATATCAGAAACTTCTGTGTGTGAAATCATTGCAGTTCCCCTGATAGAAACTTTTCTCTTGTTAATGTCACGGTTGATAAAAGTTTTTTTTTTTTTTTTTTGTTTTGTTTTTTTTCCTCAAATGTCTATTTAGTTTTAGTTCCCCATAATATACCAATTTACGTTGTTTCCATTCCATCTTGTCTCTTTCGTGCTCCAGTCATTTGCCTCTCTGCCTGAGTGAGCCGTTGAAGATGGTGAAGCCAGACATCCACACTCTGGCCCACCACCTGAAGCAGGAGCGGCTGTATGTGGCATCAGAGAAGCAGCTGATCCAGAGGCTCAACAGTGATGTGCTGAAGACGGCTGAGAGGCTGTACCGCGCTGCATGGATTGCAAAGCAGCAGCGCATCAACCTCGATCGTCTCATTCTCACTAGGTCAGATCTACTGTCACGATTCACTCTATTGTTGGAGAATAAGAGAAAGGTCCCTAATGTTTTGTATTTTTACCTATACACAGACAGCAATGTAAAAATTACTATTTATTTGGGGGAGAGTTAGGAAAGTTGGGCATTTCCAAGATTTGACTTGGATTGCAGAAAGACATTTTAGCCAGATTGGTAAGTAAAACAGAGCTAGATGCAAACATTTTATTGCAATTCTAAACTTTTAGTTGAGTTCAGTCTTTGGAAAGATTAAAACTGCTGTTGGTGGAAGGAATTTTATAAAATGTGGTAATGACACAGCTCTGTTCCACAGTGCGGAGGCCTCTCCGGCTGAATGCTGCCAACATGCCAAAATGTTGGAAGATACACAGTTTATTGATGGCTACAAGACTCTGGGCTTTCATGAAACAATCTATGGAGAGTTCTTGGCCAGGTTGAGGGAGAATCCCCGGCTGGTTGCATCCTGCTTGGTGGCAGGAGAGAGGCTGAACCAGGAGCACACTCAAGGCGCCATATATACAGTCTTCACCTCACTTTATGGCAACTGTATCATGCAGGAGGATGAGAGCTACCTACTACAGGTCAGTGATCCCTCCTGCTTCTGCTGTTACACATTAGTAACAGTTTCATAGGTTTTCAGTGAGATAAGAGGTTTTCATCTGGTTCATCCGTCTCTCTTTCCAACTACCAGGTGTTGCGGTACTTGATAGAGTTTGAGCTGAAGGAGAGTGACAACCCTCGTCGTTTACTCCGACGGGGAACCTGTGCCTTCAGCATACTGTTCAAGCTCTTCTCCGAGGGCCTTTATTCCGCCAAGCTCTTCCTCACTGCCACCCTACATGAACCTATTATGCAGCTTCTTGTTGAAGATGAGGACCACCTGGAAACGGACCCAGCCAAGGTGACGGAGCGCCTCACTCCGGCCCAGCAAGAGCGCTTCGGAGAGAAAGGCTCTGAGGGCTACAAGCAGAGGGTGCAGGCAGCTGTGGAGGCGAACGAAGCCAAGCTGGTCGCTCTGGTCAACAAGTTTATCGGTTACTTGAAGCAGAACACCTACTGCTTTCCCCACAGCCTGCGCTGGATCGTGTCCCAGATGTACAAGACTTTGTCATGCGTAGAGCGTCTTGAGGTGGGAGAGGTGCGCACCATGTGTACAGATCTGCTGCTGACCTGCTTCATTTGTCCAGCTATAGTTAACCCAGAGCAGTATGGCATTATCTCAGACGCACCGATCAATGAAGTGGCTCGCTTCAATTTAATGCAGGCAAGTGGCGCAGCGCGTTTTCTCTTTGTAATGTCATATACACTGCCATTCTGTTGTGGAATGTGATTACAATGTTTTTGTTTTGCCATACAGGTGGGGCAACTTTTGCAGCAGTTGGCAATGACCGACGATGATGCAGACCCAAGGCGGAAAAGCAGTTTGTCTAAGTTTGATAAGGTAGGCCTGTTTCTGTAAACAGAGTAATGTGTTTTTTGTTTGGGTTGGTTAAAAAATGAGGGGCCTCATGTACTAAGATGTGTTTTCTGGGTTTCTGTTTGGCAGAGTTGTGTTGCTGCTTTTCTGGACGTGGTGATTGGCGGAAGAGCAGTTGAAACTCCACCCATGTCCTCAATGAATCTTCTAGAAGGCCTCAGTAGGACTGCAGTCTATGTTACTCATAATCAGCTGCTTTCTCTGGTAGGCTGTTTTACAGTTACAGTATATGTCCCTGTTATGTGTTTTGACAAAAACAAAGTACTTGCAGGTTAATCGTTGGTATGATATCAAATTTTGAAAATTTAGCTACTCTTTTGAGCCACTCGAAGGTACTTTAAAGCCAATAGCAGGATGAGATGGCTCTAATTAATGTATTAGAGAAATTGTTCTAAGTAGCCTACAAGCTCTGTCTGACTTAATGGGATATGCATTAATACACAGATGTTTATTCAAGATCATAAAACAGATCAAATGCCTTTCAGTATGAAAGCTAGGTGCGGTCATTTGCTCCAATCACTGCAAAAATAACTATGTAGACGAACTGAAGCTGTGGGTAATTCCACACTGGGAACCAGTTTAGGTTTCCAAAGAACTTTGACAAATCCAAACTCGCCTTTGAGATCAATCGCATGATCTTGGAAAATGCTACATTCTACTTCCTGTGTACACTTAACAGAAAAAGTATATAAAACTATGAAATATGTGGAACTGTGAGGACTTTGTTTTTGATAGATATAATGTGCTCTGATCTTGATCGGAGGCACAATTATAAATAAATACATTCTGGCTAAACTATTAATACACAAACATTTGTTCGTTGAACAAAGCTGAGCAATCACTCAAAGCTGGAAACGGAGTAAGTTATATTAGTAACTTTTAAATTTTAAAGTAAATTTCCCTGCAGAAGTCTAAATCAAGCTTTAGTGGTATCAGGAATCTTAGTACCAGTTCTTAAGTTTCTCTGTTTATTAGATAATTTGTCTTTCTGTGAATTAGTGAAGCTCTTAACATGCTTTTGTAGGCTTTTCCAGCTTTGTGCGTCATTGCTTCCTCAAATAACTTGTGAAAAACCTTATCTGGAGAAGAACATTCTTAGTCCAAAATCAGATTTTATATGCCTGTACTTAAATATATACTGAGGGGCACCTCTCTGCACTTCTAATTTTGTCTGTTTAATTGGGACAGCTGGCTCAAAGTAGCTTCTGAAGAAGTCATTAGTGCAGAATTTAAGTAACTTATTCCAGTCTGCGCTTCCAGTTATTACTCAGTGCGTTCCACGAACACATGAAAACGGTGTAGTCATTTTCCATGGCCTGTAATTGTGGCTAAGGATCAAACCATGTCTTACATACTACCTATGAAGAAGTCCTGGTAACTCGAGACTCTTTTCCTTGCAACTCTAGGTGGAGTTTGTTCGAGGCTTGATGACAGGGGACCACCTTAGAGAGGAGGAGCACATGGCATTGGAAACCCTGCTGGCCAATGTGCCTCAGTCTCGAACTGTTAAGAGCAACAGCCTGGAGCTCACTCCATCCAACACCCCTCAGCTCTCTCCAGCTACCACTCCTGCCAACAAGAAGAACAGACTTCCTATAGGTAGCTTTCTCCACAGCACCTGTCCTTCTGTGACTGGTTATTAAGACTGTATGCACTGATGTACACGATCTTTAAAAATTTTGGCTTGGTAAAACATCGCAATTTGATACAAGGACTAGAAGATACAAGTCTAAAGTTTGTCTAATGAGGGGCAAAGTAAACAATTAGAGTTGAGCGGTGATAGCTAGTGAAAGCCTGTATTTTATGAGAAGCTAATGAGCTACTTCTTAGCTTGTTATAAAGATAATTAGTATGGCCTGGATTGAGGCTCTATTAGAGAAATGACAACCAATTAAATTACCAAATATAAATGAACTAATTTTAATTGGAATGGATGGAAAAGATGCATAGATTACCTTCATTACCATTTTCAAGACAAATGATTCTGTAGCAACTCGCCTTAATTAGAAATGAATCACTTGTGCATTTATTTACTCAATCTTGACTACTTGGACTACTTTGAGTTCTCAGATACTCTGTATTCTGTCTCCAACTCCCTACCTTGTCCTTTTCCTTTCCTCCTGTGCTGCCAATGAATGACCAGGACAACACTTAGCTGCTATAACATCCTGGGACCCCACAACCACCACCCTGTCTGCACACATTCCATTAGTAACCCCTTTTGGTGGGTAGCCTGTCAGTTGTGTTAGTGGACGAGAACCTAACCCTCATATCTGTGGCTTCACTCAGCTTTGTGTTAGATGACACTCATAAGACATTGGTTCACGCTCCAAGCTGCACAGTAACCACGCTGCCGCACAACTTGTTACCTAGCACTGCTGTTGTCGTTGTGCTCTCAACATGCCTGCTTTGCCCTTCACAGTGCTTTGGCTGATTATTAGAGCTAAGATGTTATTCCGCTCATTTTGTTTTATACGTTTTTTTGTTTTTGTTTTCTTCCCCCTGTTTCTTTGCTTCCTCAATCAGCGGAATATGGCTATTCATTACAAGGTAGAGTGGGGAAAATCCATCTTTCACCTTTTCCCCTTCTGGTTTGTACCTCAGCTGGACTAGGCTAAAGAAGAAACTATTACAGTTAAGGATGTTCATGGTGACTAATTTCATAGTTGGCTAAATAACAAATAAAATTAGGCTAACCGACCAGTATAACTTAGAAACACTCAGATATCAAGTTAAATTTGAGGACTGTTTAATGGACAATGCCTAAAAGTGTCTAAGAAAGGCATTTGAGTTCATTAATCACATTCTTCAACAATGACTCAAGTGTGGTACCTCACATCATGTATTATGAACAGACAGACAACACAGAAGTCTGGAAACCCCCCCACAAACAATTAAAATGAACTGATGTTAAATATGACTTATAAACGCATCGCTACAAAAGATGTTGTATTAAAATAAGACAAATTAACATCTAAAAAAATAATAAATTGCGACTGAAAAGTGTGGTGCATTCTGCCGTGCCTTATAAACGTGCGTATTATTCTATAGTTTGTGACAACCATCTGAAAAAAGGGTAAAATCTAAAATATCAACAATAAATCATCCATCTATTTATTTTCTTCCTCTTATCTGGGTGGTGAGCACCTCTATGACGATGTCAGGACTGCAGCTCCCCCTGGTGGAAGATGGCTGCATAACATTTAGGGCACAACACTTTGCATTGAGCATCAGCTGAACTGTTAACGATTAAATGACTAGTATGTCTGGTACTGACTGATGATAATAGCAACGATTAGCCATCTAGTCGACTAGTCGCGCACATCCTTAATTAAAATGACTTCTTATAATCTCATACTGTGATGCCATCGTTGGTTTCTCACACAGGTGAAATTAATTGTATTAATTAGGGCTTAGCTTGATTATATTGGTTCCTCGAAACTTTTGCCACCATTCATTTCTCCTGTTTCAATTTAATCTTGCTTTTATGGGTGGATTATTGATAAAAACTCCAGGTTTGCAATCCAGGGTGAATGCCATATGGCCTAATAGCTTTCATTTGTGTGTAATGTTGTTTGGAAAATTCCATTGAGGTGGAATATCAGGTTTCAAGTGATACTGTAGAATCTTAAATCTATTTTAAGACCTGTGCTCGTTTCCAGTGCACGAACTAGAATATATGGATGACGTTATAGTTACTAAAAACTAAAAGGCAGGTAAAATATGTTAAACCCTTCGTTTTCTTTTTAAGTGTGTATGTCAAGTGCTACTCTGTGCTACAGTGCATTCGGCCTGCTATTTTTAAACAGTGAAAAGCAGGTAATTTGGTATTTGGATATACACAGTGCACTGTGTTTCAGCATTGGTAATTTTAAAATAAAACACTGCACTTGTTAGTTTTGGAGATTGTTGCATGTTAATAAGCTGATGGTTGGACGATTTTTCCAACTGGACAATATGAGTCTAACAACTTAGTGAGTGGATGTGTGTGAACAGAGTAGCTCTAATTGAATAAACGAAAAGGTGGGGGCGAACCTATTATACCAGCTTGTGAAGCGTGGCCTTTGGGGCAGGTTGTAGACTCTGCTGTACTTGTAGAGACCATAAAACACAGGTCCTCATGACTCTCAAAGTCATGCTGATGAGAATGAATGTCAGTATCTGCATAACCATCATGACTTCAACCATCAGTTTGCATAGACCTGTCTTGGAGGCTCAAGCTTTTTAAGACCAGGTGTCGTGAACGCTAACACCGATAGACACTGCATGCTTGTGTGATCTCGACTTGTCAGTTTCATGGCTTTCTTCATCCTTCTTACCAAAATTTTGAACTATAGTAAGACATAAAAATAGCCACAGAGTCTATGAACTAAAGTCATGGATCAACAACGGGACATGAACGATGCCACATTAATTACAAAATACTGCCGCCACTTTGTTATGAACCCGTGGCAGAATGAGAAATGATACAAATATAAAATAGCTGTCAACTCTAAAGTAATGTGAAACGGCAAATTATGGGCTCAAAGGTGCAATTCTTTAACTTGCACTATCAGCAGATACGACCTCCTTAATTTATTTACACCCTTGCACATAATCGGACACACTATTTATTAACATGTGAGCCATCAGCAAAAGATACACTTTCAGCAAGTTCTTGAAATGTTTTTCTTTGACATGGCTGAATAAGATTGTTGTGTAACAAGTTTGTGCCACACTCTCTAAGCAGTAGAACTGCCGACATAATTAAAAAGTACAGCAGTATTTTTTTTATTTTATTTTTTTTGAGTGGCATGATGAGCTAAGCCTTCATACAAAACTCACATCTGTCTGTATCTTAACATCTTAATCAGTAAACTGCTGAATACATTAAAATTTCTGATTTGTAAAGGATAACTTTATTCATAATCAGCACTAACCTTGTGTTTTGTAGCAAATTACTGTCACACGTGAGATAAACTAATCCTATATGTTACACGAGTGTGCAGCTACCTACAGATGACTATGACGCTGAGCTCAGCTCACATAGAACTTGAATCTGAGTCTGTTTTCCAGCTCCTGCCTACTGCTGTTCATTTTCACACATGCTCTTTGGTTGATGTTGTTTTGGTTTAAAAACAGATTCCTTATTTGTGACTATAAAAGGGGAAAAAAAGGTAAAAATAACACAGTTCCCTTTTCTGTTTCCTTCAACCCACCAACCAGCATCTGCTCGAAGCCGGAGCCGTTCCAACATAGCCCAGGAGGGGGAGGCAGAGGCCAGCTCCCAAGAGTCCCTACAGGAGCTGGTACCAGAGGAGGTGCTGGTAATTTCATTGGGAACTGGTCCTCAGACTGTCCCTGGGATGATGTCAGAGAATGAGGTAATGTGACTTGATGCAATAAATTCAGTTTAAGATCTTTTTTTCCTGTCAGTAAAGGGAAGTATGGTTACCTAGAGAATGTTTCTTCCAGTGTTATGCAAGATACCATAGATCTCACAGAAAACAAACTCCCTTATCTAAATATGACCTTCTGCTTTTACTCAGTAAATGACTACCTCTAGGAAAAAAGAGCTGATGTTAAGTGATAGTTTTGCATATACTTTGTCTCACTACTACCCTCTAGGTTTTGAATCAGATGGCTGATGGGGCCCAGGTGGATGGCCATGCTGATGACACTAAGCTGCATGGAAAACCAGACAAAACGTTGCGCTTCTCTCTGTGCAGTGACAACTTGGAAGGAATCTCAGAGGGTCAGTGTGGAATGCCATGACATGACATATGTTTAGCTATGTTTTCCTTCTAAATTTTAGAATTTGAAGGATTTCTGAAAGAGATTTTAGAGTATCATGTTTGGATTTGGAGAAAAGCACCTTTTCCCAGGTTATAAAAATGTATACTGTAGCAAAACAACATAATTGGTCTGGGCTAAAATATGCTGTACTTTAGTTTACTGAACTGCTGACTGAGTAACCTGTTGACCTTGTGTGTGTGTTCACTTTTTAAAATGTATGTATTTATTTTTAATTTTAGGCCCTTCAAATCGTTCTAATTCTGTGTCATCTCTGGACCTGGAGGGAGAGTCTGTTTCTGAGCTGGGAGCTGGCCCATCAGGGAGCAACGGGGTAGAGGCTCTGCAGCTTTTGGAGCATGAACAGGGTATGCATGTGTGTTTCTGGATGCATAATTTAGTTGTAGAGGTTTAGAAGATTTTAGATACAGCAGTCATCTATAAACAGACAAAGAGTCTGACAGCACCTTATCTTGATTTCAGCCACGACACAGGACAACCTCGATGACAAACTACGCAAATTTGAAATCAGAGACATGATGGGTCTGACAGATGACCGGGACATCTCCGAGACGGTCAGTGAAACCTGGAGCACCGACGTGCTCGGCAGTGACTTTGACCCCAATATGGACGAAGATCGGCTACAGGAAATAGCAGGTGGGTTGTCGTTTTGGTCACGTACAGGGAGTGCAGAATTATTAGGCAAATGAGTATTTTGTCCACATCATCCTCTTCATGCATGTTGTCTTACTCCAAGCTGTATAGGCTCGAAAGCCTACTACCAATTAAGCATATTAGGTGATGTGCATCTCTGTTATGAGAAGGGGTGTGGTCTAATGACATCAACACCCTATATCAGGTGTGCATAATTATTAGGCAACTTCCTTTCCTTTGGCAAAATGGGTCAAAAGAAGGACTTGACAGGCTCAGAAAAGTCAAAAATAGTGAGATATCTTGCAGAGGGATGCAGCAGTCTTAAAATTGCAAAGCTTCTGAAGCGTGATCATCGAACAATCAAGCGTTTCATTCAAAATAATCAACAGGGTCGCAAGAAGCGTGTGGAAAAACCAAGGCGCAAAATAACTGCCCATGAACTGAGAAAAGTCAAGCGTGCAGCTGCCAAGATGCCACTTGCCACCAGTTTGGCCATATTTCAGAGCTGCAACATCACTGGAGTGCCCAAAAGCACAAGGTGTGCAATACTCAGAGACATGGCCAAGGTAAGAAAGGCTGAAAGACGACCATCACTGAACAAGACACACAAGCTGAAACGTCAAGACTGGGCCAAGAAATATCTCAAGACTGATTTTCTAAGGTTTTATGGACTGATGAAATGAGAGTGAGTCTTGATGGGCCAGATGGATGGGCCCGTGGCTGGATTGGTAAAGGGCAGAGAGCTCCAGTCCCACTCAGGCGCCAGCAAGGTGGAGGTGGAGTACTGGTTTGGGCTGGTATCATCAAAGATGAGCTTGTGGGGCCTTTTCGGGTTGAGGATGGAGTCAAGCTCAACTCCCAGTCCTACTGCCAGTTTCTGGAAGACACCTTCTTCAAGCAGTGGTACAGGAAGAAGTCTGCATCCTTCAAGAAAAACATGATTTTCATGCAGGCCAATGCTCCATCACTGCGCGTCCAAGTACTCCACAGCGTGGCTGGCAAGAAAGGGTATAAAGAAGAAAAACTAATGACATGGCCTCCTTGTTCACCTGATCTGAACCCCATTGAGAACCTGTGGTCCATCATCAAATGTGAGATTTACAAGGAGGGAAAACAGTACACCTCTCTGAACAGTGTCTGGGAGGCTGTGGTTGCTGCTGCACGCAATGTTGATGGTGAACAGATCAAAACACTGACAGAATCCATGGATGGCAGGCTTTTGAGTGTCCTTGCAAGAAGAAAGGTGGCTATATTGGTCGCTGATTTGTTTTTGTTTTGTTTTTGAATGTCAGAAATGTATATTTGTGAATGTGGAGATGTTATATTGGTTTCACTGGTAAAATAAATAATTGAAATGGGTATATATTTGTTTTTGTTAAGTTGCCTAATAATTATGCACAGTAATAGTCACCTGCACACACAGATATCCCCCTAAAATAGCTAAAACTAAAAACAAACTAAAAACTACTTCCAAAAACATTCAGCTTTGATATTAATGAGTTTTTTGGGTTCATTGAGAACATAGTTGTTGTTCAATAATAAAATTATTCCTCAAAAATACAACTTGCCTAATAATTCTGCACTCCCTGTATTTGTAGACATTCATTGATCAGTAGGCAAATGAACGGGCGTACAGATCCCATGCGATCACTGCACATTTTATCAGAACCAGTTATGAATTGCTTACCACAGAGACTTTGTTTATGAAGTTGATTCAGGGAAATGCCATCACCTTGTGGTTTTGGGTGAAATAACATCAAATAGAAAAAATCTTTTAGTCAGTTCAGTTTCTGCGAAGATATTTCTCATTTTATTTATTTATTTATTTATTTTGTTAGTCAAATATACTGAAGGGTGGAAATTTAGGTCCCCAGTGAGAATTGTTTTTAAACTAAAGGAAAGGAATTTGATCTTTTTGTATTTCAGATATACGAAAACAGCTAAATAATAGTTGGTGTTGATAATCTATATTAAAATGTAGGATATTGATATAGAGCCTGATATTCTTTCACTGTACTGCAATCGACTCTTTACCTGGCAGGCAGAAGGAAGTAAAAAAATAAATGAATTATGAAGATAATACAAAAACAGTGGTTGTACATGTACATGTGTTATTTTGGTATGCTAATTTGTAGAATGATTCAGTTTCTGCACTTTGTTGAGCCAAGTGTGACAGAGAAAGACGGGTTGGGAAAAAAAAAACAGGTTAATGTAATTTTAAACCAGCTGTAGAGATAATATTTGAGTCTTCTTCCTATTCAGCCCCTCATCTTCCTGTCTTCTTTCTCTCGGCCTTTTTTGTTCACATCCTTCCCCTGCCCATTTCTCTCGCTCTCTTTCTCTCTGTCTCTGACATTCACTCAGTCCCTGCAGTCTTATTGACCTTGGTTCCTTCTCATTTGCATCCACCATTTTTCATTCTTCGGAATATGGCGTTGGGGGACTTTTCCATCATTAAGTGAATTTACAGCGATTTCCTTATGTGTTTTCTCCAAGGGATTGGGTTATGAGATGCACATTAAATATCCATTAATACCTCATTATCCCACTGATAAGATTACCATGATAATGAGGCAGAAATTCTAATTGTTTCACTTCTTGTTGTGCCACTCATTTAATCATCCACCTGAAAGACAAGTACTCTGCGCCCCTACCTTGAAGACTGTAAACACGGACAGCGGGGTAGAGCTCTCCCACTGCCAATGAGAGCCCTGCCCCCGCCAACAGCAGCACACACTGTTGCCTGGGTGCTGGCACGCATGTAAGCTCATGCCACGCGTGTGCCACGAAGTGGAAGCATTTCGTACCAGGGGCACAGCTACCACAGGTTGACTTTCTGGTCATGAGCCTTGGACGCCCACTCCCACTCACACCTGCTAGCTCTTTTCCCTCGCCTCTGCATTCTTCCGCCTTGTTAAGCCACGGCTTCTCAAGCGGAGATGGAGGGGGACGCTGTGCCGAGGACTTTGCGGGAGTGTAGACAAAGCAGTAATTTGGTTGTGAATAATGCTAGGCTTAATCAACTGCTCAAAGTCATGGCCCCAGAGGCCAGGGCAGGGTGAGATATTACTATTAACCCCTGACCTTTGGCACAGTGGTGCAGGTGCCTGTGGGTCCCAGCATGGAATGCATGTGACCTCTCTGTGTGCAAAGCTCACTGCTTCTGAACCCCCTTCTGCGAATGAGTGGTTTATGTAGTATTTTTGCTTATCTCTGGCCTTTTGCTGTGTTGTTTGAAAGTCAGACCTGAAGATTTATTTATTTTTTTATTGAATGTTTACACATCAAATCAGTACATTAACGATGGAGAGAAATTTGCCTCAAAAGCGTTGCAGATGCATACGATATGATCCACAAGGATAAAGCCATCTGAATACATACTGATCATTTCCACACAATTTATTAAGTTCCGCTCACGAATCTGATAATTTTACCTTTATAAACCTTTCTGTGCATACAAATGTCTAAAACTACACACAACTTCTCTCTCACTCGCTCACATAACCTTTAATACGTGTAGACGAATTGCCTCATACGCACAGATCACGTCACGTCGCATGCCGACGTGGGGTTTTGAGACAAATTTAACGCGACCACTTTTGCACAAATCCACAAATGTAAGCTGCGTTCAGTCCCAGTGTAAAACTGGGACATCTGGGCTTTAAGTTACACACAAATCACTGCACACATTTGCAAATCTCAGGATATGCTTATGGATCATATCGTATGCATCTGCAACCCTTTTGAGGCAAGTTTCTCTCCATAACGAACTGTCATGGAGTGAATATAGATACAATTATTTCATGAACTGATCGACTTAATAGCACTGACAAGTCATTCATCATGCCAAATACACTTTCCCACTCCTGAAGGGGTTAACTCTTTGTCTTTTTCTCTTTCTCTGTTCTCAGGGGCAGCTGCGGAAAATATGCTCGGCAGCCTGCTGTGTCTTCCTGGCACGGGTTCAGTTCTGCTGGACCCCTATGGTTCCACCATCTCAGAGACCACAAGCGAGGCCTGGAGTGTAGAGGTCCTGCCTAGTGACTCAGGTGGGGGGAAACCAGGGTTTATTCTGCCGTTCCAGTGTCCTTTTGTTTTCACACTCGTCCTCAATGGGTATTGTCTTATAGGTCTCAAGTGTGCGTTTGCATTCATATGTGTGCTTATTTATGCATGCAGTATATTTATGGTTCTTCCATATAGTAAGGAAGGGTGGGGGGAAGGGACACCAGGTGTGGTTGCGCTGCATTCATACCAAAAATGTGCATGTGCATCTGTCATCATATTTGTATGCACTTGCTTGTCTTTCAGGGCAGATCTGCCAGTGCCAGTAAAAGGCAGCTTAGGGTTTCCTTAGAGGGACCACCAGGTGTGTTTGCACCTGTGGTTGAGCAGTGGGGAGGGAAGCGCAAGGACAGCAGCTGTCCTCAGTCAGCTTACATGGTGTCAGTTCTTTATCTGGCTCCGACTTGCACGATACTGCTCTGAAACTGGTTTGTGCATTTTTGTTGTGTGTTTGTGTCACTAATCAGTCAAAGCATCAATTAACATTGTTACGGTGTCTTTGCAAGGCAAATGCATTATTACGAGTTACAGATTATATTTAGTCCGTTCTTGCAAATTGAACATTTAGACCAAACCTTTTGTTAATGGGAGATTACGTGCTTGAGTCCCTCTATTGAAAACCAGCGTTTTGTGAAAATCAGTCAAGAGCTTTATTAACAGTGTTTCTTCAAAAAGCTTGGGCCTTATGTTAATTGAAGTAGTACACCATTTCAATATGTGCTGTGCAGAAATGACATGCATGAGTGCCTTGATTGCTTTTTTTTTGTTGTTGTTGTTGTTTTTTTGGGTTTTTTTTGTTACGTTTGCTGCCCCTGTTGTTCTCTGTAATGGCGTGATCGGAGGCGTGCTTCAAGTGGAGCGCTTGTTTCATGGCTAGGCAGCAGAAAACTACACTCCGAAGAGCACTTCAACAACACATTATTACTAACGAGCATGCAAATGAGTACCGCTAGTAGTGTGGAGCCTCAGGGTTCGACCCAACTGCTCCGTTGGGTAGCCACAGAATTGGCTATACTAGCTTTATTGTTTGGATTGGCAGTTATAAGACATGATCATGTATGCTTTATTTGTTTTTTGTTTTTTTGTTTTCTTTTTCTTTTTCCATGTGTACAAACGAAGGTAGTGCAAATTACTATCAGCACAGCAATCTGCCTTGAGTAAGTGCAGATTCTTGTGGGGATTTTCATAAAGAGAGATTTTTTCCCTGTTTTTTCGTGTGCAGAAGCCGCAGACCTGAAGCAGGAGGAGCGTCTGCAGGAGCTGGAGAGCTGCTCTGGGGTCGGCAGCACCTCAGATGACACCGAGGTCAGAGAAGTGAGCTCGAGACCCAGCACACCGGGCCTCAGCGTCGTCTCGGGTATAAACACCTTGTCTTAAAGCTAGTTTATGGGCTTCTGTTTACTATGAAAGGTCTGTTTCTGTTTTTGACTCATTTAGTTATGTTTCTCTACTGGAATGTCGTTGCTAAATTCGGGTTCGATAAAACCATTCACACTCTCCTTGCTGGTGTGGAAAGAGCGGTCATGTTGTTAGGAGCGTCGTTACCAGCATAGTGGGGTCCATGTGAATTTTTCTGTATGACACAGAGGTTAATGTTCGTTGCCTTGTCCATGGGCTCAGGTGCACGTGTTATGTTGACGTGCATGAAGTAGTATCCTAGATTAAGAAGCCAGCGGTGACGTTCCTGGTTCAGCTCACAGGAAAACGTCCCGCGGGATCCAGCCGATGGATAGTATGCGTCTGATGATCACTCTTATCTGTGTCTTTCCCTTAACCCACGGGGAGCTTACGCTACCAATTTAGAGGTCCCAGTGGGTTCCCAGCTGAGAGAGACCATATAGCATAGTCTAAAGAGAAAAATATCCTCTTTTGTTTTAGAACCATTGCACTTGCAGTTTTGCCAAAAACCTTGTTTCATAGGTGATATTGAGTTGTTTTTGTCCTGAATGTCAAAACACCTGTTTTGTGTGGGGGGTGCCACAGGTATCAGTGCAACGTCAGAAGATATCCCCAACAAGATTGAGGATCTGAGGTCAGAGTGCAGCTCGGACTTCGGAGGGAAGGACTCTGTGACCAGTCCAGATGGGGAGGAGTCAGGCCACGGTAGGAGTGTGTCACATCCCCACTAGGATGGCCAAACCATCAGTCTAGTGTCTGTCTGGTCACCATCTATCCCTGTCACTTTTACAGCTGTCACCAAAGTAAATCACAGTTTTGCTCCCTAAAACTGTAAATATGACTTGAGGTTATATTGAAGGGTTGCATGCTCTTTGCTGGGGACCATGGTACAGCATAAACCAGGACTTCATAATATACTGGCCCAACCAATCCAGCCAGCTCAGTGGCTTTGCAACATGTGAAAGTGCAGAGAAGAGGGCCCTAATATTTTCACTTTATCACATCAGGAACATTTTTTTGCAGGTCGTTTAAGATATTTTGAGTGAAGATAAAACTAACAATTCCATCCGAGCCAGAGGCTGGGTCACGGCCTGTAGCCTGCCATACCACACTCAAGTAAGATGGCAGTAGACCGATGACATATTGCTCCAATTTCACTTAATTTTGTGAAATATGGAGGCATTGGATGTACTGGTCTGGCCCACTTGAGATTAAATTGGCTTTTATGTGGCCTATTTAAAAAATGAATATTGGTGTGCATTGTAATTTCAGCGGCTCTGTAATGAATGATCTTCTATATCTTTGGGGGTTTTTTTTCTTTTCAGGAGCACACCATCTGACATCTCCACCTTCACAGGCCGATTCCTTGCTGGCCATGTTTGATCCCCTCTCCACCGCCGAAGGTAATTTGCACTCCCAGAATGCTCTACAGCCATTGAGAGCTAAAAATGAGTATCATTAAATCCCTGCCATAATGTCATGGAATCGCAGAACAGCTTGAGCTGTGCAAAATTTACTCCAACCCCCAATTACTGGACATATTACTGTAAGTGCAAGTGAAATATCTCTTCATTGGCATCATTTAGAATCTCAAATTATTCTCAGCAGTCTTTGTTCTGGCTTCTGTGCATTTTGTTTGTAGTGCAGGTGGAAATGTTTGAGAGAAGAATGGTAGTGGGTGGGTGTGTGTGTGTGTGTCTGTGGCAAGGTGAAGGGATGACAGGTTGAGAGACCTCACCCCAGGCTCTTTGGCACTGTCCCCTTGTCCCACTGTGCTCATGGCACGAGGCTGCCATTGGAAGCTTTTCAGGAGAGCGTCTACCCTTGGAACAGGTGGCCTACACCTAGGGCTCATCTCCCACCTACATCTCTCTTTAGCAGTCCCCCCACATTTTTGTTTCTCCTGAATGTTATGTTTAGGGACTGCTCTTTAGAAACAGGTGAGCTTTTATGGTACAGAGCAGCAATTTTTCCCCTCATAAATTGACTTGAGTTTTATTAGTATATTTAGGGCTATAAATAAAGATCCACAAATGCACTCGGAGGGAAAGAAATGAGTGCAGTAAGCTGTTAAGTGGGTAACTTAAAGCTCAAAGAAAATATAATCAAAACTAGGGCTTCTTGAATATTTTCTCAGTGCTTTTTTTTTTCTCCCTTGCCTTATTACCTCAGGCTCCTCCACGGGAACAATAGTGAGGCCAAAAGTGCACTATGCCAGGCCCCCTCACCCCCCTCCCGATCCTCCCATCCCTGAAGCCAGTGCCCTGGGGCAGGAGACTCGCCACTCTCTTTTCACGCCCCACTGCTTGGCCCAGTCTGAGCTGGAACACACCAAGCAGCGCCACTCGTTCCCTGACAGGCTGGTCCGCAGCCGCAGCTCTGACATCGTGTGCCCAGGTCGCCGGCCCACGAGTGACCCCGGCCTTAACCGGCGGGTAGCAGTCGAAGAGCGCGACCCCGCCGGGGCCTTCGCCTTAGGTCCATCCTCATCTCCCAGCAAGGACTCCCTGAAAGGAGAGGTAACGAGCTGTTGTGTAGTTGGGCTGCTTTCATAGTCGGCTTTCAATAAACCACCTGCTAATGTTTGATTATAATGTGCTAATTTACATTTAAAGGTTGAGGATAGAAAAGACAGTGACGATGAGAAGTCTGATCGCAACAGGCCGTGGTGGAAGAAACGTTTTGTGCCAGCCATTCCCAAAGGTAAGGAAACAGGTTACTTGGAAGTCTTTCCCTGTGCCGAGAAATGAACTTATGTTCATTTAAAAATCAATTTGATTGTACTGTGCCTTTTATATGTTTTGTGGTTGAGGGGAAAAAACCCCCCAAAAAACATTCTCTTAATCACAACTGACAGGAAATATCACACTTTAAAGAGCAGAGCAAAAAGCAATTTATAAAGTGAGAAAGAGACTGATGATCCATGTTGTCCACTCCATTGCTGATGTTCCAGTTGGAAAATGATGTTTCTTGTTGTTTGAAGTTGCTCTAGAGACGTGTCCAGTCCTTTTTCTCTCAGGTCTCACTAGCTGCAGATTTATATAGACTTTTCAAAGCTAATCAGTCATCAGAGGAGCTTTAGCTGTGTAGATTGTATGGCTGTAGCCCTCCCAGCAGTGCTGTCAGCCAGCAGCTAATGGTCATTAGATAGACCTCTCTGTCATCAGCACTGATAGATGACACATCTCTTGTTGGAGTTCTACTCAACAACCATCTCTCATACATCTGTCTGGGAAATAATGAGCTGTGCCTTCACGGAATGAGTGCTTATTACTCTTTGAGATAATGATACTTCTTAAGTAAACATTGGCTTGATATTCATAAAATGCAGGACTGAAAAAGTCGAGGGCTTTGACGTCTAAACCGCCACCTTTCCTGCCAAACCTCTGTAAACGCCATTGTGTTTGTCCTGCTGCTCTGCACGGTGATTCAGTCGTCCCGCAGAGCAGCAGCCTGTGCTTGAAAGGCCAACCCTGTCTGTTGTGTTCCTCACAGTGCTGTATTGGACGGCTGAGAGTGAAGTCCCAGGTAATGCTCCCATGCTGTCATCATCGAGCTAGCTTTACTGCTGGAGCCAGCGGCTGCGTGCCTTGCTGCTTTGTGCTGCTTTAGAACTGTAGAGCTGTGATGTGACACGGTGTAGCCTGAGTTCCCACAGTCACGTTTCTCATCGACACCCCCTTTTTCTGTGTTTCGCTACGTTTTTTATTCATTCATTCACTCATGTTTTACTCCCTGGCGAAAACAGAATATGAATGTAGATATTTCACTCAACGTCTCCTGTGTGTGTCATCAGATTTTAGCATCTGTAACTCTGCTCTGTTGGTGCCTTTATGTCAATAGAATAAGCATCAGTAGGGTTATGCACATCCATATACACTACCTGTTTTATAATTAGTTACAGTATGTCTTTGGGATATTCTGCTTTAGCCAAAGGTTGAATTACCATCAAAATCTTTGCTTTTTTCTTTTTAAAAGCATTCACTGGTCTAATACTTTGTAGAGGCCATGCATTATACACTAAGATTTTTCATCTCCCATACAAAAACACCAACGACTTAACAAAAGTGGCTGTCAACAGGTGACTTGTGACCAGGTGAATGGATTGCCACTCTGTTTTAGTTAATCACACATGTTTCTGCCCCACAGCTCCAATTGCAGCATTTAGGAAAAGGGACAAACAAGAGAAAGATGAAGTTGTCCACAATATCCCGCAAGGTCAGTCATGGTTTGTTTTCAGTCTTGATTGCTAGGCAGAGATCCTCCACGGTGAGTTTAATTTGAATCCAATTCTTTTTTCCTCTTTCCCCCTCACAGATGACCCGTTGCTCAGAACGAGCACTCAAGCCCAGGCAGCTGAGGACATCCTGGACAAATACAGGAACATTAAAAGGATCAGCCCGAGTGATGGAGCCACAGCCGGAGCCTCCTATGATGGTGCAGGAGGTCGGAGCAGAGGAAAAAAAATCAAAACACCATCCATTCACAAGAGGTACACCTGCAGGAGACATAATAAATTAATATATATTTATGCTTTCTTTATTTTAACAGATCTTTGTGTTGAGGACAATGTGCATGACGCTCAGAGAGAAGACACTTTGCAGAACATTTCTGCAGATGATCTCCCAGACTCAGCCAGCCAGACGGCACAACAGCACGAAACAAAGTTCTCTTTCAGGTCATAATGCAGCACATAGCCAAGCTCTTTTTACACTGACACTTTTAAATTTTCTTGATGCATGTGATTCATAGATATGGCTTTTTTCCCCCACAGTGATGCAAAGAAGAAGTTGAGGTTGGCTTTGTGTTCTGCAGACTCAGTGGCTCTGCCTATCATGGCTCCTGCAACCACTCGGAATGGGCTTCCTGATCACATGGATCCTGAAGGTAAAGATGCTTGAACATCCAATAGTTAATATATCTGGTTTCATTTCATTTGCTTTTTATTTTACTAAACTGAACATGCTGCCATGCTGGATCTGTGTGAATATTTCCACTGAGTACTTAAAAAACAACAACAAATGGATTATGATGTGGAATTCATTTAAAACTTGTTTAATAAGAAATTAGAGTGTACTAATTTAGAGCAGCACCAAAAGTTTCTACAGTGTAGGTATCTTTGTCACATACCTCCATTGGGAGCGAGGCACATGCCCTTAATGTTGGCAACCATCCATCCTGCTCAGATTGTCCTTAAGCAAGACACCAAATCTGTGCCAACTTCACCTTCTGAAGGTTTGGGGCAAGGTTGAAATATGGGGGATGTTGAAAAGTTCAGTGAAATATGGTCATACACGTGTGGCCATGTAAAATAATCTCAGTTTAATCGGAAATACAAAGTAAGGACAGGGTGTTCTACCAAAACCTGATATCAAATAGGTTTACTACATTTATAAACTTTAACGTTATTCGTTCTTCTTTGGGTACTTTTATTGACATTATATCTCACCAACTCTATATGTAGGCAGCTGTAGCACACACACACACACTTGGACCCTACTGTTATGACTGTGCCAGAGAGAACCAAGTTTCAGGCCTTTGAGTGGGGAGCAATGTTGTCCAATGCACACTGCTGTCTCCTGTTTCTCAGAAAATGAGATCGTCTGCTTCCTGAAGATCCAGTTAGCAGAAGCCATCAACCTTCAGGATAAGAACCTGATGGCCCAGATCCAGGAGACCACTCGGTGCGTCAGCCGCTTTGACGCGCGCACCTGCAGGAAGCTGCTCGCTGCCATTGCAGAAGATTACAGGTAAATCTGGAGGGTTTGGAAAGTCACCCTTATTCGTGTGTTTTAATTAGTTTTTTAATGTAATGAAACGCAGTGGAAATGATAAAATGCCCGTGTTTGTCTGTGTTTCCTGTAGAAAGCGGGCACCATACATAGCCTATCTAACCAGGTGTCGTCAGGGCCTGCAGACCTCTCAGGCCCATTTGGAGAGGCTCCTCCAGAGGGTGCTAAGAGACAAGGAGGTGGCAAACCGCTACTTCACTACAGTCTGTGTTCGACTTCTCCTCGAGCATATGGAGTGTAAGATGCTCGATTTCATTAAAGGTATTTCAACGTTTTCACATTTAGTTGAACTGTATTCTTGCTTTGATTAGTCGTCCACATTAGAGATTCCTGTAAATACTTTAACATTGTTGTTAGTAGAATATTTTAATTTTTTTCCAAGTATTTATAGTGCCTGAAGTCTATCCACAAACTCGAGCGCAGCAAGACGGATACAGATACTAATTTCATTTATTGAAGATGCGAGGCTTAAATCACTTTCTCCTCTCCAGCGTTCCAGGGGTGCACAGCAGCCGACGACAAGACAGCAGCAGTGGAGGATTTTCTGCGCTACTTGTACGGCGCCATGGCCCGTGATGCCATTTGGCAGTATGCAAGCGAGGACCAGCTGCAGGATGCCCAGATGGCTATCGAACGCAGTGTTATGAACCGCATCTTTAAACTGGCCTTCTACCCCAATCAGGATGGAGATATTCTCAGAGACCAGTGAGTAGCACAGTTCCAAGCAAAGTGCTTCACTAGGCAGTATTGGATTTCTTTTCTTTTTCTTTTTTTTTTAACTGTTAGGAGGATTTAAAACTGAAACTCTGGAGACAGCAGAACTTTTATATCTTGGCCTTTATACAAGTTCACTAAAGGGCTTTTGGCCCGGTGTAAAAATACCCTGTAGGGATCCTGTGACTAATTTCAAAATTTAAGTAAATATCCCCCTTTTTCCTGTATGAACATTGCATGTATAAACAGATTGCATTCATATATGGTGGTGGAATCCATGAAAGCAAGTTTCGTAGGTCAACTCTGTTGTATTACGTGACTACGTTTAATTCATGTCTGGCTTTCTGTTTCGATTTAGCACTGTAAACAGTTGTTGCTGTGAAAGTAAGTTGATATGTGTTATTGTTGGACAGATTGCATTCTCTCACTGTTGTCTTAAACCCAGTTGTCTTTTCCCCCCCACACACAGGCTTTTCCATGAACATATCCAGCGACTCTCAAAAGTTGTGACAGCAAATCATAAAGCTCTTCAGATCCCAGAGGTATAAATATATATCTATTTTTTAACATCTTCTCAGTTACCAAAGAAGGGAGATACTTTAGAGATACTGGTACTTTAAAAGTTAATGATTTTTAAAAACTTTCCTGGTTGTAGGTTTACCTGAAGGAAGCTCCCTGGCCTTCTGCACAGTCCGAGATTAAGAGCATCAATGCATACAAGACGCCACGAGATAAAGTCCAGTGTATACTGCGGATGTGTTCCACCATCATGAATCTCCTCAGTCTGGCCAACGAGGATTCTGTCCCTGGAGCAGACGACTTTGTTCCCGTGCTCGTCTTCGTCCTTATTAGGGTGAGTCTGTTCTTTATTCTTCCCTTTTTACTACCACAATGTAATTTCTTCAACTTTAATTTTAAGAATTTAGATGACTTGTTGACTTTTAAAATTAAAAATCACCATCATAAAAACTTCTCATAAAAATGAATGCTGTGGCATAACACCATAACGCTGAATACCTGCTAAGCTGTGTATATGTGTATATGTGTGTGCATATATATATATATATATATATATATATATATATATATATATATATATATATATATATATATATATATATATATATATATATATATATATATATATATGTATATATATATATATATATATATATATATATATATATATATATATATATATATATATATATATATATATATATATATATATATATATATATATATATATATATATATATATATATATATATATATATATATATATATATATATATATATATATATATATATATATATATATATATATATATATATATATATATATATATATATATATATATATGTGTGTGTGTGTGTGTGTGTGTGTGTGTGTGTGTGTGTGTGTGTGTGTGTTTTTTTTTTTTTTACATATTTACAAATATGATGCTGCATGAGCTTCGTTGAGTGGCTAATGCGAGCCCATCCCCACGTCTCCTCCCCTCCAGGCAAACCCGCCCTGCCTGCTGTCCACCGTTCAGTACATCAATAATTTCTACGCCAGCCGGCTGAGTGGGGAGGAGTGCTATTGGTGGATGCAGTTCACCGCGGCGGTGGAATTCATTAAGACCATCGACGATCGCAAGTGAAGCAGAACAGCCACCTGTATGGGCAGACTGCGGGGGAAGGAGCCGGGAGACTGGGAGACTTCCCAACCAACTGCTCCCTCTGCACAGCTTATAAAACCTGGCCCTCAGCCTGCTCTGTATTTGTATAGCTTGTACATAGCCAGAGACGTTGAGAGATTACAAAATATATATTACTGTACGTATGTGAACAAATCCAGGGTTTGAGCCGTAGCGGGGGAAAACAAACAAACAAACAAAAAAAAGGCCTGTGGGAAAAATTGGTAACATATTAACTTTGAACCTGATTTGAATTTTTCCTTTTATCTTCTTGTCTTTTCAGTCAGGTTTCCTTTTGGGGTCTGTATTAGGCATTTTATATATACATAATTACCAATATGACATTAAATCAACATTATCCTGTATAAAGGGACCAGACTTCCTTGATGTGATCAATTTTTTTTTTTTCCCCTCCCCGGGGTGAAAGGGAAAGGCTTCCAATTAAATTACAGTATAATGTTCACTAAACACATCGTGACACAGGAATTTACAGTGAATGATAGTTACCGGTGGGATTTAGTGACTCATAAACACTGAGATCAGTTCACAATTAACCATACTACTCCCAAGGTTACAGTATCAAAAAAACTAATAGGGCAGCTTATTTCATGAACTGTTTACCCAAATGTGCATCGATTTGGACGTAAGGGCCCACATATTTATATGAGATAAAATGTATTTATTTCTGTCATTCTGTTTAATGCTTTGTTAATCTAGTTTTTAACAATGAAAATGCATATCATGGCCATTCAAGATGTCAGAGGCAAGCAATGTTACTGTAGACTTGCTAAAAAATAATGCTTGAGTTAGGAAAGGCACCTTAGCAGTGAGTAGCCCTTAGGTGAGGATGCTGGGTGATTAACAAAGACAGGGTGAGCTCATGCACAGAACTTTGGTGGCATTTTTTTTTTTTTTAATGGAAAATAGTGCCTTTGATGTGGGGCACTCTGTACAGGTAGTTACTTTTTTTTTTTCTTCTAATATATAACCCAACATAAGAATAATCCCCACCCTTAAGTGCACACGTGCACACAAAAACCAAGACACACACACTACTCCAATGGGCCAACCATGTCTCATTGAGACATCTTTGTCCAGCCCTCACTGCTGGCATCATAACATTACCGACTGTTGCGGCTCGGCCCCTTTAACGATATCCCCATTTCGGAATTCTAGATCCTACCTCAAAGTTGAAACCAATGAGCCTGATATCTGTCTGTGTCCTGCATTGGTTGACACCAGAGTACTGGATCTTTTTTTTTTTTTTTTTTTTTTTTTTGTGCCGTAGTTAGAAATGGTTGCAAACAGGGAAAGGAATGAAGGAAAAGTTTGGATATTGACCTGCTGTGATGCTTGTTGTGGTCGCGTCACCCTTAATTAAGACAAGCCTTTGTTAGTGAACAAAGACATTTTAGTTTCTAATCTTATACCTGAGATGCCACATGTGTCCACATGGGCAGACTAGTGAACAATTGGATATTGGCTCTCTACCTCCTCATTAGTTCAACAAAGGGACTCCTGTTTATGTGCACTTATCCCCCCCCCCTCTTTTTTTTCTTTTCCCAATTTGGTGTGCTGTGATATCCCAGTGTCATTGTATCTTTCCAATTATAGAACAAGCATGTCTTTAATTCTCAAGAAATGACTAAAACTCCTTTTCTCTTGAAATCCTCTGCTTCATTTTTGTATACAGGCGTGCTACATGTATTATAGTTTTAAATAACCTGTTAGTTTTCATTGCAAATGACCTGACAGCACAATACACAGTAGTATAGAAGAGTAAATAATCAACACTATTGTTACTGACTTGCAGTTTATGCTGAAGTGGTTGGTGTAGTACGTGAGTGTTTCCTTTTCTTTTCCTCTCTTTTCTTTATTTGTCTAGTGAGCGTGTGAGACGCCTGTGCGATTGGTTGACCCTCTGCCTCCTCTTGCATGAAGTCATTGAATGGTCTGTACACTGTCAGTCATTGTAAACTGTTAGAATAGGATCAGTATCTGCCACAGGCCAGTAATTGAACCTGCAAGAGGATGCAAAGCTTCTCTGTGTCCGTGATACTTGCATATCTGAACTCGGTGGTTTATTTTGCACAAAACGGATGTATTTTCCTGGAAAATTTGAGAGGGAACGGTGCATTTTTTATGGGGGGGGGCCCTTGTAGTCATCTGAAGTAACCATGTTTAGATTTTAAAAAATGAGTAGCAAAGATGAGCACCATGCTGTTACTTTAAAACTGGTTAACAGTTTATGGGTAACATCACAAATGCTTAAAAAAAACATATGTATATATACGTGTGTGTATATATATTCGTCTACAGTAGCACATGCAAAGGATTTGTATGTGTATGTACACTTCCTTGCAGAGTCTGTGTAATCAATTTGATGAGAAAACCATGCACTGGAAAATCAAGTTGCAGGTTGCATCTATACTAATAAGGTTTATGTGATGTCACTGTAATTGGAAATACATACTGCGCACAGCTGATGAAATTATTTGGACCTGGCTAATGTTTCAGATAGCCAATCGTAGCAGCTACAAATTCCCCCACCACTCACTCCCAACTGAAGTGCTGATCTAAACACAAAAAACGCGTATGATTGTGTTGGACAAATTGGTAATTTTAGCCTTGATTGTATGCAAGCCACTCTGGGCAGTGGTGTGAAGTGAGAAGGCTAAAGGAGTTCATCCATTCTTCAAAGCTTTACTGTTGTGTTCCCTGTACGATTGAGCTGAAAGGCTGAGCAGAGGAGAGAAAAAAATAAGAAAGGTTTTACATCTTGCATCTAATTTTAAATTTTATTGTAAGCTTGCACAATTATGACATGCGGAGAAAGCCGGTTTGTCTTTACTGTGATTAATGCATTATGTAATTCTTTAAAACCAATAAAAGAAGCGGAAGTTTTTTTTTCTCCCCCCTCCCCCCCTTTTTTTAACATTTTAAAATTTTAAATTTTTTGCTTCCCTGTTCTTTGGCTCCATGAGAACGGGAGTGTCACACACGCTGTACATGCACTATAGTGTATCGTTATTCTCTGGTTCCTTGGACAGTTCTAGGTATATCTGGCTGACGGTTCACACAATAGAAATGAAGGTAAGTAAATTTATGCATGGAATATAATTGTTAGTGGGGGCAGTGGAGCAGCATCATCCAATCTAACAGCCACAAATAGCAACCTCTCAGCAAACATTTCATTACTGCTGACAAGTGTTTCGGTGGATTGTAATTGGAGATATCCCCTCATCTAAAAGCCCTCCTTACTTCACCGATTGCCTCCTCTAGTACACTTTTTTTTTTTTTCTCTCTCCCTCTTTCCCATCATAAACTTCTTCGTGGGGTGCTTTGTGTCCCCTGATGATATCTTGCAAATGTTAATTTAAATTCAAATTTTAGTGTGTGAAGTTAATTAGTTGCATAAGCCAGTGGCTAGATAGGCCAGATTTAGCGATGGGATCTTATGACTATGTGGCACTTGGCTGATTTGAGATACAAGGAGGCTTTGTTTTGTATTAAAATGCTGTGTTTTTATTGGCTCATGCTTCTGGGGGTTAACGACACCAAGATATGCGGGTCCAACAAACATGAGGTGTGATATCCCTTCCAGTTTAAACACAGTATCAGATCAGTGGAGATCATTTCTACAGGTGATTGCAGATATATGTTGAACAAGAGGGTTTTCTTTATTTTTTACGTTTAGACTGATATCATTTTGTTTGTTGAATGCATAGATTGGGTTGAAATTCCATGCAGGGGGATTGGGGGGGCACATGCTTTCACTCACTGATACTTCCCTGCTGTAGGGGGACAGTGATGAAGGGCCTTCCAGCATCAGACAGTGGTCTCAGGAAATCGCACAAATTCCAGTGGAGGTTAAACATGCACACGTGTGTGAAAAGTTGAAAACCAAGATGAAGCATGATAATAGATGTTGATGAAAACAGTGAGAACATAAGGTCTAAACACGAAGGTGGATTTTACAGGGAACAGCACAGTGTTGGCTGAAGACCGAAATCAGCTGCTAAATTTGCAACGTACAGCTGCCTAAAGGGGGTGGTGACAATAAAATAAAGTAGCTTACAACAAGAAGAATGAAGCTGTACCTTTACAAAAACACAATACCTGGAACTTTGCTGATTTGACTTTTCTTCCAGTAAAGCATTGCTTAAAGCACGGATCCAGGCTGGGTTTATTTACATCAACTCTTAAGACCGTTACCATGAAAGTGCACGAGGACCAGTAAACAGCAGCACTGTTATCCTGGCTGGTTACATGATACTGACAGTGCAAATCCATGTTTTACCCAAAGTGTCCTGCAGATGGCAGGCGCACCATTCACGACGACGGTCTGCAGATCTGATCTGAGAGCGGCTCAGACAAAGAACACCACGGGGCACGACGGCCTGACATTTAAAACCAGTGGGAACTGCTGTCTGGAACTGGATCTGTTTTGTTTATTATGTATCCTTTATCTATTTAAAATTATTATTATTATTGTTATTTTCTAATAATTGACGGATGGCTCAACCTATATTATTAATATTAGTAGTAGTGGTAGTAGTATTCCTTTTATAAATAATACTGTTGCTGTTGTCGAATTACAAGGTACGCACTAAATATAACGCAAAAAAGAGAAAAACAAAACAAAAATGCTAATTTTCTTCATTACTTAGCTCACGGAAAAGGTTACGCGTGGTTCCTCGTGGCATTTTCCAGATTTGGAAAGTACCTTTAAAGACACGCGCGCCCTCTTTTCACCCCTCACGTGCATACAAGCGCGTACATACATATCTGCTTGAGCTTACTTGCTGGTAGTGGCGGGAAATCTTCGCTAATGACAAAACAAACAGAACAAGGCAGAAGCACGTCAATTAAATTACGCTTGTGTGTCTGTGTGTGTGTGTGTGTGGTGGTGGGGGGTGCCTAAATGAACAAAATGTCAAATACACATATCAAAACTTAAATGAAATAGCCGCAAGGATGCGGGCAGAAGAGAAGATTAAAACTCAAAGGGATACCAAGTCTCCAGCGCCCTGAGGTGGTGAAACTGAAGGAGATACAAATAGCAAAAGTGAACACCATTCTCTTTAATAATTTCAGCCTCAACTACAGAGACAAAGGCGCTGAAAAGGAGATTTGTGTCTAATAGCTCTGGTCCATTATGAGGTTGCTGTAGTCAGTATTAAACTGTGCGTATACACCAAAATGCAAAGACCGGCAATAATGTTAGATTTAGCATCATTTCAAGAGATTTGTGGGCTGTTGTATTTTGCACTTATTGTACCATTATTTTCCCTATCTGTCTTATCACAGGGATAACTTGCATTCTCCATGTTTTCCTTTGCTACTCACCATAAAGGCAATCAAATTAGCTAAAGTGTCAGTTTACAACAGCGCCTCTTAGGCTTCCTTATATTTTCCTTATATGATTGGAACAAAAAAAAAAAAAGAACAATTTTCACAGGCTGGGCTAATCACCTCTGAGAGAAAGAGTGGGCGTTGACATCAAACTGAACCGTGGAAATGGAACAGGAATTAGATGCACTTAGCCATCACATGTTAATGGCAGCAATCAACAGCCAATTACCCAGCGTACTTGAGTACGTTGACAAGTGCAGGTGTACCCTACAACTAACACAGGTCTCTTTCGCGCATTTCCATAAAATCGACAGTAAACTCCCTCTCTGATTGAGCTCGCATGTTTCACTGAGGTTGCAATTAAGCGACATTGTTAGGGAAGTGTCAAGTGTGGATCATGAGGAAAAAAAATACCTCAAGGGCAGTAATAGCCTAATGTGCATTAGATCTGAATGCATGTAAATCCATAAAGCTGGTATTTGTTTGTATTAAAAGTGTCCTTGTTGCTTTGAGGGAGAGTTAGGCTGCTCCTGCTGATTTGAACACTTTCTGAATCAGTGTTCAGAAATGTGTTGGCAGGCAGCATTTGTACAACTGGACAGTGCAGTGGTGTCACTGCCTGGCATGGCCCTCAAACTGAACATGATCTAGGCTGAAGATCTGCTGCTGATGCTGATCATCTCTGTCATTGGGGTGGATTTCAGGGCTCAGCTATGGCTGCTGCCCTGACAAGCCTCGGAAGACACACACGCGCACACACACATGCATCAGCTCTGCACACACTGTGAGGCCAGCGTCCCGGCATGACCTACTTTGATTATTCTGTCCTTAAGCAACAGGTGATGGGCTTTCCCGGATGTCATCTGTGTCGTTGGCCTCTGTTCAGAGACAGCATTCAGGACCCAGGGAGAGCTGGCTGGCAACATGCCCGATCTACAAGTGAGCTGTCCTATCACTGACATCAAGTAAGCCGAAGATGTCATGTCTTCATCTTGTGAGAGTTCAATCCCCCTTTCAGGATGGATCAAGCTCTCTGTCGCTGGAGAGAGGGCTGTGCAGATAAGTGTAGTCATACTTCCTCCCGGGAATGTCTAGGAAATAACCCCTGGGGTGCAGGCATGCTTAATAAAGGCTGCTTTATTGGTGATCATGAAGCAATACATTTCCCCAACTTGCTTGTGTCCTAGGAGGCGACACTAGAATCAGAAAACTCAAAAAATACATTTATATCATTTACGAATATCAACAGAAAAAATGCATGTTGCATGAGCCCTGCATGACTTGATATTCAGGCTAAAGTCCATCTGGTAGATATCACTGTAAGCTGTAGCAGTGCCCAGCACTGATATCAGCAGCTGGTGGAGATACTCCAGCTCAGATTGTGCAAAGCTTAATATGATGTAGGAAGAAAGATAAAAAAAGGGAACACGTAAAGATGAATCAGCATTATAAAACCATATTTTGCAAAGAACACTTTAACAAAAAACAACAACACCAAAGAAGAATTTGGCCCAATGGTATCATTTGAATAATGAAGGGTGACATAGTAATAGCACACCCCTCACGTGAAGCAAACATGTTTCACTACATTCAATATATTACAATGACCACTGACAGTCCATTAGCTGTTGAGAACAACCTGTTCATTCCCTTCTCCTTCTATCTCTTTTGTTTGCCCTCAAGCTGCTTGACTTGTTCTACTTGACTCCTGAACCATTTTAATATCAGGCTGCCATGGGTTTCCTTCCTGTAAGCCAGTGTCTTCATATTTCTGTTTCTGCCCTACCAGACCGAGAGATAAAAACCAGAGAAGCTCTCGCTGGTATACTCTCCTAGTGTGTATTAAAAGCGGCAGTGACCCTGTTAACGGCCCTTTTAAAAAACAGGGATGAGAGTGCGCAGGAGGAGCACAAATGTTGACTATGATATTTGTGTAAATATCAAGCAACACCTCTGCACATGTGGGGTCTTAGGATAAAGAGGGTTTTTTTTTTTGCAAACTGCCAAAAAACAAACAAACAAAATAATAAAACATATATTTTTTTAAGGTACAGTGTTGGCAAAAATCAAAGAGATCAATATAACTCAGCATGCCGATTCAGTTTTGTTTAGGGTTTAATGCAATAGCTAGTTAACAGTTCATATTAATCACTTTTGAAATGACATCAATAAAGCAGTCCAATGGAAAAATGGCAATTAAGCCTTTATTGGCCCAACGTGATCGGTGTTGTCAGAGGTCATGTGCAGCCATCGCTGGCACTGTGTGTGTGTGTGTGGATGCGTAAGTTTGTGTGCTGGGCGTTAAATATTGCCCAACTTTTCCCCCCTATGACAAACAGCCTCCATAAAGGATGCAGCCTGTCTCACTGCAGCAAAGCGCTTACGTGCCGTCTCTCTGTCACCGGCACTTCATTGCTTACTCGCAGAGGAGTCCACAAAGATATATATTAATTAAGGATTTCAGAAACAATAATGGTGACAATAAAGACAGTCCTCCCTCTTTGTCCTCCGTATTCTGCCGTCAGACGACATTAGGAGGCATGTGAGAGGAGCTAGGGGAGGAGGAGGGGATGGCGAGATAGAGCCCCCTTCTCTCCGGAATGTAATCTCCCTGATGTTACATGGTGCAGCCTAAACTGATAAATTGCAGATTAAATGGCGGCCACACTCCACTTCACCCTGCAGCCCGCACCACACCCCCTTAGTTCCTCACATTTTTGCTATTCACTGCCTTCTTGGCCTGTCAATTCTGCCTAATCGTGAGAGGCACTAAAACACCAGGTCTTGACAGAGCTAGATCAAGAATGATGAACATCTCTCAATGGCAAAAGACTCGTGCTCCTAACTCTACTAGAAGGCTCGCATCACTTATGCAGAAATCAGCGGCGTGCCAGCATCCAGGAATTATGCCTGCTGACAGGAGATGCATGAGGTACGCATTGTGCGGCTGGAGCAGCCTTGACAAGTTATAGTTAACTGCAGCTATGGCGACCCCGAACACAAAGGATACAGCGGCTTATTAATGGTGGAGCATCCATGTCAATAATCCCTGCTTTTGGGTTGTGTCCAGAGTCATGCATCTTGCCAATACAAGTGGCACGCGCGGTTAGTTTTTAAGGCATATAAACACACATACTGACACACACAGACACATACAAAGCATACACATACAGGCCTCGGCATCTGTGACCGGAAAGCTTTCTTTTCCTAAATGAATGGCACAGCAGTAGGGAAAAAAACAAGAAAGGTGAATTTAAATATCAATGTATATGTCTGTGTTAAATTATTTATCTGTTTCCTCAACAACCAAGCCCGGGGAGATGCACCTCCTCCCTCCTCCTGACCTAATCCATGAGCGTGAATACAAAGAAATAAGTCATTAAATTCCTAACTGCATGTTGCTGATGTCGTCTATGGAAATATTTGTAATGTATATTCTAATTTTTCCGAATAAATTAGGCAGCGTTGCATTTCCATGTAAATTTATTCAAGGCGCAAGGAAGAGGAGTGTGGGGGGTGCGCTAAGATCTGCTAGATTATGCATAATTGTGGTATTGTAGCCCTTATTTCTACATCTAGCTCCGTATTGCGTGGTCATTAAATTCTAAAATAATGGCAACCTCACAGCTTCTCTGTCCTAATTGCCCCCTTCCATACAGTTGCCTCTTCAAGACAATATGATGAAGTGTGCTGTGGGATGTGTTAATAAGATGGCATTTCTAAACTGAGCAGGACAATACTTTTGCAGTTGTCTCGCCGCGTATCGAGTGGAACGACTTCGCTTGCTCGCTCACCTTCGCGTTTGTTTTGCCTTTTGACTTTCTGATGAGTCAAAGGAGGCAAACGGCTGAGCCGGTCCTGACATGTCAGGAGGAAAGTGGGGATTTCGGCCTGTCTCCGCTCATCTCTATATGTGCGGAAATCAAAGCGGGGAAAAGCCTCATTAATAAAAAGACACGTCTCTAATCCACTCGGTGGTTGGAAAGAAATTTCTTTTAATGAAATGCAACATGTTACCTAATTGCACGGCTGAACCATGAGCACAGTGTACATTTCAAAGGGGAAAAAAATATGCACAAATTTCAAAAGTAGAATCTCTCGACTGAGACCGGATATGATTGAGAGAAGGGGAAGGAGAGATCAATCTTTGTGATGATGTGTGAAAAGGGCAAGCTCTTCGCCCAGCATGTACTTTTCCTCATTACCTTTCATTTAGCAAGAGAGCATCTTGATGCTAAATAAACAACTCAAACAGAGTCTGGTGTTAGTTTTCTGCGGCCGCTTTGGAACCCGCGTGTCCTCGTCTGTGCATATTTGCAAACCCGCATTTCACACTGTAAGCTTTAGTTGCATGCTTGCATGATAGAAGGTTATTATAACGTGCTTAAAGTGTCCCCCAGTGGACATTTTATCCATGCAGAGACTTGGAGGACTCATCACCAGCAGTTCTCCGGGCCTGCGCCCCTTTACGCACACAGGCAACACCCCCCGGAGTGTTTCCCACGTAGCATAACCCACCTAAACATCCTGTCCGCTCGTTCCTCCTCTGACGTTCAGCTGTGCTTCATCTCCACATCCTTAAAAGCAGAAATTAATGACAAGCACAAAGCTGCTCATTTATAATTGCTTCATTATACTGTTGTGCTCTCCTGACAATAATGGTGTTGCTGGTGTTTTTCTAATTATATGGCATTTTTTTTTTTTTTTTGCTTGTTATCAAGGACTTCAGGTAATTGTGGAGAAAATAATGACTGCCTGCCTGCCTGCTTCCTCTGTCTCTCATGGATTGCACATCACAAAAAAATCCTCAGTGCTACCAAGAACCTTATCAAGGAGACCGTTGGGTTGCCTTTTAAAAGCCGACTCCGTTTACACTGCTAGTCATCAGCGGCCCAGCGTCTCGAGCGTCTCTAATGAGCAACTTGTACTGTGTTTAACTGAAGGTTTATGACAGTCTACAATTAGCTTCTACACTCAAATCACAGGATTTCTCGTTTCTTGTTTGTTTTCCGTGCTGGCTTCACTGAAACTTCTTTTACCACTCGAAGTGGCCGGGGGAGGAAAAATAATCTAATATGAGGCTAATAATATGAAAAAAAGCACGCCCCATTCTATGACCATATGTGTCTCTTATGAAAAGTCCCAAATATGATTTACATCAGTGATGATAACATCACTAATAATGCTGTCTGTGTAGTGTGATTTCATTCAACTGTGGGGCCCATTAATGATTTGCATTTAATACCCGGTGCGCTCTGCTGTTCCTTTTCTGTGCAACATTGCCGGATATGGATGATGACATTATAATAATTAAAGAACATTATGGACAGAGGGCGCTTCGCTATTTGCTACCATGCGTAATGGCGGCCAAGGCTGTTATTTCTATTTGAAGAGTGCATCCATGTGTGAAATAATAATACTCCCTCCAGGAATACTTTTGTCATATTTTATTCGTCAATATAAAAAAAAGAAGAAGAAGAAAAAAAAGACAGAGCAGAAAAACATAATAAAAAATCAACGCTCGCTCTTCATTTCCATCCTTCTTCCTTTTGTTTTTAATTCTGCTGTTGCAGCATCCAGCACACCATTGCTGTCTGAAAACCTCAGAGGCGGACTTAATTAGTTGCTAAGAGAAAGCTGCCAGTGGTGGGGAGCTAAGAGAGTGGGGCAGATTTTTTAGTTTGCTCTGAACTTTGCTAATTATCAGGTAGGATGTAATTTTCTCCATTCCCAAGAGGCGCCCAGCAGAGAGCTGCGCCAACTAAAATGGAGAGAAACAAGGCTAAACCCGGGAAAAGTATGAAATATTGACTGTTCTCGAGCAATCCTTTTGTTTCTATTTCTTTTTCCAGTTCACCAGGATTTTTTTTCTTAACTTCTTCCCCTGCCACTTCTGGACGTGTGATTATAGCCTAATGCGGTGACACATCGCGGACACTTACCTGAGAGGGTGTGGGAGAAAACGTTTGCACAGAATAGTGATCACGGACAGGTGGAAACAGGATGTAGTGTGGCTCAGAATGTGGGGGGGAGTGAAGCGAGCGCGTGGCGTGTATCATTTATATCCAGCAATGTCGGAGCACTGACAGGGACTGTGTTTAGCAGGTTCCTATCCCACATGCATCACATTATGATTCTGAAGTGCCTCAGACGAAAGAGGAGGTTGAATTGCCGTTGACCTGAGTGAGCTAAAATGACATAGATTCAGACAAATAGAGCACTGAGCTACGCGGGGAAACAAGATGGATGTCTAGTGGCAGCACATCTGCACGGGCTCCCTCTCTCCCTCTCGCTACGTTGCTGAGCCCAAACTTTTGAAATTTTCGCCCCGTCTGAGGCGGCGTGGATGAGCACTTAACGGGCTCGCGTACATGCAATTTAAAACTAAGAAATTTGTCATTTTCTCAATTTGCAAAAACACATTTCTTCCAACTTCGCCATGGCTCGGGGAAGATCCTTTAACTGCACGCCAACTTGACACCGGGTTCAGGACTGTTTGGAAAGCTGTGTTCTAAATTGTCAACGGGAAGTTTTCCGAGCAACTTTTTGCAAGCATTCCGGTTTAAATCTTGGCAGACCCTTCTGTGTGTGTGTGTGTGTGTGTGTGTGTGTGTGTGTGTGTGTGTGTGTGTGTGTGTGTGTATCACCATGGTTGCGGCGTCTAATATGCACGCCCCAGTGCATTGAGAAAAGAGAGTACTTCTTCCTCACTTGGTTTAATTGTCCCTCAGAGACCTGTGGAATTGGAATCTAAGTGGAATACCAGTCTCTTTCTCCAAGCCTCACCCCACCACTACCCCCACACCCTCTTTCTCTTCCTCTCTCCGGAGTTGGAGCGGGGCGCTCAGAGACTCTTGATTTGGCCCCTGTCTTTATTTCATCACAGGCATCTTCTCAGCACAGCCCTCGTTCCCGGTGCTCGAGCGCCGCGGCGTTAGGCTTTATTAACCCCCTAAGCAAGAAGTACCTAAGGGAGGTCAGACGCTGGTCGTTAAAAATCTATTGTGACTTGTCTGAAAAATGAATAAATGAGCACATTATTTCCCGCCCGTTCCACCGGCCCGGTGCACTGTTTGTCTAATCAGTTGCGGGAGCAGGCAAAGTCAACCAGGGTTGACATGCACATTTTATTTAAGTTTTTGTCTGTCAGAGGAGTTTAAATGTGTAATGAACAAAGGAGTGGTGATTTGAAATATAATCCCATTACACTGATGAAATTACAAAGACGGTGAGGGTTCACAAATCATGCTCATTGTTTTCTATCATGAGCGATGCCCCTGTTGAGGTTGTGGCGCGAGGAGGAAGGGCAGGCTATGAATGAATAGTGACAGCACTGTAAGGGGACTGCGAGTGCAGCAGCGGCCTGGCCTCGGTGCACCTCCCTGTGCACGGAGATGCTAAAGTGTTTTCTTGCCTCTGCCTCTGCCTCGGCTCAGGATGAAACCGAAATGCGAAATTGGAATGAGAGAGTGCTGCGTTTCCTGTCACGAGTAGACTGAGAGGAAATTCTTGGATTCTTTTACTAAAAAGCTGGTTAACAAAATTAGTCATGCGGCTTTAAGCCAGCAGAAACAACCGGGGGATTTTAAGACATCTAGTAGTATTTTTTTAAAATATTTAATTCGGAAAACATTTCTGATGCCTCAGTGACCACAGCACATGGCTGTTATCAAGATTTGTTTACTACTTTGAGTATAGTATGGACTGCATCTACAAATCATGACTGAACCCTTCATTTCTCTTTTCAAGTCGAGCTTGCGAGATGTTGTCTCAAGGATTAATATAGCCATGCGTGCATAGGCTGCAAGAGCACTTTGATGTCTGCCTTTGATAAGGAGGGTGCTGAGGCCCGTGGCGTAGAAAAAGTTGCATCTAACTCTAGGAAAAAAAAATATATTGCAGAAACTTCTGTTTTAGTTTCCTACAGCTTTAATTGGAAGCCTCATATGACCCTTAAACAACATCATCTGAAGCTAATAAGACTTAAAAAGTACATCTGGCTGTAAAATGCTTACCATTTTTAACACTAATGAACTGAGGCGTGCAGTAGAGATAGCCAAACTGCAGGGAGATGTACAGTATATTCTGGAGAATTCCCCTGCTGCACGGGAGCTCATAAAACACATCTGAAGACAGGAACTTGTATCTGGTTATTCGTGTTTAATTGGAGGCGCTGAGTGATGCAAACTAGGTTTTAATGCCCTCCCCTGCTGCCTGACTACAAGTAGCATCAGTGTTGCCACCACTCCTTTTTCCCCCATTTATCCTTGCAGAAATGACCAAACGCACCGCTAACAACGGTTACAACACAGTCTCGCAAACTCCCCTGCAAATGTGGCGCAACATGCAGATATTATGAGCTAAATGTGTCTAAATGCCACAGTTTTGTTTCGTTCTACCGGCACGTATGGAAGAGCAGGAGCATTGTGACAATGCTGCCAAAGATGTGACCCTCAAGGACGCCTGCTTGCTTTGGATAATTTCTCTTTGCTTTCTAATAACTGCCTATTTTTGATGTGCCATCTAAATCCTGACCTGATCAAGCTGACAATTACTTAATCCAAAACACAGGAAGCGGGATGCTCAGCTAAGTCTTTAGACAGCAGAGACTCTTTGATATTAATTTTCTTTACCCGTCACATGGCGTCTGGCGAGCTTCGTCGGATGTCCGGTTTTTGTTTGGCACACTGCTCTGTCTCGCACGGTTATGCTCTCTTCAAGGCTTTGATCTTCTGCATGTACAATATAATAGCTCATCCTGTAAACATGGGAACAGATTGAATAAAGAATACTTTACTTTCCCTTGGCCCTGGAAAACAGTTCTGTCATGTGCTGTCCACGCTCATCTCAGCTCCAGGCTGGCTGTGGTGCTTTTATTCAATGTGACAGAGGAGAGCTGGGGACTCTTTCTCCTGGCACCCCAGTACTCGCCACACTGACACTCTCCTCTGAAGTGCCACATTAATTCTAATAAAGCACTGCCTTACCAGGGCCCACGAAGACCAGGGCTGTTGGAGGGGGCAGACGCTAGTATAAATACCAGGCTTAATGAAGGGAGGCAGTGGTGGCGCAGGTGGTGTGGCAGTGCAGGTGGCACCTCTCGCCCCCAGGCTCCTGGGTGAGTCCGCCGCTGCTGCCACTCCAGGGGGCACAGCAGCAGAGATTGCATTTTAATTACCAGGCACACCTTGTCCTCCTGATGGGTCACCGCCTTGGAGGGAGTGAGCGTGCAGACATGCCTGTTTTCAGACCTTCTTTATCTCTACCTGCATGTTTACAATAAGATACTCCCCTAAATGTTGTAGACTGAATAGGAATTTTATTGTTCATGCCCGGCCTGTCACCACTCAGCATAACTAATTCCGTACATGGGAGAGGGCCGGCATCTTGCCTGAATTATGTGCACCTCTCTCCCTGTGGGGAGGCATCCATCCAGCCCCAGTCATTGCTAACCCTCCCCTTGAGGAGTTCCATCCACAGGGAGGTCCACACCTGTTTCCTTCACCCCTCCCTCTCCATGCTGGAAAAATCATCTCTCTCCCTCTTCCAGTGGTAACTCAAAACTCTTGACGTTTCAAATCCTTATTTTAGTCGGGCTTTTTCGGTTTGGTGCAAGCGGCTGTACCTGGATGAGAAATAGATCACTGTTTCACAGCACCCATCCCCTCCATGTGTCAAGACCTGGCACAGATGGGTGATGAGAGGGCTTGGATGTAGGAGAGAGGGTTGTATGTCCAGGACATGTGAAGACACTACCCCACCACCTACGCCCCCTCTCCCTCCCTCTCTGGGGACGTTTCTGTCAGCACACAGCAGCCCTCAGCAGCACAGATGTTGTTGCATTGTCTGAAGCACCAAAGCTCCGATCAGCCCAACTGGGAGCTCCTACTCATTAGCTATTGTCTCTGTGTGTCTGACTGGGCCTTTGATGAATGCAGCAGTTAGCCGAAGATCAGACACCAGACAAAGAAAACAGAAACCCAACCATCTATACATATGGCTCAAAAGATAACACCCCGCTGTGTTCAACATGTTCAAATGACCATTGCTGATTAAAATTTTTTGACGCGCAGCCGTGTGCAGCTATGCAGCGCACAGCTCAAGTGGATGTTTTAGCTTTTTCTGCGCTCAGCAAACATACAAGATTATCTTAAGCTTTGTGTTTACAATGAAGAGCATGGGCTCTAAGCTCCACAAAATAAAAGGGCATTGTGTCTGCCACTTGAAAACTCTGCTCCCCTCTTTGCTTACTCACCCGAAGAAAGGCCATGCCATTATTTATTTAATTCCCCCTCCTTGCATTCTTCTCTCTTCCCCTCCATGCACCTACCCATCCAGCCAGTCAGCCAGCCGGGCTATGAACACATTGCGGGGCCTGAGGGCAGTACTGTGGACAACCTGCGCTGTGTTCACATGGCTGAGCAGAGAGCGAGTGAGGAAGACTGGCACACTGAAACCAAACAGGTGTATGATTCAGAGGCGTGAGCTGTGAAGGGTGAATTTTTTATACAAGTCAATGTTGCTTTTGGAGCAAACAGCGGCTTGGATCTGTCCCAGAAAACATTTACACACACTGTGCCTTTTTTTCTTCTTCGTGTTTCACGGCCAGCTTATCAAAGTCTGTGAGAAAATTACCATTTTTGCTCTTACTATTATTAGAAGGTATTGGTTTGAGTAACATCCATTATTATGACAGTAAAATATGAGCAAGAAAATTATATTCAGTTGATGTGAATGTCAGCCAAGCTAAATGTGCTGAAGGTCCTTTGTTTAGACACAGAAAACTGCTGTTTTCGCTCGCAGTCTGTTTATTTATTTCAAATAAATCCCTGTTTCACCAGCTGGAAAAGAATATCATCACATTTTTGTGTGAGCGGAATCCTTTGAAAAGATGTGGACAACTAAAGGATAATTACAGAGCAAGTTAAAAAATTTTCATGAACTGGAAGAATGCTAAATGAATATTGTGTCATAATCAGTGGTAATAAAGAACACCATAATTTTTCTTTTTTTAATTTCAAAATGTCACAGATTATTGCTTCCACAAATAAATCCCATCATTTTAACAATTACTATTTTCTGTGATTTTGCCATTTTGTCAAATGGTGCCAAACAACTGTGATCTGTATTCTTCCTGCAGCACAAGAGAACGCCACAATAATTTTCAAAGAGCCCTGTTAAATTAATTGGATTTAGAACAATATGGAAACAATGTAAAACGCACACTCCGCCATAGTTTTTGTTCTTTAAAGACAACAACGTAAGACGTTAGAGATTTCAAGTTGACGACGTTGACGAGTTGCAGTGGGTGAAATATCACCACTGTATGTCAGTAGATTTCAAATTGCATTGAGCCAAGTTCTGTTTTCTTACACCTCCCAATTCAAGTGCAATATCCTTACTGCGGTGGCCCCTGTAGGACAAACAGCTCTTGCCACCGTTCATTCGAGTGGCTGTAGGCTGTCAATCCACTGTTTACCTCAGCTGTCAATATGTATCCATGTGTATTTACTCTGAGGGAGACTGTAAAGCTTTGTGAAAGGAGTCAAATATACGTCCATGAATCAGTGGTGCTCATATCTGCTGAGTGACAGCGATACAGAGGTGAGGATCAGCTGAGCTTTTCTCTTGGTAAGTGCTGTGTTTTTGCTTCTGTTAGCTGCTGTTAGCCTGCGTCAGCGGAACTTTAGCTGAAGTGGATCTAACATTGTTGGACTCAGATACTAAGCAAATAAACCAATCATTTTTTTTTTCAATTCCCAGGTAAGGACAATGACACCATTCCACATAAATAGTTTTAGACTAGTTTTGGACTTTTGTCAGCTGGTTATACTGACTGTGATAACTCAGTGCTTGCTGATAACTGTAAACATAATTACAGCAATTATTTGGGAAAGAACATAAAGATTCTTACACACTGTTTACAAGCCATGAATCTGGCGACATCTAGTTTATTTGTAGGTGAAACCCAAAGAAAATAACCATTTATTTTAGGTATAATCATTGCACAGCAAAGCTGTGAGTGGGTACTCAAATTAGACTGATGTATGGGTTTTTAACACAGATACTGATAGTGATATTTGGCAATTAAAAATCCAATACATTGGCCAATATATATATTTTTTCGTTCAGTCTCACAAGACATAAACACATTTCTGTAACTTTTGCTTTGTCTAGTTATTTATGAGTCCCTACTAAGATAATATGACAGTGAAATGTAAAAATATGTTAAAAAAGTCAAGAATTACTCTTCTTTTACTCATTTTTACTTTTTAAATTTTAATTTATCGACTGATATATCGGTACTGTAGCTAAACCATGTTTTGACCAAAATAAATGTCAAATGTATTACATTAACTACAATTAAGGTAACTTACCTGAAAATGTGTTACACTTTCAAATAACACATAAAATACACAAATGTAGGTTTCATGTATTGAGCCATTAAACTGTGAGTGTCAATGTATTAAAATGGAGAGCTTTTTGGGTACATTTGGACTCTTTAGGTTGCCATTAGCGCTGTAGGATTGATTTTCTGAGCAGTGAACTGGGGCTCCATAACCAGAATTATACTTTTAGCAGTAATAGTCATTTTTGCTGCTTTTTTTTCTACCAGACTTATAATCAGTGGCAATCAAAGAGAATTAGAGCTGCCATACATTCAGCAATTTCCCCCCCTTGTTCTCTCTGACTGCACCTCGACAAAAAAATTTTGACTCACAAACTTAGAAAGCACATGTTTAAGAAGAAATCTGTGCACTTTTCCAGACTTTGGAATACAGAAATGACACAATGTCCCAGAGGAGTCACTAAGGAAGGGGGCATAAATCTCTGCACAGTCAGTCCTTGACGGCTAGACCTTGGGGTTAAGATAAGAGACCATGTTAGTGGTTATTAAGTGAAAGTTTCCAATCGATAGCCAGAGAGACGTAATCAGGGAGGGTTTAATTGCAAAGGGGAAGACATCTATTCACGTTATTGCAGCAGCTGTCCAGAAAAGCTTAATTTTTTGCCCCAGAGTCTCCCCCCCAACATGTGACTTCCCGTGACCTCCTGCAGGGCTACTGCTTGGACTCTGCAGAGGTGTCAGGCAGTTAATGATATCACTCCAGTTTTATTTTCTGACATTTGTACTTGTATGACTCATCTCTCCACACTGCCACATTTTACTGATGTCAAAAAAAGGACTTGTACTTTTTAGCCAAGCTCAAAGCAATCAAAACAGTACACATTCACAATTATTTTCACTTGATGTAGCCTTTTCTTCACCAGTTTGCTCTAGAAAACAATCTTTTTGTTGTCACAAAGGTAAGAATCAAGTCAACATGGAGGGAAACCTTATCAGCTTCCCAGAAGGAGAAAAGAAAAACGTATGACTACAACTCCTTCTTTATGACTTGGAATTCTCTAAACCATTAACCTTTAAAAATTAGATTTACATCTGCATTTGTCAACCTCCACCGGGTAAATCTGGCAATAAACACCTCAGAGACTCCAAACATCTCCCATGCCCTCAAAAAAATATTTGGGTCTAGTTATATATCAGCCATCAATTACCACTCATGCAAAATGAATCATGGCATAGTTCTTTGCTGCATGCTGTCCGGTACATCAGCAGAGGAAATAAAGCACAATGATATGGTGGAAAAGAGAAGAATTTCTTAGCAATTTTCCAGCATTAATCACTTCAAATTCATTGTGATTTTTGCTAACAGGGCTCTACTCAATAAAATGTTTAAATATAAGGATTGGGCATAGCAGATAAATTGGATTCTCACAAAGGAAATTGGGCACATTATTCAGCGAAGTGGTTGTCTCTTTTCTTATTTAAACAGACTCGGGTACATTATGTTGCATGGTTATAATAAGCATAAAAGCCCATTCATTTCTGCACAAGCCCCTATTCTGCAGCAGCCTGCTCATTTCTGGCTTCATGTGCTGCTTGATCACCAAAATCCAAAATCCAAGGGCGACTTATTGTAGGGAATTTCATGCCATGAAAAGATGATGACGATGATGATGATGTGAATGGATGGCTGATGCCACATCAAATCCAGTAGATGTCAGTAAATTGGAACATATGTTACTTAAAGGATAACATCATGATAATTTTCCTTCAAGATGGCTCATAAAACTGGGATTTATTAGGCTAAATCTAAGGGGATGATAACACAGATAATTTTTAATGGAAGGTTAAATGCAAGAATCAAAAGGTAAAAATGGACCCGTTGGGCTTGTATCAGCTGCATCCTACAGCTCTGTGCTAAAATCGGAGCAGTTTTTATGCACTGTGGGGTGTTCCCTTTCCATTACATTTTATAGCTTAAGGCATAAAAATATACGGAACGTTTTCACGGATAATAAAATCCCAGATCTTTACATGATAAGAAGAACGGAGACACAAGGTAAAAGAAATCTAGCTTAAGCAAAGCTTCTGCAAGATATTCCCTCTGCTATTTGTCCCAACGCTGTCCCACCAGAACGAGGAGCGTGTTCAGCTGCTCGCGAGCCGTGCCTCCTCCCAACGGGGGACACGGAAAGCCTGCTCAGATGCTAGCACAGAGCACTTCCTCTATTCCCACAGATGCACCTTTAAAATAGGCCACATTGGAGAAAACATGACTTTTCACTATTCTAATAAATGGGAGCCTGCCTGTTTATTATTAATGACATCCCAGCACACTTTTCAGATTTGGTTGGTGTTACGCCATGTGAGTAATTTATATTCATGCCAGCGTGAGAGCCTGCGTGTGTACGCTTACTGTCTTTTTACTGTCAGCTTTGTGTAGTACTTCCATGAAATTTTAATGTTTACCAGGTCAGTCCTGACCTTCTTAATCCTCTTGGTTATTAATACGGTAAAGCCTACACAGAGGAACAATTAATCAAAAACACCTCTTTTCTTCCCTTTTTCACCTTTCATACATATTAATTATATTCAGCTGCCTTGGGCTGAGGAGTGCATTAACATGTATGTACCAGCGCAGGGAAATAAGTCAAAAAGCAGAGCAACTCTGCCCCTACAGCGTGAGGTAGTTCCTCAGGATTAGCCTTATGAGGGCTGAGTGGCAGGAACTTGAACACGACAGAGCACTGATACACTTTCTTGTCCAGACAATTTCCGTGCCCTACTTTTAAAGCTAATTCTACACGGGCCCCCCAGGTTGTGTGTGAAGCATCCTGGTGGGGGGGCGGCAGTGGAGGGTGTCAGTCACAGGAAGACCAGACTGCCCTGGAGCGAAGCTGCCGGTCCCTTCTCAGAGGGAGAGGGCTGGGGTGGGGTGGGGGGGACGGCGAGGGTGATTGAAATAGAAGTTGAGATGTAGGACACATAAATAAAGTGATTTTTTTTTTTCCTAGAATACACTTCCCTCTCCTCGCATTTACATAATACTCTACCATGCACCACCATCACTTCTTTAAGCCCTGAGGTTTATGGAGTCATGTGATGATGCATGCAGTGCCAAGGTATGCCACTAATATACATCAGCATAAAATATAAGCAGCACAAATCCAAACATCATGCTTACTTCAGGTGAAGATATTGTTTTCCAGATATTTCGCCCTCTCTTTCTACGTTTCCGATTATTTTTGCTGGCCCTCATCATATTCCGAGGATGAAGGCCTGCACATGGGCTATTGTACTTGCACACTGCGTGACCTCCAAGGAGAGATGGAAGACAATGCAAGCGTGCAGGATGAAAGGGCATCGCAGAGCGGCCGCGTCCATGGGTGGGGGTACGGGGAGGATGGGAAGCAGATGGCAGTGGCTCTGTCCCATCAGCACAACAGAAGGGGGACTCAAGATGGCCACAGGCCCCCCTCGCATTAACAGCATTCAGGGAGACGCCTTATCATCCCGCCAGCATGATACGTTTTTAACAACGCCCCCCACCCACCCCTTGTTTTCCCAACCCCCAACCTCTCATCATCACACTACTGGAGATGCTGAATCAATCATCTGGGTACTTAAGAGTATAACCTTACAGTAAAGGTTAGGGCCTATCACATCTACCCTAAAAATGGGATCTGGACGCTACAATATACCCCTAAATATGAGGCAGAATAAAATCAGGTTTAAGCTGACAGGGCACGACCTGCCTGACGTGGCTCTCGGTCGACTATGAATGAGACTGCGGCGTCTCTGAGCAGCTTGTCTGTGAGATAACCTTCAGGCAGCCTCCCAGCCCTCGCCTTTCCTTGCAGTGTGAAGAGCATGTAGTGAATAGGTGCTAATTAAGCTTTGTGAATATAAAGAAGATACCATACTGTTGCAGCCATGAAAAGGAAAAACACACACACACACAAACACACAGACTTAATGTACAGAACTTTTTCTTACGTCAAGACATCACAGCTCACTTATAACAGCGTATCTCTAAACTAAAAGGAAAAATATGCTGGAGAAATATACGTATATGTATATAGCCTCCGTAAATCAGAGGCTGAATCTAAATTGTTCATCTGATGACTTTTCCCCACGCTGCATAGTTCATCATAGAGACCAGTGACAGAGCAGCAAAAAACCAAAGAATCATGCATCTTTGCGGGTAGAAATTAATAAAAACACTATGTCAAGGAGCCAGAAAAAATGGTTTCCCCTAATGGATTCTCCACAGAAAACAGCTTTTAGACAATCAATCTTTTCTTTGAAAGCCCAATTATTTAAGTAATTGTTCCTTACAACTGCCACAGGAATTTGTCCTCTGGACGCTGTAAAAGTAAGCATCTTTTGTCACTCGTAAAATGGCTCATACCATTTTTATTGTACTCATTTAATTTCTTTGCCACGGTTCTACTTAACACCCTTTGTCTACATTTATAAAACTGTTCATCCTCCATTTGTCACCGAACAGAAACACACACGCACGCACACATCGTTGGTAATATTACGACATAATCGAAAGTCATACAGAGTGCAGTGTCAATCAAAAGTGGAGCTTTGTTTACAGTCTCCTATAAATACCTGTTGACTGACGTGCTATTTCTGCAGTATATGGTAATAGCTATACAGCATGATATCATATCGATAAACTGACAATGTTTGATTTACTGTATCTGTGCCGATGTTCACTCAGCCTTCATAATGATGCAAAACATAGCTGAAACCATTTAATAATCATTATTAAAAAAAAGCATTTAAAAAGTCTTCTAACCTTTTTTAATATTATGATTTAGCAAAACTCATAACAATAAATAGACAGAATTGAATTTTCTCAGTGCATTTTCTGGTTTTCATAATGTAATCCGATTACTTTTTTCAAGTAATGAGTAAAGTCAGAGATTACTATTGCAAAAAAGTAATTAGATTACTGCTACCTACCCATAAGCATGCTGCGTTACTGCGTTACTAAACCGTGATTTTGTTTGTGGGAGTGTCTCATGACAATGACGTACGAGCGTGCAACGTCGAGTGTAGCTAAATGATGCAATGTGTATAAAGTTAAAAGATTAAAACTAATAAAACAATTTTTAAACAGAGACTTTTTCATTTGATTCAATTTTATATGATGGATTATGCAGAAAAAATAGAATTGGGCTGAAAGGTCTATTGCTTTAGTGTGTATTTAGGTCGTGTATCATGTTTTTAAAACTAAATTATAAGGTAACTAATTACTTTTGAAAAAAGGTAATCAGTAGAGTAATGGGATTGCTTTCTTGTAGAAGTAATCAGTAATTAGTAACTAATTACTATTTGCAAGTAACTCGACCCACACTGCTTGCAATAGTGTAGTGGTTTACATCCTCCTATAACGAGTAAAACCTCCACAGCTTTGATTCCACGGTGAGGATTGCATAAAAAAGGGCCTCTGGTGTCAAAACAAAATGAAAGGAGCATCTTTATGACGTTGTTGAGGCTCAGTAGGTTTAGGGAAAGATCATAGTTTGAGTTCATGTACTTTTCCGTAATATCTAAGTTAAATATTTGGTTTGAGAAATCATTCTAATAATAAACAAGAAAAACGTTTGATCCTTTCCTGACCATCCACCCCACCTGTGCTTGCTGTGCATACTTTAACTGTATACTGAAATTGACTAACTTCATTTTCTTTTGTCTTGTCATATTTACCATATACCCCTGATAGTCTGTTGTTTGAATGTAAACGTGCTGTTTTGGGGCACTTCTAAAACAACTGATGCTGTTGTCCTACTTTGTCTAGTCATGAGTGACCCCAAAATACACAAAAGAACTAATGGCAGGTACTCAGGCTTCCTCCCACAGACCAAATTAAAAAAAAATGCATGTTAAGTTAACTATTTATTATAAACTGGTGACCTATGCAGGGTATAGCCCACATTTTGCAGTATGACAGCTGGGATTGGCTGGTTACTGATTAAGAAAATGAATGAAAAATAGATGCAATGGCATTTTCGGATTGCAATAAAATTACAATTGCAATTTAAAATGATTTACTGCATCATTTATGAAAGACTCAGATATTTATCCTTTGACGCTATAGCAGCAGAACTGTAAAATGAGTAGGTAGACTTGCAAAAGTGGGATTGTATGTGAGACATTACAAAAAGTGGTGAATAGCATTCATTCGCTGCAGTGAGTCAGGCTGCTGTTCTGCTAAGTGTTAGGGAAATGTGGGTTGAAAAAGCATTGTGTGAAAAACATCCAGTTACATGGTGTTCAGTTATACCGACAATAAGCAGATATTACACTGATAATTCAAGGTGGTTATGGGAAGCCATACAAGAAATAGATAATGACAAGGGAAATACATTTTACTACTTCCAGAGATATTCAGTATAGGCCTAGAGAAAAAGGCTTTACTTGCATCATTATTATAATTTTGTTTTGGTTGTTAGTGTCCAGGTTACTGACAGCCTGCAAAATACTTTTACAATTAGGCCTGGCAGCAGTGCCAGATGTTTCTCTGAGAGGAGAGAGGGAGATGTCAAAACACCTGTCTGATCACCATGGTGCACATGCTGGTGCAACCAGCAACAGTGCAAGCACTCCTTGTTAGTACAGTTTGCTCTTCTAGCCCAACTCTGTGACTACACATGAGCACCTCTGCTGACAAAGACACTGCTATTCTTATATAAACAGCCCTGTGAATACGTAAAGCATATATGAACAAATCTCTTGTCTTATTTTATTTACGTACAAGATGTGAATTAAGCCAACTTTAGCATGTTAAATTATAATAGCCTAAGTAAGAACAGGCTTGGTTTTTGCTTAGAATTAAAATGATTCATTGATATTTAACAGCTAAGCACATTTTACCTGCAGTGGTTATGAGTAGATTTCTAATTTTTTGATACATACACATTAGGAATGATGCATATACTGTACATTCAGACTGTATCGGAACTGAGTGAAAGACACAAGCTGACAAGGCTTCAAGCCATATTGTTCTAATCTTATTGAACATGAAGTTGTACATAACTAACAAAGACGTTCATAAATGTGCCGCAAAATGTGTATTTTCATGTCACATTACATTTATAGGTCTCGTGACACAAAGTTAACTGTGCTTTTGGAAAACTAAACAGCAAAACAAATACACTTTTCAGGAAATGTAACAGCAACCAAATGACATTTAAAAAAGTAAATATAATGAGCAAATTAAAATATAGCTTGCAAGACTAAACCATGCTTTTTTGCTGACAATGTCTTTTTTCATCAAAAAAGTATTAACTTCATGAAATGAAAACTTATCTTGAATGGATTACATACATCTGAAATGTAATCCATCCCAGCTTTAACACTGCACTGACGTGTAACTGTGAAAACAATTTGGGTTTGTAGAGGCGTGGATGGATGACATGAAGGACTTAAAGTAAAATTAGAAGAAAGTATAATGCAAGAAAAGCCCGGAAACAAAAGGAAACAAACTGTTAAATTATTCAATTGTTCAGTTATTATGAGAATAGACAGCACGCTCATATTCACTGAGATTACACTGTTTTGACTGATACACATAAAAACATATAACATAAATTTAATTCCACATTTATGACTGTGCAGTCCAGTTACTTTGCTGTATTTATATGTTTCAGCTAAGAAAAAATGCTATGCATTTATACTTGTTCAAACAATAATTTTAAATAGTGAACATTAAAAAACCGCATTAGCCAACATCACTTTAGGCTTTTTTTGGGACACGTGTTCAATAAATTCTTCTGTTGGCTTGTGGGCCAATATACACTGTAGTGTTACTCATCCCTGCAAGTGTTCAGGTCAGTTACTATGGCAACCTGCACAAACTGGGGGATGAGATAAGGGCCGGAGCCGTGGCCTTGAGGGAGTCGTTAAGCATCTGTCTCCTGACTCCCCCCTTCAGTCTGTGTATGGAGGAGGCTGCCAGGGAGGCAGCACATAAACAACAAAGGTGGCTCACCCTTGCTCCCTCTTCAAGGGCTGACCGTCATCATGCTGAGTTAACAGCACCACCCATCACTGCTGAGTCTGACTGAGATGAAGGAGATCATGTTGAGGTTTCAGAGTTTTTGTCTTACATATTTCTCCCCAGTGCTTAAAGGTTCTTCTTAATTCCGTTCACTCACAGCTTTACTTTTTGCATCCCTCAGAAAAGTTCCATATAATATGTTTCTACTGCTGAAGAAAGGATTTTTAAGATTGAGACAGATACTTGATTGTTTAAAAAGCCAATATTCTGAAGTTGCAGAGTGCCCTCTGCTGGACAAACTATGCAAAATCAAGACTCAAGTTGTTTGAAGGGTGTTTCTCCTCTGTTCTTTACTTTTTAAATATGAATTTACTGGCCATTATTATATTATTTTTATCTTCTGAGATAAGCACACTGAGTTCACATATGTTGAAATGTGCTAGATAAATGAAATTGCCATTGCCAATACTTATAGATAATAGCCAATATTAGCAAATAGCTAATATTGGTCCAAAATGCTTACCTATCACTGAATCAGGCAATTTAATGGCTGAGCTTTAGTAGCTTTTCAAAGTAACAGCAACTTAAAAAAAAGTATACATGCTAAAAAAATGAGGTGAAATCTTACAGCCACAATATTTATTCTGATTTATATTCTATATTATTAAAAAAGCATATAACATTGTATTTCAAAAACATGGCAACAACTTTGATCTTTTCTTTATCCAATATTCAGATTTCTGTTGTGAAAAAAATACACAAATGGGCACAGATAGATAATGGCTTTAATAATTAAACATAATATATAAGAAAACTTGTAGTAGAAATAACCTTATTTAAATAATCATGTGGCAAAATGTCAGGGAGCAATTATGAGTTAAATTATTTTACCGTATTCATCTGTAGTGTCTCCCCTTAAATTATTCCAACTCCATCACTGTACAAGTGAAGACAAGAGAGATGTCAGAAGTTCATCAGTGGATTCTGATGAGGTTGCTGCTGCTGCGGCAGAGAGTGAGCACGCCTCACTGGGTTTCAATGCAGCTGCACTTTTCAAGATGTTCCAATCAAGACGTTACCTTCTCCTTTAGAGAAGTGAGTTTTATAACAGGATACAAGACCCTGAATTTGTGCTAAAAAGTCTTCATAGTGGCATTCAGGACAAAGGATTTCTGAATGGCTTTCTTCTGTGGACATACTATTCAAATGTGATGCAAAAGTCCTACAAAGCTGACTCTACCAAGATGTTTGCTGATTTTTTTTCTGTCCTCTGGGGCATGATTTTGAAAATCCAATCAATTGCAATTAACAGCATTTCAACATCAGGCTGAAAAAAAGTCTAATTTTAAATACTGCATCAAAGTCTATGTATATACTTGCGCTGAGAGCGTTTCCTTTTTACTTGTCAGCATCTGTGTGTGGACTGAATCCAGCTATTCCCCTACTGAATGAATTAATCATTCCATAAACACACAAAACAGCAAGAGTCAGCTAACAAGAGGCCCCTGCTGGTTGACCACAGCATGTCAGTGTCAATAACAGCAATATTTAGTGGACTCAACACCACCACACAATGAGGACAATAATTCTGGTCTGATACCCCTTAAGGCACTGCCACGCAGACTCCTCCAGGGGTAGTGCTCATGTTAAAGTGTCCTGTCGCACTCCGAGCGCGCAGCATCAAGGCTGCCGTCCACCTACAGCCTCACCTAGCAGTGCTCGAACCTGGAGCAACCAGCCTTGCTTTAGAAACAGATGATAAATAAATCAAAGTGCACTAAGCACTGCTTCCACATGGCAATCGCCTCCTTCATAGCGTCTGCACCTCATCAATCACGCCATTGTCTGCTTGAAAGGCGAGCCTTGTAAATGTCATATCCACTCAAACCCAAGGAGAGGCGGATCAGAATGCGGTTGAGTGTTTTTTTTAATTGGATAGTGTAATTAAACTAAAAAACCCTGCTAGGCTGCCTTTTGACAGGACAGATGAAGACCCCTTTTAATAGGGCTATGAAACATATTTGTTAAAAGGATGAAGCAATGTGTACCATATGATTGGGTGCCCTTATGTGTCATACTTTTCATTAATGATTAAAATGGCAAAAAGGTGTCTTTTTGAAAAACGAGAGATTCTTAAAAGGCCCTAGTACATAAGAATAATTAATGAAATTTGCCATCCAAATTGTACAATTTCTTGGAACCGCTTGAAAAAGAAAGCCCCCGTATATTACATGCACCAATCAGGTGCATATATCAAAGCATATGTTCAGCAGCATTTGTGAAACATTCATCTTGGGACCGAGCGATTAAGAGAGGTACAGCTTGTTCTTGATTAAAGTAACAACTGAGAGAGGCCAAGCTATAATATTGATTACATGCACAAACGGGATACGGGTCACTTTGCTACCCACACATGCTTTCTATTTAATTTCATTAGTGGCGTTCTTTCCTGATGTACTAATGTTACACAAACACCAGAGGAATACGTGCATGCTTAAAAAAAAAAGAAAAAAAAAAGAAAAGAAACAGCCACTCACTGTCACATGTTTGAAGTCGTAAATGGACTGACACACACACACACACACACACACATTCAATATCCCGGTGCTTTGGAGTTGATTTTGATGGTTGCCGGTGAGAACCTTGCTCGCGAGGTCTCTCTTGAGAGGCAGAGTTAGGCCCCAGTACGAAAGATCGATAGGACAGCGGCGTGCAAATAAATCAGCGTGCTTTAGTGACGTCTGTCATAAAGCTCCCGCCACAGTTGCAGCTCTTAGGTTTATGGCAGCGCTGAGTGTTATTGCAATCTTTTGATAGCTTTGGTTAATTTATCTGATTACAAGAGCACCCAATGAACAAACTGCAGAGAACCTTTCACGTGTTGCATCTAAGCACTTCTGAGGTTCAGGGAAATGCTGACATCAGTGCAGGATGATCACAGGGTTTCTTTATAACTAAAAACAGGTATAATGCATACTTTTTTGGGGGGCTAATTACCTCTATGTTGTAGACGCTTATTTAAAGGTGCTAAAGTTTTATATGAATAATACGTCTATGCTCCAAAGAGACAATGGGGACTCCAGTGAACATGGATAAGGATTTAGGAGTTAAAAAGCCTATTTACTACAGAAAAGTTATTTACTACAGGAGATGGTGTAGACCGAAACAGAGTTTAGATTTCAAAGGGGAACTGAAATACACCTCCAAATTAATGCTAATGGTTTTCCATGACTGCCAAATGTGTAACTAGAAGATGATGAAATATCAGCTTTTTGTTTACAGTCTCTTCTTGCTGGCCAAATATCCTGATGACAGTTTAAAATGCTTCACTCAAAATGTACACGTACAAGGATAAATTAGTGGTATCTGTAGAAAATCTATAGGTAAAAACACTCAAACAAATAACATTTTCTGTCCTTACCATGTGCAAAAATGCAGATGATATTTTAAAATTTGAATCAGAGGTAATTCTGTCAGGCTTAAAAGTGCAGTTCACCTGTTTTGTTTTTACCCAGAGTTCACATTTCTGCCTTATCACTTCACTCTCACTGGTGGCTTAACATCAGCTACGAAACCCTCTCAAGACAATATGAAAGTGAAACTGTAGACCTTATCCAAAGGGGCATTTGCCAAAAGTGAATGAACACGTCAGCTACCTCGAGGTTTTAAATGAAACTGCATAAATGGCTGCCCTGCCATTCTATCTACTGGCAGCCAGTGTGAATTGTGCTGGAAAATCTATTTTGGAGAGCTGGGCTTTTCAATTCAGAGCGAAAAGACTGACTGCTGTAGCAACATCAATCAAACGAGGACGCTGCGGTGGCTTTGCTTTACAAGTGGAAGGTCCAGAGTTCACGGGTTAAAACAGGCAATATAAAAAAAGGGGAAAAAAAGATGGAGAGAAACGGCTGAGCTGGGGGCAGACTGTTGTTAGTTTCTGCTATCTCCTCAGTGGAAGTGTTGGAGAGGTACCCCCCTCCTGTATTAACTGGACTTCATTAATCTTCATGCCATCTTCTTTAACTAGTCATGTAGAACGGCTCAATAGAAAGCCATATAATGGGGAAGGCCCAGTGCCAATTACTAGGTTAACATAGTGTTCAGCCCCAGTGCAACAGGGAATGAGATGGAGGGGGAGAGCTGGCTTGCAGGGAAAGATGCACAGCGTTTGAACTGACAGCAGATGCAAAACGAAATTTCTTAAGGTGCTATTTAGCCTGCAGAAAAACTCAAAGGTGTCAATAAAAATATCATGTGAGCGTGTATTCATGTCAATCCCTTCCAGTAAATCATACGGCTTACACAGTAGTTTGACATTCACATTTGACATCACATTGTTGAAGTAAAGATTAGGGGAACCTCGTGCAGCAACTGCAACACAATGTAAAAATCACAGACGCTCTCTTCGTAGTGAAAGATTGCATTGCCGTCTCCCCCGTTCTTGCATTTGTGCCAAGCTGGACAGCTTGCATAGGATTTAACAAATGGACTAGCTGTTAGGAAAGCAAAGAGGTAACAGACAGCGGCTTGTGGTGCAAACGCTTTTGCCATGAATATATTGCAAATGCCTGATAGTGTCAAGCTACTTTAAAATAACTTTAAAGTTGTAGTTTTCAGATCAAATTTAACAGTCGTGACTTTTAAAGTTTCATTCACGCCTTCCTGGTTTATGATAGCATGAAACAATGCTAACCACAAGGCTAGTAAGCTTTTTGCAACTAATCAGCTGAAATTAGAGTTCATTCAACTCACCTTTTCATGAAGGCGCAACATGTTTTACAGCAGGGATGTCAAACTCATTTTTCATTGGACCACACTTTGATCTTAAGTGGGTCGGACAAGTAAGACTCGGTAAACTTGTCAGTGTATGTCGTCCTTCACGTTTTCCAAAGCCATCCAGCGGGCCAGATTGGAGTCTTTGGAGGACTGATTCTGCTCCCGGGGCCTTATGTTTGACACCCCTTCTTTACAGGATATGTGATCAGAATTTTTTTAGCTAAGCTGTAGACTGGGTACTACATAGCGTACTTATTTAAAAAACAAAACAGCAGTGCATCTAAACAACCCTTGACTCACCAAAAAAAATGTTTTCTACTTTAGTCCTTGGAAATAGTAAGTATCACTCTTGTCATCTTTCGCCTCCATTTACTTTGTTTTTATTCTTTATTTGACTAGAGGGGAAGTTTGCTGTGCAAACCACTTGTCATGACTGCTGTCAGAACAAGTGCAGTGTTAAACTGTAGTTATTTAATTCCATGTGATTAAAATAGGACTGGGTCAGTTTGGGAAGAGCCTGTAGGCTATGGTTTTATTTAGAGGACCAAGATTAAACTCAAGTAAAATGGAAATGTCACACCGTCATGGAAGATGCTGCGGGAGTTGTGAGAAGGATAATATTATTGTGATGTGAAGTGATAATTCCGCCTTGTCCACCCTCATTATCCGGCAGCCCAGTGTATTTCTGGCTCGCAGCTGTATGCATGCGTGTACGTGTGAGTGTGTGAGTGCAGATGCCCTTTCCTTTCTGCACACACTCACTGCAAATTCGCATAACACTAAACATGGGTAAAAACATTTGGCATCTTGAGCGGGGGGAGGGTAGGGGGGGTGTTGGGCCGGCTGGGGGAGGGAGTCACGTGTGAGCTCGTGTTCGGATCGGCGATTGTGTTTCGCCTGCATAAAGTTGAGTACACTCAAAAGTAGTTCCCCCTCAGCTCCCCTGACAGCAGCAAAACACAGCAGAAGATCCCTTCCTGTTACACGAAGAGGAGCAACACAACAACAAAATAACAAGAGCAGCAACAACCTATCCGAATGCAACACAACGAAATGGAACAAGAGGATGATCTGGAGAGGCTCCACATTCAAGCAGACCCTAGCAGTCGGCGATAAGGTATATTTTTGTCTGGCAAGATAAGAGAGAGAGAAAGCAAACATATTACAGGGCTCAAAATTCTATATCTATAGCTCCTTTTCATGAGTCCAATAATTCATTCATTCATGGCCTCTGTTTCCTTTGCCTCTTGGAACATCTGCCTCATACATACATCACTGCGCTGATAAAGATCGCAGACAGAATTGGTAATACGCTGTGAATGGGAGACTGCAGAACTGATTAAATAACTTCGGTGGCACACTAAAATTGAAGCGGCCACGGGATGAAAGGGGGCTTATCGGGGGCTTTATTAAAGGCAGTGGAGGATGATTTTAGGTTTAGGGTGATGTACACAATTTAAGACACAATGTCTTGCAACATTGCCAAGGGACTTAAAAGAGAAAACAAAAATGGCTATTTTGACCTCTGTCATTGTGCTTCCCCCCCTACACACCCAGGAAGGAGGAGAAATATTATCCTATATATGCTGGGAATGAAAAGAAATCCAAGGTTAGGAGCATTTTCAAAGTTTTTGTAGAGTACTCTACAGTGTCATAATATGTTAAGCTCTAATTTTCAGAGTCTTGTTGACTTGTCAACAGTGTTTTCTCAAATTAACCTCAAAATTATATGTCAAAGCTCAAGTCTGCAACACAGGGCACATTTCTAAAATGCTGGAAACTCCAATAAAATCAAACCCTAATATCTCACCTCAGTGGCAGATTCCTGGCATTTCATAGTTGGAGATGATGAGCTAATCTACCTTGGTAATGACTTTTAATCAGTCATGTTGTTCTTTTAATGCACCTCTCAAAAACGACCTCCCTTTGCTTAATATCTGAGCGCTTGTAAAAGGAAAAAGACATTGTTTTGAAAAGACCTCTATAAATTCTATAGACCACCGCCCCCCCCCAGCATAGTTTGAGACTGTACCCAATTAATCTTTTTTTTTTCTTCCACAAAATATTTTATGTTTTTCTCTTGACTGGCACAGAGGTAGAAACGCATTTAACAACATACTGAGTTTGCAAGTTTGACGGAGGAGAGAAAATATGGAAATAAGGATATTAATCTATTGTTGCTGACTGTAAACACCCTCTTTATTCTGACTTTGAGTTAATGCCCACAGGACAACATTATAGGATGCTTCTAGCTAGCAAAAAGGTGTACAAGGGATCATTTGTGCCAAAAGCAATGAGTAAACTGAATAATAAGATGCTGTGGTGTATTTCTGTAGCCGTATCAAAGCTTATATATGCTTATGTATGAATGAGGGCTGACAACTATCAGTACTTTTATTATAAAGTGATTGATTGATTTGTGACTTGGTAAACTGAAGGCAATTTTCAGAAGACAATTAATGTGGACAATAAAGTTCTATTCTATTCTATTCTAACTTGGCTGGGGGAGATTTCCAGTCACATTTCGCCTTGTAATCGGAAGGTTGCCGGTTCGAGCCCCGGCTTGGACAGTCTCGGTTGTTGTGTCCTTGGGCAAGACACTTCACCCGTTGCCTACTGGTGGTGGCCAGAGGGCCCGGTGGCGCCAGTGTTCGGCAGCCTCGCCTCTGTCAGTGCGCCCCAGGGTGGCTGTGGCTACAATGTAGCTTGCCATCACCAGTGTGTGAATGTGTGCGTGAATGGGTGGATGACTGGGTATGTAAAGCGCTTTGGGGTCCCTAGGGACTATTAAAGCGCTATATAAATACAGGCCATTTACCATTTACAAGAAATCTAAATATTGTATATGAATATAGAATTCAGGAGGGTAGAGTCATTTAAAAAAATTAAAAAGCCATAAATCCTTGTGATTTCACTGTAGTTCACATCCTAGCACCCATCAGCCCCTACATAGATAAATATTTGTTTTCACTGGTGGGCCTTTTATCAGTTCAGAATCACAATCATGAACAGTTTGCAAAAATAGACGAAACAGTTACAAAGGTACCATTTGCACCTGTTTCCTTTTTTGCTTCCTATTTCACAAATCCGTAAAGTAAATGCACAAAAGACTGAAGCATTTCAGTTCAAATAAAGGAAAACCTTAGAAAGAGACGATGTACACAAACTGCAGAATGTCATGGCTGGGCATTAATGTGAACTGGCCATATATTTTCATTTAGGTGCAGCTTTCAGGAAAACCTGCACTTATGAACAATTAAAGCATTTTAACTGGAACTTTAAAAGGAGTTTTTCTTATTCTCTATATATTGATGCTCTCGTCTGCCGAGTTCTGGGAAAATCCTTAAAAGGTTTTATTTGAAATTTCTTTTTTCCCTACAATGAGCCAATTTGTAAGAGTTCCCTCAATTCAGATTTTATTTACATGCTACTCTGAGCTAGCTTCAGTGGGGATTTACCAGTGCAGTTAATCCACCCTGATGGCCTAACAGGGATTGTCTGCACAGTATCTTCGCAGCCAAATCATACAGTATGAAACTGCATCAAATGAACAGATGGCAGTGACACGAATTAAAAGCACAGAACAATGGTAGAATATAAACCAGAAATGACACCCAAAGTGGCTGTTGATTTATAGCCGTGGTGAGTTTGGTACTGGGCTTCCATGTATATTAGTGCTACAAATCTGGGTCCATTTAGCAGGGAGATGCTCATACATACATCACAGACTCCTGCTCCAAGCCAAGGTCAGTCCTTATTGCATCAATCTTTTCAACAGAGGCTACTCTACACAGCAGCAGTTTTGTAACTGTCGCAGCTGTAATGGAATCTTTTTTCTCGCGCTTCATCTTTCTCTTATCACATGAAATATATATTCAACTTCTCTTCTTTCCCTCATTCTCCTGATTCTTTTTATTTTATCTGTAAAACATTCCCGGGGACCTCATTCCTTTTCTGGGGGACACACTCCAAGTAGCACATATTTTAACCCCTTAAGGTCTCCATCGCAGCGGGTCACTTTTGAATACATAGATAAAATACAATAAAAAATTTAAAAGCACATTACTTTAAAAGTGGATTTGTCCCATTTATGGAATGACGTGATGCAGTGACAAGACATTTATTAAAATCATTCTCCTCTTTTCTGCTCCATATATTATTCACCAAGTCATTTCCCAGAGGCTTAACAGAAATAAAAGCACCTGAAATCTGTGCTTTACTCTGAGTTAATGCTCCTTTTTATGAGTTTTACCCCAAACAAAACAACAAAAACACTATTACCTAATGGATGCGATTAAAACACTCACATAGAAGACAAGAGTCGAAGATGCCGAAATGCCAATTTAAGACGTGCATGCTGAGTCAGTTTCTGTTGTCCTGATTACTCATGCCGCAGCTTCACAAAGTACTTTAATAAATGAAGAAATAATAAAATCAATCATTTTAAATAGCACCGGACCGTTTACAGCGAAGGGAGGAAAAAATAAAAAGAGCAGACTTTTAATTGATGAACTTGACCTGCTTTTCCCAGATAACAAATTTCATCTGTTCTATAAAAATTATGCTCAAGTGACATTATTTGACGGGATCTTTATCACCTGCAGAGTAAATAAGAGTAATTTATGCTGCTTAATTTTGAGCGTGGATTATAAATCATAGCTCTATCATACATTACGGAGCCTGCATTGATGAAGGAAGTGAGAGCGGGGCCAGCTGATTGGGTTGTTAAGGCAGCCAGTACAAAACAACAGTTACAGCAGAGACTCGTTCTCCCAGCATGGTTCTTTACAGCCGAGAGCGGATTGACGCAGATGATAAATGATGATAAACACCTAGCAGAGCCAAGTGGTGAAAGATAGACTTTTAAATAAATTATAAAGCATGTGTCATTAAAAATCAGACAACAGCTTGACGCAGGAGCCGATTACAGGTATGTATATTGTCTTCCTCGCAAATAATCTATTCAAGTTAATAATCATCACTGAAAATCCATGTGGGGTACATGCTACGCTGCTTTTGCAGCAATAAAAGCGTGGGCAAATGATACAATGAAGAGCCTTGCGTAATAATAATAATAAAACTCAAGGTATATTGCTCCTTGATATGACTGAATCTAATGTGAATGAGCACAGACAAAGACAAAGGCTGATTACAGGCATCGCTCTCCTGTAGGTGATGCTTTGCAGCGCACTGAAGCAGTAAGCCATCTCTTGGTTGAGAAGACCCTCAGATCCTCCGTCAAAGGGATGGCTTCTGACAAATATCACTCTGCAGTGATGAAGACATGACAGCTGCCAATCATCTCTTAATAACAGAGGAAACAAAGCAGCTCACGCTGTGGGTTTGACCTGTAAAGCCCAAACACACACACACACACGCTGACACTTCACAAATTTATCAATCAGCTTTTATTGAAAAATGTAAAATAGGAGACTGTTAAACAGGAATGCTGTTTTAAAACAGGATTTGACCACCAAACACATAAAATAATTCTAATATGTGAGCACAAACACAACCACAGTCTTCCAGAAATAGTTTGACATTTTAACTGCTTATGCATTCTTGCTCACTGAGAGTTAGCTGAGGCTATTTCTACCACTCGCACGTCTTTCTGTTAAATGTGAAGGTACGGCAAGCAATTTAACAACTTAACTGACCACATCGGATACTCTGAAGTTCACTAATTAGCACTTTATAAATAGTCTGTTACATCTGCATAAGAACCTTGGTATAAAAATGACACATTGTTGCATCAATAATTGGCCAGATGCAGTGCCAAGTTTCATTTTCCATTGTGACAAAGTGGTTTTAGCTCATTTATCTGCGCTCGAGCGTTTGCATCAGTTTGGCCATCAATGCTGAAAAAAAAAAAAAAAAAAAAAATTCAAATATTAGACAAAGAGAGATGATTTTTGGGACTGAACATTAACGTGCAATGAAAAAGTCATTATAAATGACACTGTGTTAATGTCCTGGATTCATTAGAAATCATTATTCACACTAAACACCCACTGAAGTCTCAGAAACTCACAAAAACCCATGTATCAAACATGACACACTAGGTGTTAAGGGGTTAAATGATAATACAGCTACCATGTTTCCGATATTAAATCAGAAGCTCTGATGGTTCGTATTAATATATACCAGATCGGCGAAGTAAAGTAGTCCGTCAACACCCATTTTATCATCCAACAGTAATAGTTATTATAGCATTTCTAAAATTACAATAAAAACAGTGTTTTATTTCCAGGCGTTGGGAGGGCCCGACCCATGCTGGAGCGCCGGTAACTTCATTATTCCCGTCACAATGATGCTCCTGTTTCTGGGAGCTAAAGCAGACAAAAGTTTATTTTCACTTTTAAACTTTACGCAGACAGCCCTGTGCAATCATTTATTTTGATGCAGCATAATATTGGTCTCAGGCTCGCATGCTATATTGCACAGAACATCATGTATTCTGATATAAAAAAATAAAGGATTAATAATGTTCTTCCTCCTTTTGTGTCGTTCTACAGAGCTTTATGAGTTCCTTCGATCCCAGCTTTCAGAAGCCATTAGCGCTCTTCCTCTTGAGAGATAGAAGGCAAAGCCCGGAGCCATAGTGAGAGTCCTTTTCCAGCTCTAACTAGAAATGACACAATGTCAATAAGTATACTGATTATTCTGCCCATTTGTTTTGCACAATGCAGTTAACAAGCTTTATTACACAAAAGACATTGTGAGAACCTAATAACCATTCTTTATCATTTGTTTTGATGAAAGTAATAGAGTGGCTCATATGAATGGTCTGTAGAAACTTCTGTTAGTGGAGCAAACAATGGATGATTTCCTCCATCTGCCGCAGTCGCAGCAGAGGAACTACCACAGCCGAGCGGGATAGGGAGATTGGCCTCAGTCCACTCCATCGTCTTGAAGTGTTTGTGCTCCTACATCAGCTGTCCTCCCAGTTCACCATTTATCTTCCCTGAACTGTCCTAACCTTTTCAAGCTATCATTTATGACAGATTCCAGATACACTGGGCCAAGCCTCACTGGAAACCAGCTACAGTATCATACACACAACTGTCAGCGTAAAAGGAAGCCTACACATGGCCTGGCACACTGGATTGGCCCTCCTCCTATACAGCCACATAAATCTCAGCAGCATCAGACAGGTGGGAGGAAGCTCTGGCAGATGTAGCCAGACCTTAGACAGGTCCTCCTCTCAACCTCTGGCCCTGTTGCTCTGCAGAAAGAGAAAGAGCTGTGGGAGTCATGAAAAAAAGGTGAGTTTTTTTTGGATCGTGAAAACTTTGGCAGCAAGAATCCAAGTCTGTAGTGCTACCTGTCAAAAGTGTAGTCACACAAATAGCCTTGAAGGGAGTTATTACCAAAAAAGTAACATGCAATTAAAGAAAAGTGAGCAGATGTGGAGAAAAAGATGAAGGCTCGAGATGAAACTTCAATAAAAAAGAACATTTAATTATAGTAGAATCAACAATGTCAAAAAAAGAATGGATACTGGATACAGCAGACCTCTTTAGAAAAGGCTATTGTCTTTAAAAGTCTTAAGTTTGTGTATATGTGTTGTTAGGTCCTTGTCTTCTGCTGAATTTGAAATGCAGGAGAAAACTCCCTGGCCCCATCTTTCTCGTACCAACAAGCTCGAGGAAAAAATAGAAACATGAGATCTCTTCTTGGATTTGTTCTCTCCTGCGGGGATAGCTGAAAACGTCATTTCAAACCGAGAGCCTTAAATGAGCAGTTCTGAAGCGTACTTGATTGACCGAACCTTACAGCTTGTCATCTAATCAGTGAGCTAACCAAGTCTGAGCTGTACTTACCTTGCCATTCACTCGATGTTGTTGTTGGAAATCTGATAGACCAATTCACTTCTCTTCCTTGAGAGTTTCGGTAACAATGCCAAGGCGCACACTCGGTCCAAGAGATCTGGATGAGTTAGTGTGCTGAATGCATACAGCCATGTTTTTTTAAAGGTTGTGACTGATTTATAGCTACATTTATACACAAAATAAAATAAAATGATGAGAAGACGCTCTACCATGATAATCAGGATGTTATATGCATGTTCATGTTACTCACTTCTGATGTTACTTCTCCTGTGGGCAGTGTATGTAAAAAGGAGTAGTTTCAAGGTTTATACATCAATATCCTCCCGATTTTGTTAGACATTAACATTACTACAGCCAGCTGTGGACTTTATGTAAAGCACAACAATGCTCAACAAGGTCTCATTTATGTGATAGTATAACCTATATGTGCAATATCAAGAAGCAAAGAGGTTTAATAAGTTAAAATTATAAAGCATCTTAGTCTTCCTTCTTTTTCTGTGTTGCAACACTAGATATATACGCAGACTTTCATCCACGAAAAATTGGATTATTATCCAAAAGTATTTGCAGTGACTTTTTTCTTTACTTACTAAAAAAAACTAAATAAAAATTGGGGGCAAACGAGTTAAACACCTTGCTTTGTTCTTACAGGATGTCAAAATAATATAATAATGAATCCTTCTTTTTTAACCTGTCCTGTCCGGCAGTTTTAGATGAAGTGATCTCTATAAAGATCCTCTGTTTTATCCTTTTTAAGGACTGAGTGAAAGAATAAGCTCTCACTGTAGTTTCCATGCCTCACAAACCAGCCACTCATTTGACTGTGCCTTCTATACACTCTGTTATTATAATTACTAGTACATGCCCATACAACACTGTTTAGTCTGATATTCTTAATCCCACTGAAAAAGGACAAACAAACAAACAAACAAACAAACAAACCAGGGGTGATAAATGTTATTTATATAAATGAATAGAATATAAATAAATTTTGTGTGGGAAAAATTAGCTCATTTTTGTGGGTCCTCTGCAACGCTCAGCCCTACTCGACTATGTAAATTTCATTTTGTCGTTAGGTGGTTGTCAGGTAAGGCGATAATAACATATAATGTATTGTATAACATTTTCTTAATTAGATAATGGCTTAATTACGTCAGTGAAATTAAAACAATACAGTGCTTTTAAAGGGGTTATAAGCACATAAATGTTAAAAATTGATCAATATAGGTTGTAAGATGTTGCTAGGCAACATAATGATGTCAAAATCTCTGATATAGATAAGAACCTTCAGGGGTATAAGATATTTGTGCGTAGCTGTTCGACTTAATTTGACCAAGGGACAGACACACTGAGATTTGGTGTATTATAGTAACATTATTATTATAGTTATTATATTGTGGCACCTTATTATTACTTTATGGCTAAAGTAATAATAAGGTGCATTCACTCCTAGTAGCATGTTAGCAGTAAGTTCATCGTGAGACAGTCAGGGCAGGGTTAGGGGCTGTTTTCAGGCATCTCCTTGATGGGTTTGCATTTCAAAAGACCTTGGTCCAATCCATTAGGGGTGCAGGAAAACAAGATGTTCCTTTTCAGTTGGACTAATTAGTTTTTTTTAGAGGAACCTTCCATATTCTTAAATTGCTGTGGGGATCCAGATGTGTAACTAGGCTAATGACTGACTGGCTAACAAAGAAAAATGGGGTCTAATCCTTGAGCAGCATAATAAGTCACCTTCAGTGAGGCAGCAGTGAAGAGTCATTGCCAGTGTAGCTTTGCTCACTGTGCCAACCTACAGCGTACTGCCAACCTTGATATACTCTGGGGTCAACAAATATGCAAGCTTCCTATTAGGTGGTCTCAAAATAGAGTGCTTACAAGTCCATTTACATGTGGCAAGATCCTCTGTGCAGAGACGGAGGAGATGAAAAGTGACCATGAGAGGTTGGGAGTGGCCCGGGGGGTGAAGGGTGAGAAAGGCGCGGTAGTGTTGTGCCGAAGCCGCGTGTCTGCTTTGAGGAGGAGTAGAGCTGACAGAGGCCACCTCAAGAGACTCTTCACTCTCCATCAAAGAGCTGAGAAGAAGAGGCAGGGTCTGTCAGGGGTTCCCAATTCCTACAGAGCACCCACATGCTGCACCTCCCACCCTAAACACCTTTAGTCAGTCTCACAAAGCTCCTCACCCTGCCACAAGCCTCCAGACTCATTGGCAATGCATGACCAATCCCCAGCTCAACCACCCAAACATCACCAGAGTTTAGCACTTAGAACATGACAGACACGTCCAGGGGCTTCATTTCCACACAGCCTGCAAACGCTGGGATCATACGTAACTCCCGCACTGTGTAACAGATTCTTATTAAACACACTGTTGTATAAAATGTACAGTATTGTTTACTGTTACAATTATGAAACAACATTATATTATGTGTGATAGAAACACTAAACTACTAAGACAACTCGAATAAGATTTCTCCCCGTGGAAGCAGCCTGACCATATCTGTACAGCCAATTTGACTTATTCCCCCTGCAAATAGAGATTCCTTCACTGCCTGCCCCCCAATGTTTTGAACAAGGGCTATCAGTTTTAATTTTCCAAACTTTCCCTTTTCCTTCAAAATCGGGTAGGAGGAAAAGGGGGAACGTAAGAAGCAGAGACCACCATTCCAAGTTTTATCTGCTTCTACAAAATGCCGTTATCTTAGCGCGGTGTCAAGAACTCTATCTCTTTTTTTTCCAGGTGACAGGCACAGACGAGAGATAAGATTGGAAAAGAATCCCACTCCACTGAGTAAATAAATAATCAATACTCATCTAAATGTAAATGAGAAAGTAGCCCCCTTTGATAGGAGGGTTTTTATCAACCAACCAATTTTCTACAGGCACTCACTGGGCCTCAACCAAATCACCATCATTCAGCTCCCATGTAATGGATAAGAAAGGGGAGAAGGGGGGAGCGGGGGGGTGGCTGTGGTGGAGTAAAGAGGAAGGGTCATCTGAGATCAGCCAGATTCAGATGACTGCATCAATAGCACACATTTTTTTTTCTAATTCTGGGATTATTGCTTAGTAAAACAATAAATAAATAAAATAATTGAATGCATGTGTGTAAAAATACATAATTATTATGTTTAATTATAAACAAACAGTAATACTCACAATATGATTTTGAGGTTTTGTCACAAAATACCAATCAGGGCCAAAATCTGAAATAAAAATATAAATATAAATAAACATGAATCGATACAAAAAAAGAGCATATATGAAAACTGTTTGAAAAGTTAAAAGATGTTGGTTTGGTTTTGTCCAAGAAGTAATATGATTATATTATCATGTCCTCTACCCCCAAACCATTTTGTGAAACCTCCTACATTGATCTCTGTTTGGTAAAAATCGGCCGGCCACATCATCTCGCAAAATTCAGTCAAAATTCCTTCCAGAAAAATCGAGACAGACACGCCTGCACACTCTTTCATTATGGCTCAAATTCTCTTGTTTTAGCATTTTTTTGAAACCACAGCACTTTTTGATGTTGTAAATACTGGTCAGGATTAGCATTTTATTGTCATCAGAATGCAGTGTGCTGACTTTAAATTGATCCAATAAAAAGCCTCAAATGCTATTTTCCTCATCCTCATTGCATTAGGTTTTATTTCATAACTCATAGATGTCAATAATGGAAACCATTATAAAGCAGTATACTCAATAAAAGAATTTTCCTGCTTGAAATGCATACAGTATTGATTTCATGTTTTTCTGGGTCCATAAGGGCAAGTAGCGTGGCGGAGGTTGTTTTACTGAAGTCAGTCAGCAATGTAGAAAACAGCAGCTGCTAAAAAGTACGGCTTCCAGAAAAACAACAAAAGGACACGTCGCACTTTTACTACACATTAGCACATACTATGAAAGGCATTTATTTAGACTTAAGCAATATTAAATTGCTTATATTATGCACATGAAGTGATTTCAATACACAAGCCATCAGAATTATAATGTGCTGTTTGAGATAGCATATATCTGCAAACACCACTGTGCTCTGGATTGCCGTAAATGCAGTGTGTGAGTTATGAGGAATTGTCATGCAGGAAGTGATTGTTTTTCAATTATAGCTCCTTTTATAAAGTATAAAATGAGTCTTGACAGCAGTATTTTTTTCATTGTGTCTGAGGCTGGTACTGTACTGTAGAAAGCTCCAGGTGAAGCCGCGGTCTGTGGCCGAGCTGCTTTTGATTTTTATTGTGCCGAATTGGAATGACAGAGTAAAGCTATTCACATAGTGTGTCTTCCATTTCTACCCTGGGATCCCTCCAAGCTAGCCTCTCATGTCCCATGGGAAACGAACCCATCCAGCTAATATGCCATAAGCTGACAGCCCTCCTCTGAAATGTGTGTTAAAGAGCCAGGTTTGGAAACACAAAGGCATTCTTCAGATGCTGACGCAATTTCTTTAGAAAATCACACCTCACAGTACATTCTCACAGCTCTGTTATTCCAGATCTGGGATTTTAAGCATATCTATCTACAAACAATACAAATATATATACCTAAAAAATATATGTTTGCTGTTCATTGCAAATGCTTATTATAAGGAGATGATATGTTTTAGAAGAACCTTAAAAAATTCAGTAAAGTGAGGCAACAAAGTTACAGCTACGCTTTAAAGAAGAAAAAACACCCCAACCCTTTTTAAAGTATTATATACTTCTGACTCACTGATCTCTATGCAATTTAGCAAGCGCGTGAAACTGCCCCAAGTTTTCCAACCTCAACTATAATCCGCTCAAGAGGGATTTGCAGACTGTTTCTCTAAACCATTTTAAATCAGACGGAACTGTGAGGGTGAAAAATAACGCTTTAAACAGAAATAGTGACAGGACAGTACAATGTTAACATTAAACCACAGCTGCTTTTGTTTAAATCCAGCTCATTCACAACTCCTAAAAATATTGCATCACCGCGGGTTTGTAAGCTGCATGCAATTTTGCTCTTTGATGGTCTTAAAGAATAAAAATGCCATTTCCTGACTTATTTTCTGAGGACTTACAGAAAACCTAATATGAGCATTTATCAAGCTACAGAGGCCGAGCTGAAGAGAAACATTTAGACTATATTCACATCTGCTGAGACTTCTGTTATTCAATTACACACACACGCACACACACATACAAAACATTAAAGCCAAAAAGTTTTAAGTGCAAGAGGTAATATTGCAGTTTCATGCAGCAATCTTTCTCGAGCACATTGTTCAACAACAGAATCACCAGCCATTTAGAGACCAATACCAGAGACCATAACGCCTTTATGGTTGGTGTTGTCAACTCAATTTTCAAATTCCACCCCACACTCTGGCTTTTCTATTGAAGTGTCATCTGATCTCCTGAATTACTGACAAGACCACAGTCGTCACCGTAACGCTCTGCCTTTCTCTCCCACAACACCCACACCAGCTGCATTACATTCACCTAAACGAAGGGAATAACTGGTCTATGTGGGGTGGGCGAACCTGCAGCTTGGAGCCATTGTGCCATCAAGCTCTCAGTAAAACATACAGTTTTTCCCATAGACTGTATATAAAAGATGGACATAAGGAACATGACATCACAGACTGGTTAGTCTGACAGTTTATGGCTGTTGTCATCTTGGTGTTTCAAAACCTTTCGTGTCATGTTGACAAGTTAATAAGCGGTTTGTCAATCACAAGGTCGGCCCACCCTGAAACCAACATCTTTGACCATTGTTAAAAAAACCATCATGTTGTAATGACTCCAACTTAAAACCAGCGACTTTGAACATAAACTCATTAGCAAAGTGTTAAAGGTTGAATGAGAATTAGTGTCATTTTTACTTGCACATCTATACAATTGGACTTGCTTTTGTAACCAAAGGAGCTTTGATGGCTACGTTGAAGAATGAAGGTTTAGGGCATTTCTGCATTGACTTTACAGCTTTGGTGGAGAACCAAACAGAAGCCATGGAAGCTGTGCTCCTTTTTTTCTAGCTCATCTTGTCAAAAGACTGATAGGCTCATTCATCCAGTCACAGTTCACAACTTCTCCTACAGTATTTATCAGAACTGAATGAAGCTTACACGCAATGATTGCCTAATGGGTCGCCAGCCCAACTGTGCTAAAGGTCACGGTTACATTTGTCTTTTTTAATGGATTTTAATTTTCGTTAGTTTTTGCAATACAGAAAAAAAAACGTGAAAAGAATTTCTTTCACTACTTCCTTTTTTACAGCAACCTCGGAACTGTGATGGTTCATTAGCCAGATGAGCTATTGCGTCATTTTGTATCGAAATCAGAATCCGCATGGTTAGAAAGAATGATTATACAGCAGATGACAAAGGACAAGAAAGCGTGACAAGCTGCTTAACTCTAGCTGAGGGTCTTTTGTCAGTATTTCATTCTGTTGGCTGTATTTTACTCTGGTAAAAAAAAACCCCAACAAAAACAAACATTTAGCTGTTATGATCCAGATGTTTCTCTCTGGAGTTTGTGGCAAACCAAATATATGGACAGGGAGGATAGTGGGCATTTGTCACATGTTGTGCTAGAAACACAGCTCCAATCAGTTGAACAATTTCGCTTGTTTTGCTTGTTTTGTTGCCCCAGATGGCCAAAAAACATTTATTGCTTAAAATGTGTACATATTATTATGGATATACAATGTATGGTTATGTATAAACATATATATATATATATTAGTTCCCAGTTAAGAGATGGCAACATTGTAGAAGTTTGGAGAAGTTGCGTCTTATGCGTTTGGTGTCAGTAGAAATTTTCACTAAGCTTAACGGGAATGAGCTCAGTAATTTCTGGTAGTAACACCAGCATGACCTGTAACTAGTCAGCACACAGTAAAATATTTAGCAGCCACACCTGGGACACTGGTCCCAGGGGCAGAAGAACAGAAGTCCTTTGGGAAATTCTCCTCACTACCAAAGAAAACTCAAGGACACCAAGTGCACTATGGAATGGTTGTCAATATGACCAATGAGGTGGACGAGCGACATGGCGGTCAAAGTGAAGGGAAGAGACACCCTGAGCAGGCAGCACTATCTTTCCTCATTGATAATGCTGTCGAACTTTCTAAAAACAGTTTTTCACTGAATCAAAAAGAAGCATTCTGGGATATTTTGTTTTGGCAGTTGTCTTAATTTAACCCGCTATATTTAAAGCTGCACCGTAGGGTTCTTCTGGGTCATTTGCTCTTCCTAAAAACAGTGTGAGAAAGCAATTTTTGCAAGAGTATGCCACACACATTAATCACATGTTTCCCTACCTCCCAGTATCTGATTGCTTTGAGCTTAAGTACTAAAAAAATTACAAAGGCGAGTCCAGCTTATATCAGACGAGTACCTCCTTGTTACTGTCTTACATGTTATCTATATGATTTCCTCTCTGTCAGTGAGGAAGGAGTTCAAATGTAGCCAAACTGGTTTTATTAAGAGACTCATAATAATACAGAAGTAAATTTTTCCAGGTCTAAGTGATTCAATTCTTTTAGACTAGTCAACTCAGAAACACACACATGCACGCACGCATACACGGTCTCATATAGGAATCCTTTCACACATGAAACTACAAGCTTGCCTTTAGATTGCAAAGGCCCTCTGCAATTTTTTATTTATACATTTTTTTTCAAGTAATTGCTCTTTCTGCCTAAAGCACCATCACATCATAGGAAATGAAAGACCTATATAACTGCTTTATATACTTAAGCCTGTGGTAGACAGTTTTCTGTTTCTATTATTTATTATCAAATGGGCAAACTGAGTTTGGATGCACTTATGCTGAGAGTAATGGTGGATCAAAACAAATGCAATATCCCCAACAATGTACATGCTGTTAAGCCTTTGATAGTTTCATAATACATTGTTTAAATGTTTTCCTCCAGCCCATCTTACAAATATTAGCTGCTTGGCGATGTCAGGGATTCATTCTTTAAGATATATTTACTAAAAAAGATACAACAAATCAGCATTAAGCCTCCCTTTGATGAATCAGAAATGTAATTTGTAAAACCACAAACTGCACTTTCACCATTATTTAAAAATAAATAGTGGTTTACAAGCAGCTCGTTTGTATCCAACCTCGTTTCCCTCTTGAGCCATCCAGACTCTGACTGTCAGGACCAGTGTGATGCGTCTGATACACATTTTAGAGTATTTTCCCCTAATTTAAACTTCTATATAAGGGTTCAACCAGAGTCACTCTACACACAGTAATAACAACATGTACATCATCACAGTGGATTTCAAATTAAGCAATCAAGTTGTGATTAAAGTGCAGACTTTAACTCAAGATGTTTTCCAAAAGAACTGCAGTGACTGTTGAGGAATTACAGCCATTATTACACACAACCCCCCATTTCACTGGCTCAAATGTAACTGCACAAACTAACACAATTTTACTAATAAGGATTTAAAAAATAAACGTATTTGCAGACAATGACTACCTTAAGTTTAGAAAACATGGAAATCACCAAATGCTGTGTTTCCTCCCTAGATGTGACTTCTAGGCCTTTACTGTAGCTGCCTTCAGTTGCTGCTTGTTAGTCTATAGTTTTGTCTTCAGTAGCTGAAGCTCTGCTGCACTGTGGAGCACTGTCTGATCAGCTTTGCAGCATCGGGTTGAATCCCAGCAGAGAGTATAGACCTGCACACTTCACAAGTCATCCTGCTACTTCTATCAGGAGTCACATCATTAATAAACACTAGTGGCCTGGTTCCACTGGTAGCCATGACAGATGATGTGAGATGCTTCAGATCATGAGATGTTCCTTTTCTTCTCCAGCCTTCTGGTACAATTTAATCTCGGTTTCATTTGGCCAGATACTTTTTTCAGAACCATGGAGGCTCTTTTAGACGTTTTCTAGCAGTCTAATCTGACCTTCTTGTTGCTAAGTGTAACACATGGTTTGCACCTTGATTGCAGACTTTGACAATGATATTTCTTCCTTTTCAAGAGTGTTTTCTTAACCAAGCAAAGAAACCTGCAATCATCTCCTGCATTTGCTCTTGATGGTCTCCCAGCCTTTGGTGTTATTGAGTTGGTTGGTGGACTTATTCTTTTTAAGACAAGTTTGTGCTATCTCTCTGAAGATGCTTATTTTGTTTTTGTCAGCCTTCTGATGGCCTCCTTCACTTGCATCACCATCTCTTTGGGCTTCATATTGGTAGTTCCAGTGAACTGCCACGAACTTCAAGTTCAACACTTGGATTCAACTGCAAATGTTCTATCTGCTTAATTTTTCATGGAATAATGTAGGAACAGGCCTCACCTGGCTATGAAACTGCTTTCCGGTCAATTGTCCATTTATATTTGAGCCCTGGAGCTAATATTATATTGATGTGATGGGCAATTTTTCAGAAGCTGTTGAAAATGAAAACCTCAGCAATTGTGAGTCTACTTGCTCTAATACCATTAGACACTTTTTTTTATACTTCAGGTGAACTGACCCTTTAACCAGTGCGCGCACAGAGCTCATTTTAGAAAGTGGTCCTCCACTACACATCTGCTACTGTTAATTCCGTCTACAACCAGCGTTCCCGGTGCTCAGGTGAATGTTCTCCTCGTGTGAATTGCAGACCTTGTGCTGAACATTGATGCACTGCCTCCATTATCGCCCTGCCTCCTTCCGAGGAGTCGACGCTATTGTTTATGACACTGACACATGCAGTAATGGGTATTTCACTTCTGCACCTATACTGCAAGCGTGCGTTGAAACTGGAAACATAGATAAATACGGGGCGCATCCACAACATCAGTAAATTTATATTTCGTCAACTGACGACATTAGAATCATCACTAGAAAACCACGTTGCTTGTTGGGAGCACTAGAGAAACAGAAATTATAACGTTGCCTTAAAAGAGCAGAAATAATCCCATGAGTAAAACCATAACACAAATACACCATCACTCCGTGTTTGCTCTCTCTTGTTTCTGGGACTTAAATGTTCAGGGAATTCAAGGCGCAAAACTTCTGAACAAGATTCAGCTGGAACCTCTTCAGGAACATCATCAAACATGTAAAGAGGTGTCTCGGGGGATTTGAGGAACTTCAGACATACTGTAGAAGTCAGATGAATCTTCCAGTGTGCTACGTCCCCGCAGACCGGGGAACATGGCAGCTGTCACTAACAAGGAAAGTCACATGCCACTCTTCCCCTTTATGTTCAAATACAAACACAGACTCTGGTGTATTAGCGGCAGATATTTTCAATTATCGCGTGTCAACCTTTATCTCTTCACATTTACTGCCATACAGCCTGATTGATGCCTCCCCTTTTTTCATATTTCAAGCACTGTTGTACTTCAGAGGAGAAGGCGGAGGAGAAGATCACAACAATTTCATCCAACTTTTATGGAAGTGTTTTAGATTCTGGTAGCCCGAGGGGGTACGGTTCACACTGTTAAATTCTTTAACAATGGCTTTAAGCGGCGCGGTGATTGTAAATAAAAATGAAGGCTCCCGGGAAATGTTTGTCTTCAACAACTCTTGTTCACCAAACAGCTCATTCATTTCAAACGGAGGAATTATCAGTTCACATGAAAGACTGATCGAGTTTGCAGATACAGAAGCAAAAAAAAAAAAAAAAAAATGTGGCGGCGTCACGCTGTTGCTGGTATATATTTGTGTTACGGTGTAGCAGCGCAGCCCAGCATGTTTTTACATCTCCTCGGTAGCTTTCTATTACCGTACAATGAAAAAGCCTTTTTCTGTTTACATAGCAAGCTTGCATCAAGTCGAGGATTGTGCACATAAAATTACCATAATAGGCGGCCACCGAGTTTGCTAATGTGCTTCTCTGGATGAGAGGGCATGCAGAGACTTGCTGAGGAACTGACAATATGGCAAAAAAAAAAAAAAAAAAATCATAAAAACTCTCAGTATATGCTCATTTTTCCCAGCCCTGTTTAGTACATGGATGCGCAGCCACCCCAGGAGCAGAGAGGTTACCCCACATCTGGAGAAATGAGTTTGACCCTCTCAAAGGGCACAGGAAGTTGCCCCTGAAAGCTGCAAACAAAAGCAGCAGTGGCGAGCAGGAGCCCAGAGCGCCATTCATCGCAGCTAATGACTTGTTCATTAAGAGTGATGATGGATAAAGACTTCTCACGCTGAGATGAAATCAAGATTTATATGCGTTGTTTCCTCACCCAACTTGTGGGAAGATCATCATCATTTAATTCTATCTCTGCGGCCGGTGATGGGCATCCAGAGAGCGGGCTATCAAACGGTGCAGTCAGCTGGCAAAATCCAAAACGTGCCGTTGGCACATCTGGAGCTTGCCGTCGCAGCTGAGGGTGAGCAATGGCTGCTGGCGGGTGGCCAAATTACAGGCAGAGACGCTTCAGGACTCCACAGCCTCCACCCTGGCTTCTCCTCGTTTAGATCATCATCATTATTTATTTGCTTATTTATTATTTTTTCCATTATGTGTGCTGTGTTGCATTTCAACAGCACTTTTTATTTTTTTTGTTTCCACAGCATCAGCGTATTATCACACCGTGCTAGACCCTCGACCCACCTCTCTCTGTAGGTTCTTATCTCTAGCTGGAAATAGGCCCCAAGACACTTCATCAGTGTCCTTCACCTTGCTATCTGCTGCTCCCAACTTTTATTAAAACTTCAGCCTTTATCAGCTCCTAGGTAATTCAGGCATGACAAATTGGGCACCAGATGCCACCTCCATTTGAGGCCGCTGTACATCTCTTGCTCCCCTATCAAGACAATGGGAGGTGGCGGGCTGCAGCATAGTAGGATATCCACCTTTAGCCCACTGCATCAGGTTACTTCCACAAACTTCCTACATCCATCTGAATGCTGAATACTCTGTGTGCCATTGGAAAAGTGGAGGACTTCAGTATGCATCTCCACCACATTTGTGCAGTGCCAGCCTCACTGCAGCCCTTTTATGGTGCAGGAAGACAAATGCCTGAGAGCCTGTGCATTAACTTCTAAGGATTAACCTATCGTTTTCTGGAGAGTGCAGGCTATATAGTCTTTTGAAACGGGGGAAAAAATGAGAAAAATTGAAGAAGATTGTATTTCTGGACCAGCAATGCACAATTAGCTTTCCCTGCGGCTTTTGAATTTAGTCATCCTGATGACATGGATATGAGCCGGACAGCTCATATTTCCTGCCTCATTGTCCTGCACATTTTATTTTGGGCATGTTTAAAGATAGCACATAATTTATAATGCTTTTAAAAGAGAGGGAATGGGGACTGGAGTTAGAGTAAAAACACAGCAGCTAGGAAATTGAAATAGAATTAGTGCATGCCATTGGTTAGATTATGACTGCAACGGACAATGCACATCTACCCTAAGATAACCTAATTCTCTGTAAAATATTTCATGGTTGACAGCTCTGGACATAAAGAAGCTGGTCAGATCGCCTACTGGAATTCTTGAATTGCATTCATAGTGATACGGACAGTATTCATGGGATATGGTCCCTACCTAGACCTGCACATCATCTGCTCCTCAGGGGATTCAGTGAGGGTCCTGCCTGTAAATAAGAATCCATGATAGAGGGGCAGCAGGCGTGAAGCATGAGATTGGAAACCAAAGGCATCACACTGGGCTGTTGGATCTTAGTGATGTTTAGCAACACATAACTCTACACACAGACCCTGAATTTGGCATGGGGTAGTACACACTCATCCTCACAGGGTCGACCATGCATGTGAAGACTCTCTCACGCCCCGCAGTACATTGAGCCCCCTCTTTCACAAATGTATAATATCTTCTAAATTAGCTTCCAATAACCGAAGCGCGCTCTTGCTCTTGAGTTCTGACAAAGGATGTGTCGGGAATGAGAAGTGCACTGACATCACAGCATATTGCGGATCTGCTCACATCATTACAACTAGGTTCCATTTTAATTTCTCTGTAACATCCTGATGTTTGGTCCTTCCGTGCCCAGCGCAGCAAAGCCGGCCAAAATGCCAGCTGTGTTTCAGGGCTAAAATGTGTTTTAAGAGCTGCTGCAGGATGGTAATGTGTTGTGCAACCTGCCAGCCCATGAGTATCCCGAGGCAAATGGGAGAAGCAGTGGTTAAAAAGCAGCCTTTTTTGGGACAGAGCCAGGGAGTAATCTACCACATAAAAGCATGGCATAACCGGGGGCTATCATGTGGGATATGCTTCCCAGAAGACTCCATGTTTTTTGGGGGAAACCTCCTATTACATGGTGCCAGTGGAATTGGAAGTCCTCTTTTAGTCAATTAACATTTAAAATTAAATAGCACTTCACGTAGCCGTGTTAAGCACATTATGAAATGACAGATTTGTTTGACAGCAATGTTGCAATTGTCATACAAGAGAAGCAAAATCCTTGCAGGAAACTGGCTTTTTATGTTATTGTTATTATTATTTTTACAATATGAACAAATTTACCTATTGGTCTGAAACATCCACCTGCTTGAGCATCCTTTCATTTTGGCAATTTGTTCTGTCAAATAAGTTTGCTGGGTGAACTGGTCTGAGGTACTAAGTCCATGATGAATAGTGTCCATTAAGCTGGAATCTTACAAACCTTAAAGTGAAAACATACCTAAAACAAGAGCATCATTAGGAAAATGAGCTAAGACCCGAACCTGAAGTGTTTCTGAGCAGAGATGAATGATGGCATCGCACCTTGGTCCATTATGGACTCTATTTATACACAGGGACACAGAGGAGCAACACTAGTTAGAGGTTTCTCTCCAATTAGGTTATTACTGGTCTGGGAGTCTTTTTACTCAAGGAAATATCAGGATAGGAATTGTGTCTTTAATCAAGCATAAAGAAATCTATCATGGAATAGTTCTCTGTCCCTGCTGTTTTGTTTAGTCAAAATGGGATGTTCCTTGTGATTTGTTTACGTGAAATGACCTTTATATTCAGGATAAACATCAGAAGTACATATACTACTGACCATAAATAGTTCAGACATCGTTTGTTTTAGATTTTCTTGCTAAAACATCACTGCTGGGTGAATACTGGGGCAAACTGGGAATAATACAGAAAAAACCTGTTTGTTAGGTTGGGCTATTTTATATGTTTTAAAAAAACGGACATTTAAATTACTTTGTATATGTCGGTGTCAAAATTTGGTTCCAACACAGAAAATTGCTGGTGTGCTCACTATGTAACAAAACAGAAGAGTATAGCCAAATGTGCTCTGCTAGTATCATCACCCAGCGGGACTCTTCCAACAATTTCTCATCAAATGCTGCCATTCTGTCAGATACCGCTAGCATCTCTAAATTACTCACAAGTTGTCCTTTGGCATAAATGGCCGGCCTTGATGTACTGTCTGAGGCAATACAACATGAGCTGACAGTCATCTTTTAAACAGCACAGTCTGCATTAGGATGCCAGAAGGGTTAAATAAGTCACATGCTCATCGCTGAGTGGACTGTGATTCGTGTCCAGTTTGATTAGTTTTCAGTCTCTGACTCGTTTCATTTCCACATGCTTGTTTTATGTTTGCTGTTACACTCTGGTTAGGGTTTGATGCCCAAAATAATGAAATACTTGGGTAGGTTCAGGAAAATTGGACCTAAAGGTTTTTGCTAGTACTGATAAATGAGATTTTTAGATTTTAGATTTAATCCGGCCTATGGCTCGTTTCTAGTATGACGAATGATGCTTAAGCAGTACATTTGAGGTTAGGTTTAATGTCAAAAATAATTAAATTCAGGAAAGATTGTAGGCTAAAATATGTATGTAATGTAATGTAAGTAATGTGTTATTATAAATAGCCTTTTTTTATCATCCCCCTGCAAATCTCAAGTTACATTGTCCCTTTGCCTTCCTTTCATCTGTTACGTTCAATGTTTGACGTCCATAGGTAACTTAACAGTAACCAAATTTTTTTACGTGATGGAAATATGGAATCAAGACTTTGAAAAAGCACCTCAGGCCTGGCAAAAGCCACATCATGGCCACTTTATCAATACTAACAAGAACCCGTAGGTCGGGTTTTTCGCTAGTATCACTAAATGATGCTCAACCAGTAAATTTAAAGTTAGGTTTAGATGCTAAAAATATTTAAATTAAATTTTGTTCAGGACAGATTGTGGGAAAAATATTTATGTACTATAATAGTGTATATATTTATTCATAAATGTCTGTATTTATCCCATCTTCTCCTTTAGAGATGGGCCAAAATGAACAAAGCTTTGCACAAAAATCGTCACACACACAGCAATTATTGACATCTGTATTGTTTTCTACAAGAATTATTATAAATCCTAATTCTTTTTGATTTTGTAGACATTATGTTCTTACATTATCATTTATACATTATCATTATGTGCATGCTATATTACATTGTGTTTTTTCACATATTAAATTTAACCGTTGTTGTTGTTTGTAACTTGGCAGTCACCAAAATTTGTGTTCACCATGAAATTTTAGTTAACTCACAACTAAATACAGAATCAAGACTTTGAGAAAGTGCTGCATGCTTTGGGCAGGTTTTTTGGTGGTATTGATAAATGATGCTTGACCATTTAAATGGGATACAAAGGGGTTATTTAACTGTCCATATGTGCTAAGTTGGGAGTGACAGACATGCCTGACCCAACCCATAAGTTAGCTCAAAAAATTTAGGGCCAAAAAGGTAGTATCTGATGGCCTGGAAGATGCAGCAGGTGAAAGAAGGTTGTGAAAAGGTATATATATATATATATATATATATATATATATATATATATATATATATATATATACATATATATATATATATATATATATATATATATATATATATATATATATATATATGTATGTATGAATCTTTTTTCGTGAACTTTCTTAATCTTATTTGTCCAGTCTGGAATTGTGTTGTTACGTGGCAGCCATGTTGCTCTTATTTTAGACAGCTAATGCTATCTACGAAAGCAAACAAAATGTTGTGATGCTACTTTAAAAGCAGTTTTGTGCACATATGTGTGCACAAAAGCATTTCTCTTGAGGCCCTATAAAAAGCTAACTACTTTTTCTGGAATAGCAACCTTCATAAACTGGAAACATAGTAAATCTCTATTGTGTTTGACCAATATTTAAGAAAAGCGTCATTTTATATGATTCATCTCTATGCTTAACACATAAGACCTTGTCCTAAAGAGTTATGTTTAGGGTTAGGAGCACAAATATATTACCGGTAAAAGTTGTCCATAATGTGAAGTATAGTGGTGTGGCATGCGCACAGCATGAGTGACAGGTCAGCGTACAGCCCTGGAATTCCCCTGCGCTCTTCATCGCAGGACATGGTGGCCTCACTTGAAGCCGAGCGAGAAATAAAGGATTGCCTTCTGTATTTTTTCATTAGACTTTTCTTTTGCTACTGAATACATAAATCCATTGTGGCAAGATGCAATATGTATCATGGCACTCCACCTGCGGACGTCTCATAATGGCTGCCATGTCCCTCCAGTCAGGGATGATAAGTGAACCCCCCATGAATGTTAATGATAGTGATCATTCTGAACCAGCCTGCCTCTCCGTCTTCACTCACAGCCCGGGTGTCACACACAGGGTGGCAAGGTTCAAGGGACTAAAGTGAAAACAAACACTCATATATAAATAAATTAGAGCAGAAATGAATGAATGAGAGTCTGAATGAATGAATGTGTCTAGGTGCACCAGAAAAAAAAACAACAACAAAAAAAACCACACACAATGGATGCATGGACATTTTTTTAAATTACTTTTATTTATAAATTTGCAATTCCTGGCAGCTTTTTGTTTATAGCGTTGATTAATTATTGTGTCATTTTAATGCAAAAGTCCATGCCACTGTAATATTTTTATTCAGAAGGACTTATTTCATTATTTACAGAGCCCAGTAAACACAAGGGAGCAGGTGGGTTCAAACAGATGTGGCTGTTTACATGACCGCAATAGTCTGGGCTTCATATCTGGCCATTGCTCGTAAATAGCTTTGACAACATGCACACTTGCTGGGCCAGACAAAGGCTTGATTCAGCTAATCAAAACTGACAATATTGAAATCACATTGAGCCTTTTTCTATCAAGTGCTATGAGTCAAATGGGAGATGAGCTTAAGTATCCCAATAAGCTTAAACAGCACACTTACGCACACACGAGTTGAAAAAAGCTGGGAGGATTCTGCTGCCTGTGATCTACACAACTGTAAACCAACTCAATCACCTTTTCCTTCCACTGCTTTTTTCCCCTGCAACTTTCCCTGCTGTAGCGGTCTCCTTCGGCATTCAGTGAATTGTTCTGACCGACCCGGCACCTCTTTCCAAGCCACACACGCAGCTCGAGTAACAGGCATGGGAGAAGGCAAACACAGAGTCCATGCCAGCTCATCCCCCTCTCTGCATCTCACCGCTTCCTCCTTGTCTAACTTTGCCAAAGTCATTGGAACTTGCCAAATCTGGTCATGCCTGCTTAGCTTGCTGGACTGATTGTGCCAGAAAAGAAAATAAGACACAGATGTATACAAACTCTTGGTGGTGCCAGTGGAGAGACAGCTAATGGCTTCATCTCGACCCTCCCATTGTAGCCGGACACAGGTGGGGATAATTAGAGATTTCTATCTTCCAATCAAACTTCCTTTTTTTGTGCTGCTTGTGACAGCTAAAAGGAGGCTATGGTGCAAGGTAGAGCCACTCCCATCATTAACCTCTTGACTCCAACATCATACGAACCACTTCTCCTTTACCGCTTGTCACACCAGTGCACCGTACCTACCAACGGTTTGTGTTGGTGTAAATGGAGGAAACTCTGAGATCTCCAAACAGACACCAAGAAAAATTAAGGGGGAAAAAAAGCTCCACAATAAACCATATTCTGTCTGGCCAGATTGTGACACAGCAGTAAAAGAAGCACAGCAATAACATCGACAGAAGAACTCAAGAAGTATTTAATAGCCAACACTAATATCCCACTCCAAACAACTCAAGCTTGGCAGACCCAAAAAAGTAAGAAAAAATAGTGAAGAAATGCTGTTTTTTCAGGCTTTTGAAAATTGAATACCTTTAAGTTCATCGTGAAAAACCGTAAGGTGTCTCAATCCAAACTGCCGCCTCATTTAATAATTTATGTTCCCGAACTCCAGATGTTTGAATGAGCTCCAGACTGTGACCTCTGTCCTCTCTCCGGGAGCCTCCTAATGAAATAATCCCGCACGAGCAATCCCCGATGCTAAAGCGGAGTACTATCATACACAATTGTGTGCTTCAAAAGGCTCGAAAAGCCCTTTTCCCCCGTTAGCCTGAGTGACAGCAGTGAGACATGTGTCTTCAGATGAGAGAAGGCGAGTCTCATTATGCCGTATTTGGCTGACACTGAGTGATTCAAGTGTTCCTGGACAATTCAGACACACTGATATAAAACACATTAAATGTCTTTCACAGCACTTTACCTGACACCGTTCATCTACGCTCATCTGTTATCCCTGACGAGCCGGCTTTTGTCGCTGCTTCACGTCTGGGATCAGGACTGTAGTGAGTGGTGAGTAAAAAGGAACCGTAATGAAACGCACAAAAATAAAACTAACAAACAAACAACCAAAAAAATCACAACTTCAGCTCTTAAGATGAAAATATCAACCCCATCCCCTACACCCCCCACTCCTTTTTTGCTTTTGAGAGGTGAAATACAGTTCAGTTCATAAACATAAACCTGGTGACAAAGCCAAACTGGGAAAACACAGCAGGAACCAGCTGCTGTATGTTTTTGTCAAATTTGATAGACCACATGCAGATAAAATCAAACGGACTGTAAACTCAGGTGACGCATACGGCTGTCTGACAAAGTAACCCCCCCAAAAAGATGCTTTCTGGTGTTCTGTAATAATTCGTGACATACCATAATAATATTTTGACATCCTGCACTAAAAAAAGACAACAGTGACTCAGGAAGGCAGGTATCTGACATACAGCTTCTTTAGGAGTGCCGGCCATACAGACAAGATGACGCAGTCGGCATCCGGAGACACAATCATTGTGACAATGTGGATTTGCAGCTCAGTACAGATAAGCACGCCCCACCTCCTGTATATATATTCAGAACAACTCGGTGAATTAAGTAGTAGCTCGGTAAGCCAGAAAGTGCTGCCTAGTTTGTGTGGAACTCATTGTTTAACTATGCAATGCACATAATCTCAAAAAGCAATTAAAAATACCAAAAACAAGCTCTTACCTTCTCCTTGAGCGAGATCTCTGAAATAAAGTAAGTTATGTCTGTTTAGTCAGTTACACTTGAAGTAAAGGTTTGTCACTTTGTCAGCCTCTATCAAAAACCAACAAACCAAAGTCAGCACCCGGAACCGATACTTGCAAGCCCGCAGCCAGAAATTGTTAGCCTACATTCCTCTTCTTTGACACTAAGGCGTTGATCCTCATTCTCGCTACGAAGACTTTGAGGTGAGAGTGAGGCGAGGATAGAGATATGGTGGAGGCGGTGATAGGGCAGGTGAGTGGAGAGAATGCCAAGCCCAGTGGTCAGCGGGTAACAGAGAGAGGGCGGCTGTCACATCCTGCTGACTTAGCCAAGACAGATGAGACAATCAGCAACCCAAGGCCTGGACAGCACTTCAACCCTGCCTGCATCCTGTGTTTGAGGGCAGCTCGTCCACAACATCTCAAACCTGATCTCACCTTTCTCTTTGCTGAAGTGAGGAGATGAGGTCATGGCTGTTCTTGAGTATTTCAAAAGTTGAAAGGTATGTGATGTACCCTTCTTTTAACTTGCAGATACGAATTATTTAAAAGCAGTCGTTTAACAGTGACAAACCCATATTTTCCCCTCGGCTGTATGAAGTGCATAAACATATTTTAGCTAAATGATTTAGTGTTCAGGCCCTTAAAATTACTGTTTTGGTTTTATCTCTCACAAAGCTCTAGCTTGCAGCTGTTTATAAGCAGGAAAAAAAACAGTCATATTCATTCATTCATTCATTCATTCATTCATTCATTTATTAGTTCATTTCAGGCACAACAAAATACATATATTGAACATAAAGTGCACAAAACAAACAAACAAAAAAAAATTACCTGAAAAGGAGTGGGACGAAGAAAACTTATTAAATCCCACCCCTATACTCACTCATCAACAAAAACAATAAGCTTCCCGCAGCTACGCCCATCGTTGCAAAGCATCATACATATACATACATACATATATATCTACACACACATGTACATATATGTACATACATACGCGCACACTTTTTTTTTTTTTTTTGAATCCATACCAGCAATGGTAAGAGAACAGACATTACAGAGCACACTAAAACCATCATTGAGTATACTGTGACCAGACCAACTGTTTGTAGAGGAATTTAAATCTATGAATATTTTTGCATTGTTTCAGTTGTAAACTCAGACTGTTCCAGATTTTCACACCACATACAGACACACAAAAACCTTTACGGGTTGTTCGAATTCTGGGTAATTTGAATTTTCCGAAGCCTCTCACATTATAACCCCTTTCTCGAATTTCAAATAAAGTTTGTAAATTTGCAGGTAGAAGTTTATTAAAAGCTTTGTATATGATTATGGATGTATTGTAATTAACCAGATCCTGGAATTTAAGTAACTTTGCCTGAAGAAAGAGTTTGTGAGTATGATCTAGATAACCAGCCTTGTGACTAATACGCAGTGCTCGTTTCTGTACTGTAACTAATGGATTAGTTGTATTTTTATATGTGTTTCCCCACACTTCCACACAATATGTAAAATATGGAAGGACCAGGGTGCAGTACAGAGTACGAAGTGCATCTTTATCAAGGTATGGTTTCACTTTATTCAAAACTGCGAGGCTTCTGGAAATTTTGGTTTTTATGTGTCTGACGTGGGGTTTCCATGAAATTTTATTATCAATTACGACTCCCAAAAATTTGTTTTCACTCACATTATCAATTGGTACACCTTCAATGATAATTGGCAATTCTATATTATATTTTAAATTACCAAACAACATTGCTTTAGTTTTACTTATATTTAATGATAATTTATTTATATCCATCCATTTTTTTATTAATTTTAGCTCCTTGTTTATGATCATTACAAAATCAGTATAATCATCGCTGCTGAAAAATATGTTGGTGTCATCTGCGAACAGTATGAGTTTAAGTACTTGAGAAACATCAAAAATATCATTTATGTATACATTGAAAAGTTTTGGTCCCAACACTGACCCTTGGGGAACACCACATATAATACCAAGTTTCTCTGAATGGTAATGCCCTATGCTAACATATTGTTCCCGACCCGTTAGGTAATTTTTAACCAGTTACCAGCTTTCCTCGAATACCATATCTTTCCAATTTATCCAATAAAATTGAGTGATTGATTGTGTCGAAGGCCTTTTGAGATCAACAAAATACCAACTGCATATTTATTTTTATCCAGTGCATTAGTAATTTCTTCTACTGCCTCAATTATCGCCATTGAAGTGGTTCTTTGCGTTCTGAAACCATACTGACCAACATTTATTATTTGATGTTTTTCAAGGAATTTTTCTAATCTTGAATTAAAAAGTTTTTCTAAAATTTTTGAGAATTGAGGCAGTAGAGAAATAGGCCTATAATTGGTAAAACTGTGTTTGTCATTACTTTTGTATAGTGGTATTACTTTCGCAATTTTCATTTTTTTTGGAAAACAACCGGACTGAAATGATAAATTACAGACATATGTTAAGGGACTAGCAATATTCAGAATAACCTGTTTAACTACAGACATATTTATGTCATGATAATCCATTGAAGACTTACTTTTACATTTTAATGTGATATTTATTACTTCTTGCTCATTTGTAGCAGAGAGAAACAGTGAAAAGGGATTTGATTTTATATTAATGATATTTTCATTTTTTTGACACGGGATGTCCGCTGCTAGTTCAGGGCCAACATTTATAAAAAATTTGTTGAACCCATCAACAATGTTATTCATGTTGTGATTTTCACCATTTGCATCAATGAAATATTCAGGATATGATGTTCCAGAAGATCCTTGTTTAATTAAGTTATTTAACACATCCCAAGTTCCTTTTATATTGTTTTTATTTTCATATAATCTTCTTCTATAATAAAGTTGTTTACTCGTTCTTATAATATCAGTCAATTTATTTCTATATGCTTTATATCTTTGTTCCACTTCTTTTGTTTTACTTTGATGAACTGTTTATACAGATTGTTTTTCTTTTTGCAAGCATTGATAATTCCTTTTGTGGAAGGAATTATGGCTATTCAAACTGCATGCTAATTGTCCTGCAATAAAATGAAGACTGAAAATCTTTCATATATGCTGGAGGAAGAAAGGTTTGGACACACCCACGCATTCATATGATTGATTCAGTGATAATTGTAGGGTCTTTACCTCACAAAGAAAGCAGCTTGGGGCAACTGTTGTGTGATTTGGCGCTATATAAATAAGTCTGAATTGAATTGCATATTGGGTGGTGACACATTGGCATGACCAACAAACACAAAAATCCACAAGTGGCACTGATATTCAGCAAAAAACGTAAATGTTGGTAAAACATGTGAAATTGGACAAAATGTTGACACTGATTTCTGGACTTTAACTAGCTTGTAGGTAAAGAAGGGAATACAAAGTCTAAGGAGCTTGGAAAGAAAAGCGTCTTGATAGGGTGGGGCCAGGTTTAACAATGAGCTCACCCGAAACCCTGGCTGATTGGGACCCACACCCGCTTTCACACCTTGGCTCATGTGATTAGGTAGAGGATCATCAGGGGGTCCTTTGTCCCTCTTTGGGGGGAAACTCCCACTGGGTTTAAATCTGGGACTCTCCACCATTTGACCCTTAGAACTGAAGAAGCTTCTCGGATGAGAGGTGAAACGTCTTCAAGCAACTTAAAGAAGTCCAGACGCTTTTCTTTCCAAGCTCCTTAGACTACGATGACCTGGATGACTGAGAACCTTCACAGACAAGGGAATACAAAGCATTTTTGACTTAAATACCAATCAGCTACTGTGATACATCAAGAGTTCTATTAACAGTTTAAAACAGAAAAAATGCTTGAAGGTAAACTGAGAGGATTTCCCAGGGATGCAGGGAGCTCCCACGAGTAGGTAGTTGCCACATTTTGCAGAATTTGCCAGTTTATCCAGGTGTGTGCTTCAGTAGGTTGTATAGACTAAAATGGCAAACATGTAATGTGTTAATTTGTCTGACAGCTCCACATAAAGACTAATGTTGATCTTTGTAAAAATAGGCGACTGTTTGCTAGCACATTATCAATAATGTGTTTGTGATGCAGCTTTATTGTAGCTTGCATTCATGATATATACATATTTTAGCTTTTTAAATCTTTGTGAACTAAAAACTGGGACAGTCTCGCAGTTACAATCTGTTGGTTCGTTTCCCCGCGTGATACGCCTTCAATAGAGAGTACTGTCTGGCCCTCTTTGGGGCACTAAACATGATGAGGTTGCCTTCATCAGCACTGGACTAGCATAGACGTAAGCATAACGGTTTATGAGAATGTGGCTCTAATTTGGATAAACACTAACATTAATAAAGGTGGTGTGAGACAGGGGCAACAAATCATCTGAGCCATTGTCTCATTTGTTTGAAGTAATTATGCCAAGATGTCACAATTAATTTGACAATGACATATTGATGTCCAAAAATGCAATGCATGCACAAAGCTAAAGTTATTATCACCTTAGTATGCCTACAATTAAAAAAGGAGGAAATACATTTGGCAGTATGTGTGTGTGTCTGTGTGTATGTGTCAAAAATTTCCTAAAGACCATGCTGGACCCCAGGCCAGCCTCCAGCCTCTCTCCTAATTGCATTGATTTTTAGCACAGTAAATCTAGCTGTGTCACAATCTGCACTCCCCAGGCATGATGTACGGCTCCAACGCCAGCCTGCACGTCTGCTCCCAAATTTGTTGGCTTAAAATTTGAACGGTAATGGTGTGATTAATGATTAAATTAATTAATTGCTAAATATATGCTAATTGTTTAATTGGTTGCCTGATCTATATAAGATCATTTATAAATGAAATGAGTTGATTTACAAAGTTTATTGATTAAATGTGACAATGAGTTATACGGCTGACTACCTGATTTGCAATTTTCCCAATTAAATTCACAAAGCTCTTTTAGGTGTGGTTTTGCAAAGTCTGCCCCTTTCCAAGTGATCTATACCAGACCTGACACTGCTGTAGTTATTTATGAAATCAGACAGCCAATAATGATGCATTAATATTAATGCACTGTAAATTTTCATATTGTGCTGCAGAAACCAATCCAAGAACATTTTTCATTGTATCTATATTTCACATTTTTAATGCAAATTAAAGTGGAAGTCCTCAGTAAGGTCAAGTATCTGAGATGAATGTCATTTTTTTGCTCTACAAGCTACAGGTGAATTATCTTGGGATGTGAAATGCAGTTTTAGGAAATAGCTGTCAATATGATATCTCTTTGTTTCAATGAGAAGAAACAAAAAGACATTTAAAAAAGTGAATGGAAATTTTTCCTGGAATTCCTCCTTAAAGATTCACACCTGCCATTTTAGGATACATTGCAGACATGCTCTATAAATCATTCATTGACACCAAAACTATTCCTGCATTTAATGCTACGCTCCATTCCACGTGCAAGTTACCATTTCTAGAGCACTGAAGGACATACAGGAATGTTGGGAAGCATGGCATTATGGAAACCAAATCAACTGGCCTGTCAGAGGTTAGAGTGGGGTGTGTGTAGATGTGTAGGGATCTTTTCCAAGGTCCATGATAACCTGATGCACTGATTGCACTACAGTCTGCTGATTTCACTTGCTATGCTGGAGGAGGAAAACAGTGGTGCAGTTTGAGATGGTAAAGTGCAAACTGCACTATATTATGTTGCAAACACTTCGACTCTCTGCAAGCACCTCCACAAATAGCATGCTAATGCTAAGCTAGCCAAGAGGCCAGATTAACTTTAGCTACGTGAATGCCAGTTGGAGCCCAGCGGCCAGATCCTAAACTTCAACAGGTAACAACCTGATGAGCAGTCAGGCTGCAGCCTTCATTTCTATCTGTTCATGTTTCTAAAGTAGAATAATTGTGGCTCTTTGTGCTGGTTTTCATCTTTGCTTTGTCTTTTTGGCTTTGTGTTCATAATTAGGATAACATTGGGATAATGTCATTAGGATAGAGATTTGTGTTGGTGTTGGCGACAGCAGCCTCAAAGTTTATGTTGTTAAATGGTAATTATGAGACAGCGTGTTTCAGGTCCTATTATATGGAGAAGAGCAAAAGTAATCCAACGTACTGGATTACTTTAAAGAAAAATTGTTCTGTGTAATTTATGTACTACATTACTTTTTTTGAGTAATGACCATAGCACTGATCTCTACAACAAAGAGTGGAAATACCTCCAACATGCACAAACATTTAACCAAACAGCCTGCAGTGAATTAGCAGGAATGTAATTTCTTTGATTTGGTGCCAGTGAGAACAGAATGAGAATCAATAAGCAATTCAATCAATAAGTGATATTGACAATGAGCTCAGAGTCTCTAAATTCTTTTCAACTCCCATCCATTATAAGCAGTGATTTTTTGTGACTTGATTAAAAAAACAAAGTACCAAAAACAAACGTTTGTTTTGGTATAAAATCCATAATTACAAACAAAATATATTTTTAATATATTAAAAAATAGAACTCTCCCAATCCTGTTTTTAATTTTAATCTAATATGTACACTGTATAATATATGTATTATGTTATCATTGTAATATTATATTATATGTATTAAGTTAGATTTCTTTGATTTTCCAACAAAAAATTAAAAAAATACGAAAAATAAGAAATTATTTTTTACATTCCTGTGTTTTGTATTTGTGGTTTGACTTTAAGATTAGCATTAAAATTAGAGTGTACAGGAGTGACACAGCGACATCGTCTAGCATCAGATAAAGGCTAGGTCTGATCATACAACAGTTTACTGGCTACACTGTATGCTATTCATGGTTTTTTATTCAAATAAAAATGATACATTTGAATAGAAACAAATAGAAAGAGAAATGTACACGAGCTAAGGTTTTATATACTGGTACCTCTCATGTGAATGTGATAACTCCAAGTTTCGCTGCCATTTGCAAAAAAACATGTCAAAAAACTATAATTTGATACCAACTCCTGAAAGCAATGTGCTGGAATCAAAAGCAACAGAACTTATCATTTATTAACTTACTTGTAAGTAATGTACGAAAAAAGAAACCATCTGAGGTGTGTTAAGATGAAGTGAAGCTGTCCCTCTTTTAGGAATGGGCTTCCTTTCCTTTAGTTGAGTAGGCATCAATAAATGGTTCACAGATGATACTCTTTGCTAATGTACACAGATGTAAATGTTTTAAATAGATACTGTGGGTAATAAATAAATCAGCGGTCCAATCTAGCTGGCTAAGCCCAGCCCTAGATTGATAGCAATGGTAATTTATGGTATTGAGCTTCAGCAAAACACTTTGAAATAAATAATGGACTTCAATGGTCTGCAGTCACTCTCTGCTGTGGATCTGGATGAGGAGCAGAGGCAAAGTTTGATGACAGGATGCAGAGACCAAGAGACAAGACTCTTATGTGAAGCATGACTAAATAATCCTTTTGTTTCTTTTACTGATAATTTAAAATAATCACTAAATCCAAAGACTTTCCATACACTACATATAACAAAAATCTTTAATTGAGCAAAATGATGCTTCATTCCCATTGTAATTAAGATGTGTGACTCTCATATCTAAACTGGCAAGAAAATAAAATTTTCTGACCATTTAAAGTGTGCGAGGTAGAGAAACCTTGAAATTCGTTTATTTTTTTGGAAAAATCGATTGGGCCAGTTTCGCTAAATCGCTGTGATTCAAGGCCAAAAATTCTATATATAAAGCACACAAACGTGCATGTTTGTCAGGACAAACTCCTCATGGTACAAACAGATAAAATTCAAAAATGAAACCCAGGTTTTTTCTAAATTCAGTACTGCCAAGAATCCTACCTTTCAGACACATTCATCTTCTTCTTTGTCTTGTCTCCCACCGTCTGTTTATTCTGGCATTCATCAGTACCATTACTGCCATGCCCGTCAGATCTCTTCGAGGAAATGAAAAACAGCAGTCATTTTAAGGCGCAGGTTAAAGGTTAGTTCATGTAGATGGAGTCTGGCACATCCCTCCTTGTACGCTGGTATATTCACTGTCGCTCAGTGCATAATGTACTAAAAGTAGAGCTGAAATTTCATAAAATGCCTCTTTATTTAGTATCAGACTTTTAACAAATGCCTTGGGATTTGATTTTATATAGGACGCACAAAGGCTTAAAAGGGTGTCAGCATGAGTTCATGGAACAAAATTTACTAACGGGAGACAGAGAGAAAAATCTACCCGAGTAAAAGTGTCCTCCACTTAGCACTCAGCTCTTGAGAGGAGATTTACCTCTGGAAAAATTGTTCCATGAGCGAAATTCATTTTTTTTCCTGTTTCAGATGCCTCATTACATTATATCCATCCCTGCGAGTAAATGAAGAGCAATTAGCTCTGTTAAATTCTCCAAAAGGCCACAGTGGCAATAAAAAGGACTGATTGTACAGGTGGCAAACATTCTCTCGTCTCCGGGAGAGGAATGCACTTTTGCTAATGTTGGCGGTGTTGGTCCAGAGGTTACGTGGCTTGTGGTGATTTTTTTTCAAGCTTTTTGTAGTTCCTCGGAGGTGATGAATGGCAATGGGTATAGTGCCAGTAGCAATGTCTCTAGAACTAGCTTATTCTGTGCTGCCAAGCATGATTTATGACAAGAAAAGGGAGGGGGGAATCTCTGACTTCACCATTTGCCCTCTTGCACTTTTCCATATTGTCCAACAGGAGTTTAGGGGTATTGGATTGACAGAGCAACTGCACACATCTGGTTTGGGGATATAGCCAGACCTTTTCCATGCCAACAACCATTTTAAGGAAATAAGTGCGAATGGGAAAATGGAAATATGAAGAAGCAAAAGAGGGAGTAGTATCCATGACGATTAACAGCCCAACACAGTTTGCTGTCAAGTATTTTATAACTTATATGGACTTTCTAAAGTACATAGCTAACAGAAAATGGATATTTTTAAGGTTATTGTCTCACATAGAGACACTGTGGACATTCAAATCAACCATCATTCAGTGAAGGAAACACTGCTGCGTTTAGGTTTCCTGTGAACTGAAAGTTTTATGACAACCTGACTGAGGGAAATATTTCGAGAGTGCTGGATGCAACCTGATCAATAATGAGGGAAAAAATGAGAAAGAGAAAACGGTCAATAACAATATCAATGACCTCTCACAAGCACGTTATGTGCCAACGTTTATCCAGATAAAGCAGGAACAACCCCAGGCCACGGACCGTTGCCGTGGTCCGTGAGTCGTTTAGTACCAGGCCACGAGAGTTGAGGCTCGGGTGTGAAATTTATGGTTTTCAGGGTATTTATCGTTATTGTTTTATCATTTTTATCATTAACTTGGTTTCCCTGGGTCTTTTTCCGTGTGTTATGAATAAATCGTAATTTTTTGGTACCGGTACTGGTTTTATTTTGTTGTATTTATCTCTGACACCTTAAAGGCCGGTCCGTGAAAATATTATCGGACATAAACCGGTCCGTGGCCCAAAAAAGGTTGGGGACTGCTGATTTAGTTGATAGTACACTGACCAGACTGAATGCGAGTTCACAGGAACTACAACCTTTACCAACTTAAGCTAAAGTTTATGATTTTACTTGCAGATTCTGTGATTCGTAAATGAACATGGTTATAAATTAAGTCTGATTGTTTACAGACTGTTTTTTTATCCTATTCATTTAAAAAGAACACACTGAGAGGGGCTGTTCAATATATTGGACTTCTTTTATAACACTTTTCACGTTGTGCTGTTGCTGTTTTTACTTGCATATCTTTCACCTTTCACAAAAAACAACAGCACTTCTCAGACGAATGACTAAAAAGTGTTTGGCTCGTGTAACTGCATTCGAACCGGCACACATAAATACTGTAATATGCAATGATCAAGAGCTTATTTGATAAGCCTATACAGTACTGCCTCCCTCTAACCTCAGGCCGTAAGTCCATTCCAGCGAGAGTTCAAAATTTACTTTAGTTTGTTTTTCTCTCCGCCATAAACCCTGGCCATCAAGTGACTAACTTCCAAACAATCTACTGTAATATATAGCAGCTATGATAAATTCAGTGGCAGTGATGCAGCTGTGGTCTCAGGTAATTCTGGTAGAGCATTTTATCGTTCAGACATGGTTTTAAAGACCTCTGTCTTCTTAAATAATACAAAATCAATGCGGATAAAATGTTCAAGGAGGATTTTAGCGCCATAAGGATGAATTAGACATTCAGAAACGATTAATTTCCGCAGTACGTGGCGTCATATTTAGATTTAATAAAAAGTTTTTAATAAAGCAGATTGGAAAAGGGATCCTTGCCTCCATTAGCTGGATGATGGATAACTGAGAAAGGTGAACAGCCACTCATTAACACTCTCTTAAATTACGAAAGTACTTGCCGCCCCCTCCCCCACCTTTCATTTTTTTCCCTTAAATGAGATAAAATAATACTGAGAGGATGAGCACTGAATCAAGTCCAACCGTAATTAAATACGCTGATGGGGTGAAAGTGGTCTGCAGTGCTGGTGGTGTTTAAAAATGTTGCTGTGTGTTAAAATCACTCCGGTGTCAGTTCACACCACAGTCTGTGGGAGTGTGACGACTCAGACTTAAAGTGTCTGACAAGCTTCAAACAAGGATGTAACGCACTTTTCTTTCTTTGAATAACCTGTTTTGTTTGGTTTTTAAACTGGAGATTTTTTTATGGGGAATAGGTCTTCTACATATACACGACCGTTCACCTGGAGAAAAAAGCAAAATGCAGAATTATCAGGATTTATCAGAATTTTGAAGTTTACAGATGGCCTGGTGTTGAACTTCAATCTAAAAAGAATAATCTGTCAGGTTTTCGGTGGCAATGACACAACTTATTGGCTCACAACAGCCTCATAATCAATAAACAATTTAAGTAAACATCACGGCAGAATCTTTTGCTGAGGTTTTACTTAAATCAAACCATGTCATTAATAATTCTGGTTTCATCAGGGTAATGGATCAGCCCGGAGAACGTGAATTATTTCGCTTGAGCATCATAACAAATACATAAACGAGGCAGCCCTTCACTGAAATCTTTACAGCTTCTTCTCTGATTTAGAAGAACGAGACACACCCAAACTCTGCTGCTCACGTGCAGACCCGGCTGCCATAATAACGCGCAATATGACGATTAACAGTGAGACAAAGTCATTCATCTGCGACCTGCCCCATTTAGAAAGCAGGGGGGACACATTCTCTCTGATAAACAGATGTTATATGGAAAAGAGGAATGTGTTTAACTCAGTTTTGATGAAAACTGAGAACAAAATAAAAAATAATTATGTTTTTTTTTAAACTACAGCCTGTACACACTGCAAAATCCCATGTCATGAATTAGACTTCTTAACACCTGTTTATGATTAAATTGTACTCAGTCCTTGTTAGCAATATCATCATTAACATTCTGGATTTATCTGCTTGACGGCTTGATACCTTTACCTACTGCAAACTGATATAATGATTAAAAACAGCATTGGTGTTTATCCTACTCGTGATGATGTTCAAATCTATCTCCAGTCTTCTCCAGTTTTTGTTTTTGTAAACTTACAAAACCGTAAAGGAGAGTAATTTGCTCCTGAGTCAATATAATATGCTAAAAGAAAGAGTAGGGACTTTAATCTTTCTCACCATAAACATTGCATAATTTTAACCTGTCAGCTTTATTCTTATTGCAGGTTAAGCACTACAGTAGACACAGAAAATGGAGACAGGTGTAACAGAGCATCTGATAAAAATAGAGGTCACAAGGTATTCTTCATTTTGCTGACTACTCCAGATTTGGAACCACTTGGGACGCTGGTATATAGGACGCCTGCTGTTAAAACACCACCGTGCACCACCATGATTACAACTTGATCCTTTTCCACTGAAAGCTCATGCCGCTGGAAATCAAGTACCCCGAGGCTTACAGCACGCAGCCCAAGGCCTAAAAGGTAATAGCATGAAATATAGATACGGAGGTGACAGATGTTTACAGTGGGTCGTGAGATGGCATTGAGACACAACACAGTGGCTCCCTCCATTGGAGAGGAACCTGATGAGTGGTATAGTAAAGAGATGGAGTGATATAGGAGGTGCTCTGGCAGTGTTTGCAGGCAGATCATTAGGATCCCTCTTTAACTCAACCCCCAGTGACAATCTATTGCTCTCCACCCCTGTCAGCGAATCATTATGGTCTGATCATTAGTGACATCGCCACATGCCCATCACTCAGGCTGGTGCCATATTGGCAGATGAACAGCCTCTGCCCCAGGCCCACTAATCTAGAGACTTCAGGCAGGGAGGATGAAGGAATGTTCACCCAGCACTGAAAACAGTGTTGAGGGGGACAATAACTGGGGTAGTCCTTATAATTTTAATGAAACACTCTACATTCTGGCCTTGATTTAAAACGCTCTGTGATTGTCTTTTAAAGAAATATGTAAATATTCAATAGAAATCATGTAATAAAACAGCAATGCAGATATTTTAAAAAAATCCCTTTTGCATGATATGCATATGTCAGGTGAGTGTTTAGATTGTAGTCTACACACGATCAGAACAGTTGTGGTTTGGGAGAGCTAGTCTTCTTGATACAGAAAAATACCCCTCTGTGACTTATTATTAATTATTATTATCATTAATGCACATATTTCAGTGTAAGAACATAATGTTTAGTGAATTAGCTGGTTCAGGTGAAACCTGTTTCAAACTGTGATGTCATTATATTATTATGGAGTTATGTGCTGACTATTTTCTTCTCAACTGTTACTAAAGAAATCAGAAAATGCCAAGAAATTGCTACTTTTTACTTTAAAAAGTAGCAAGAAAAGCGGTCAATAAAGGAAGAAGTACAGTTGCTTCTGAGAGAAATTCAGAACAACAAAGAAAAGAAAGACTGAAGTGCAAAATTAAGATAAGATACCTTTAGTTTCATTGCACTATGTTGGGCCTATACATCAAAATTCAGGTGCACTACCTGAAACGTGCTCAGAATCTGCTATTGAACCACACATGCAACATGCAGCTCACACATACACTATTTTAACAAGCCCATTGCTCCAGTTAGGATAATGAAATAAAAAATAGGGATGAATACAATCTACAAGGTCTGTGGTTTCAGTGCTGGAGTAAAAACGGTTCACCAGTATTGTTGTCTGTGCTCAGATGCGAATGAACCTTTAGTTCAGTACTCAAGTAAATGTACTTAGTTACATGTCACCACTGCGGCCCAGCAGACATGCATGACATGAGAAATCATGTCGCTCTTGTTGCTAATAATTCAAGTTTTATTTTTAAATATTAACCTCAAGAAGCCATCAGTGGTGCTTACTGTACACTTATATCTCTTGAGAACCTCATCGTATTATATCGCTTCTTTCTCTCATCATTTCAGACTTAACACAAGCTGTAATTAAACAGCTACACGAGTAAGGAACCAAATCATGCATCCCATTTCAGCATGTAATACCAGCACAAAAAAGTAATTAGTTTTGAACATAGTATGCATGTTATGATTGATTTCAAATGGAAGAACTCCAGAGATGCTCTCAGCTCCATGCTGCATGTTCTCAGATGATGATGCAATGAAAACAGAAATGCATGGCCTCTGCTCTGTGACCTGTAAATAATTGATAAATCAATTTTCTTGACTAGAACACCAAATAATGAAGCAATGCAATTCTTATCAATTACATTTTCGTCTTAATTGTTGACTTCACTTAGCACAAAGCAGCACAGCGAAACACCATGCCATTTTTCAATTAAAAGGTCCAGATGTTTTTGGAGGCTTCAGTAGACACAGGCAGTTGTGAGAAATGCTTTATCTGCATTGTAATAATCACTAGAACATCAGCTCCAGGCTAAATTTACATACTCATGTTTTATTCCAGCCCTCTTTCTAATGCACCGCTTAATTATACTGAGCGCAGACAATGTCAGACCCCCATAGCCCCAAATTTATTATTGCACCGTGTGAAGCAGCAACCATCAAACCTAGTGTCCCTCATCACAGCATACCACAATCGCTGTGCTCTCTCTCTCTTTCTCCCTCTATGAAATTCCGATCATGCTTTTGGTTCTCAATTTCATTCCCACCACGTGAATAAAATTAATAGCAACGATTACAAAATTCAAACTGAAATCACACTTTAGACGCACTTCACACTATTTGTGGAATATCTTCAGTACTTTGTTGCTGTACTTAACACGTAACGTTAAACTGTTTAAAGCGCATCAGGAAGAATGCTTTTGGGAGCCAAAGACAGTCTTGATAAAGAGATGGAATGTAAAGGTTTTTAATACTGAAGACATAAACACTGGGGTCATTAATATATGCACAGTGTCTTTATCATTTCGTTCTGTGAAAATTAGATGAGTATAAAAGTAATAGTATACACATGATTCAAGATTCATAATCAGGATATTTAATTACTAGAGAACATAAGCATAAAAAACATGCCCCATTTCAAGTGCAATTCTGCTACTGAAAGTGTTATGTTATGATTACATAGACTGTATATAAAAGATGGACTCGCATTCAGAATCACATTTTGAAGCCTCAATATTAGTGTCTTGTCATTTTTTAAGCAAGAGAAATGTATTATTTACAACAGAGCATGACATGCTAAGCTATCTGGAACTTTGCTAATTAAAAACAAACAAACAAATAAACAAGAAATTATTACTTTTGGCTAACATGTAGGTTACTTTCATTTTAAAGATTTAAAGTTCAGTATCCACAGATTCCTCTGTGGTTAATATGCATTTTCCTAAGTACTCATTCAAAGTCAGCAAATGAATAAAGAACTAAACAGATGATAAATAAACAAACTTACATCCAACTAAAAGTGTAATCGCTGCAGCTGATTTTAAAGTTTCACCATCGTAATTCACGCTCTGGTTCTTGTGCAGGGTGGCTTCTCATATTGCGGGGTAAAACAGACATCCTAAGTACACAGCATATAAAAAGAACACTTCTTACAGCAATTCAAGCCGACATCTCTAGTTTGGTAAGGTCACATGTTCCATTACAGTGAGCAGAGAGTGGAATCCCTGCACCCCCTCCATCCTCCTCCCGCCCAACCCGACAACTCAGCCCTGCTGCACACCAATCCCTCTGAGGACAGCCAAGCATGGAAGAAATATTCTTATTTAGATGAGGGCTCTGCAAGGGGCATAGTATGGCATAACAGAAGAAGAATACAATGTACTGTGGCAAGCACTGAGAGTGACTCCAATACAGCCTCTTTTACAGAAGGCAATCAAATCTGGCAGTCATGTGTAAAGATACTTATCTGCCTGGAGAGGATTTCAACACCATATTTCTAGGAGAAATGGAAATCAATGCTGACAGCAGCTTGTCACTGTTATATATTCAGAACATCTGATCTCAATAGAGAAATTTCCTTGAGAAAAAAAAGAGGGGGGTGGGCGCGGGGCTGGGGGATAATGAAGAGATATTTGGTGGTAAAAGGCCAGTCCTACATCCCAAATAAAGTTAAAACAGGAAGCGGGAGAGATTGCACTGTGCTGTAAGTGTTCAGTGTCCTGATGAGGATAGATTTTTCAAGAAAACACGCTGATCCTACCAGCATGCCTTTACACACTTTACATTTCATATCGCCTCGGGCATGTTCTTGCTTTTGTTTAAAGCACTGCTGCACAAATGAGATTTAGCATATTCCCAAATTCATAGACAAATACCTGTCTGCTGTAGCAGTTTTTGAGATACGTTATTGCACGGTACTTTTCTTGATAGGCCTATAAATTTATTGTCTTCTGGGGCCTTGGGAAATATGACAATACATCAGCAAAGAGAGACTTTGACATGGACAAAAGCACTTTACGAGCTGGTATTCCTGCAAATGTGGAATTATCGCCCAGCCACTGAAGAAACTTTACAATTCCAGTGAGCGGCGTTAATCAGATTTTCCCCTCCAGAGCTGTAGTTCATTGTCATTGCTAATGGAGCCTCCTCTGCAGGTTGTTGCTCTTCACTAAATTAGTGTGAAGTCTTATCCCAAAAACATTGACTAATACTGCACTTAATCTTAGAAACTCTCAACTCCTGTGAAAAATCTCATCTGGAATGACACTGATGCATCGGAGCGTTGCCCTGCATTGCATTCATCATGTTCCTGACAAAATTAATCTCGATAGGCTGAAACCAAATTACACCTGAGTTCGCACCAATTGCTCACCACAAACACTGAATAAATATTTATTGATGATATGTGTGATTTCTTCTGCACTAGTGAAGTCGTTTGAGAGAATAAAGATGAAACGAAACAACTTTTGACACAAAATTTTGGCCGTTTGAACAAAGACAAAGAAGAGCGTGCAAGAACTTGGGTTGGCTCTTCAAGGTGGAAAACTTTAGCCATGGTATGATGAAAGGAAACCCATTAAAGCTTGACTGCACTTGGTGTTGGAGAGTATAATGACAATAAAACTGCTTTCTTAGTATCTCCAGTGTGGAGTACGTGAAAAACAGCATTAGTACGTTTTCCTCTTGTAGGGGTTTGAACGGAATGTCTGTCTACCTATAAACTTTAGTATTTGCAAAGTAGTAGCTTTTACTCTCCAACAATATTCTGCTAATCATTTCGGTAAAAGCTAAAATTTTTGTAGCACGCAGCCTTTAGCCAATGTAAATTATTTTCAAGCCATCAGCGTTTCTTTTAAATGGCTCTGTAAGCTGTTCACACTGTCTCTGACTCCTTCTGTATGAGAATGGGGTGAAAAACACCCGTGTTTAGCCCTGCCAACCAAAAGCATGCACAGCTCCCGTTATTTATCATCCAAATGAACTCATTTTTCACTACTAATTAAAACATGTTGAAATGAGGAGGAACACGGAAGAAGGGAAGCATTTGTTTGAGAACTGCACAGTCATTCATTTAGACATGTATGTTTGGCTTCTGTTTAAAGAATCCAGAGTGATGTACGAACACAGAGCAAGCTGTTGTCACTAATAGCAAAAGGGAATCGTTTGTATTGTTGCCGTGATGCTGCCACAATAAAATGGATTGACGGGTCTTTAAAAAAAGGTCGACCAACCTTTTTTGGCGCCTCTTTTAAAACCCGCTGCTTCTTTAATGCACTCTCCTCTATCAGTTATACAGCAAACCAACAAGAATATTTTTAGCCGATGGGGTTTATGGCTATGTGTTGGTGATTAATTGAATAAAAAGGTGGCATTTCACAAATCATCCCTTTAATTAGTCGGCGAGCGTCAGTGTGACGACGCTGCCTCTGTCTGAAAACACGGAGACGGGGGTGGGTGTACCAGCCAGAGCTCCAGCAGGGGCCGGGGGCCATTAGGGGGCTTTGGAAAGAGGTGGGGTGCCGAGGAGGTGGAGGCGAGGCAGCACAGCCCCAGGCAGACTCTGCTGCACACCCAGGTGCTGTTGTCAGCTGGAGTCCTGCTCCAGCTGCTCGCCAAAGATTGATTTAATTATTTCCATTCCCTCTGTCCCTGCATTTCTTTAATTCTTTGTCTTCTCTACCTTGTTGCCTTTTGGCTTCTCTCTGAAAACCCAAAGGTCTATTGTGGCCAAAACAATGCGTCGTATATATTCAAATGGCCGTTATTGGATTTCATGCAAATCTGAAGCGTCTTTTAACATTTCAAAGGGGCACAAAGAGTGTAAAATTAAATCTACTAGATAACTTGCAGTTTCCAAGCCAAATTTTGACACTCGTATCACTTAATCTGCTTCCTTTCATTCGGTTCATTTTCGCACATAATGAGACAGATTTTATAATTACAGATGTACTGCATTGTTACAGCCCATAAGTGCTGAAGGAGATTTTGGCTGTGGTCGCTGACTTTGAGGTCGCACGACTTGTGTTATCAATTCTCAATGATTTAAATTGCTAAAGTTCTTTTTCTCTTATCTGATCTTTTAAAGGGTAATGAAAGGGCCCATCTTTTTACTGAAACCCATCTTCAATCACTGTTAATGTTAACTCCATGTACACATAAGAGGGCTGATAAAGAATCATTAGTCTCGTTAATGGAATCACAGGTCCAATCCCTCCATCCTTTTCTATTGAAAAGCCCTCTTCATTTCAAAGTTGTTCTGCTTTATTAAAGCTCATTACCATTTCTCTTTTAATAAGCACTCTTTAAAGTCATTACCTGCAGTGGAGTTAAAGGCTCAGCTATTAAAAGGTTACTTTAATGTGAATAATGGCCTCCCGATATACTCAAGTTAATTACTATTGGATACTGGTTCTAGTTTAATCTAATGCTTAAACCTTAATGAAAGATATGTCACAGTACAATGAAATGGCAAAAAATTGTTCCCAATCAACACAAGTATTTGTGCTATCTCTGCTCACACAGGCAACGTCTCTCCATCCTCAGCTTCACGGCAGTTGTCCAATACATCGAACCACAACGCGCACCGTTTTCTCAGAGCACCAATAGTCACATGGTTAGCGCGGTTAATTGCAATTGAAGACAATCTTGTTAATGTTGTCTTCGTTAATCACTTTTTCTAACATTATGCCCGAGTCGGTAACAGCTCTATGGTTTGATTTCTTGGGCAAACACTCGACTTTTTTTTCAGAAGAAGAAAGGAAAGAAGAACTAATTGTTATCTCTGTGCTGATGCTGCATACATTTCAAATCATGATACCTGCAAATTAAATGTAGATACGCATACACACTGCTGTGTAGCACAGCGCTGATTATTATTTTTTATTTTTGCAAAATCAGCTTGTAAAAGCATAAAATACCTTTATGAGTCAATAGAAGTCACTGAGTATTTTGGTCACACAGACAGCCTTTCTCTGTTAACTCACAACACTTTTTAAACATGGAAGGGGTTGGTAGTACTGCCCGACTTTTAATGACTGATTTGATTTTCTCACACAAATTTCTATCTCCTGGTAAACAAATTAACATGTGGCTCACTTGGAGCTTGTGTTGCACGGGGCCCCAAATTCTTACTCAATGCTAGGCCAACATGAGCCGCCAGAGGTGTTCAGATATTTCCAAGAAAAAGAGTGAAAATTCAAAATGAACTCCAATTTTTCATTGCTTAGATTTCGCTAACATTTTAGCCCTGTAACGCGATGCGCTTGACCTCTGTGTTGTCTTCCTTTCTGAGGGCACACAGTTGATAACGACAACTGACCTCTTCAATTTCAAACTGCTTAAAATTCACAAGTGAAAAGCCTAATTGCTGTGATCTCCACAGAACACCAGGAGTAAGGGCTATCATGAACCCTGACATTGTAGGGCACTTCACCTTTTCATAGGAGTTAGTGCTGCAGCTTTGGGAGAAATTGAAGTTGAAACGTGGAGCAAAATTGACCAAAACCCAGACAGTCAGGTGTTTCCACTGGACAGGAAAACCATAGCAACTGTCTCCTGTCATGCTCAACAACTGTCCAGTTTTGACTGTTACAGACTGGCCCATAGTTCAGGGTACAATGATGCAAATAAAGTGTAAATAAAGATGTAAATGTTGTGGTTTGGAAAAAAGTTCATTTTGAATGTGATGTCAGCAAAAACAGCGGTGTTTCCCACCATGCATCATCACCTCGTCTTTTAAAACACCCTGTAACTGTGATTTGACATCGTCTTGCATAGAAAAGAAAGACTTTTCCTCCACACAAAGCAAAGTTTGACGTCAATAAAACCTTTATATGTTTTTCCAAATTAATTGTGCCATCAATCCTTCAGTGATGAATTCTGTACTAAACATTTTCCATATCATCACAGATGCTGATGTTGGAGTTGGTAACAGCCGAAACGATCCGTCTCCTCTTCAGTCCAAACAATTCGGAATCCACGATTTTCAAAAACAACATCTGGATCTTGCTGTATAATTATTTTTGTTTACATACAGTGAATCCTGCTCTGAACACTGTGATCAGAGTTTTTATCCAGATGTTTAAATTAGGTATCGTTCTGAAATTGCTTAACTGTTTGATCACAGCCCCTCCCCCTTTTTCCAGCCTCCCTGGAAAGTTTTGCCATCCAGGTCTCACCGTCATGAATAAAAATAAACAAATATGGATATAAAAAAGTTAAAGTTAAATGAATGCATTCCACTTTTACTGACTCCAGGTTGTACATCCACACAGTTTACATGTATTTTAAAATGCTTTCCCTCAAAACAAATCACCCAGTTCAATATTATCACAAGAAAACCCAGTAATAGCTGCAATATCACCATTTACAAATTACAAATACTGCCACTAATTGCTAAAGAGCAGATTCCCTTAATTTTTAAGGATGATGAGAGAATACATCACTTGTATTTTTCCTGTAGTGAAATATGTGTCTTATTCCTGCACAGAATTAATGTGCACCAAATGTACCACATTAGCATTTTCCAGTGATATGTTTCTCTCTCTCTTAAGGTCATGCGGCCTTAACGGGAAGCTTAAGTAAGACTCATGTGCGTGTGTGTGACCCATTTCATAAATCCCATCACCTCCTCGGAGAGATAGTGGATACTAAATGTCACAAACCAGTAGGTCATCAAATCCCTTTTCCTCAACAAACAGCATTAAGACAATGATAAGAAGTGAGCAATGACTGCGTTGGAGGGCTTCACTGTGCTAAAATACTCTGATGACAACAAACGCATTCCATCATGTCAACAACAAACGGTGCATTCATGAATAGGTTTGCTGAGATGTGGTGGACAGATGCTGTTATAGTCATTGGTCTCCATGCTTGACAGATTATTTGCAGAACTTCAATGTATCTTTGAAGCCCAGGGGTTGCTTACTGCCAGCCAAACAGAAATGGCACTGTCAGAGAAAGAATGGACAGGCGACTTCCAGCAAAGAAGAGCGAGATGAAAAGATGCAACATTGTTTCTTGATCAAGAGCACGCGGCTTCTGTGGCTTTTAAGATCAAATATTTCAGCTGAAAATTGGCTGTAGTGCAGGCTGTATGGCGGTGCACTTCATAAATATTGTACTGTATGTTTCACATGAATGCCAAAAAAAAGAAAAATGGGACACAGCCACCTGAAGGTGTTTGAAGCAAACTGACAATTAAAAGTGTAATCGTGTGACTTCACAGAAGGTAAAAATAAGGAGGTTTTTTTTTCTTTTTATGCTTTTAGCATTTATTAAAATGCCTCCTAATTACACCACCTAGGCAGGCTGCTGTTTTGCTTTTTCTTTTCTTTGAGTGCTCTATGCAGGACACTTAAGAGAAAAAAAAGACAGCTGTTGGTGAGCGCGGTCACATTCACACCACCGCTTGTCAGTAACCCAACATTAATGAACTCACTCTTGAGCTGTTTGGTGCAAGAGGAATATTTTCTATCTGGCATGTTTTTAAGGGACATAAAGGATGACAAATGTTTGTAAAGGAGAAAAACAACTGTCTTAAATACTGACATGTGTGTCAAATTAACTTAATTTGTAAAGCGTGAAAGTAAAATCAAGCCTAGATACCAGGAGTACATATGAATGTGAAATAGCTGTGAAACAGGCTATTTTAATCGAGCTTGCAATCAATGGAAGATATTTAACGGTGCAGAATTTTATAGAAAAAATGCAAAATATTCTGGGGTAAAGAAAAAAATGCGCATTTAATACAATTGCATCATAGAAAGAAAAAGAATTTTTCATAAGTGTGATCTTAATCAATTAAATATTGGTTGGACTACAGGCCTCAAGACCTACAGGGTTCATGACAGTACAATTGGAAAAAGAAAGCCTCTTCTCTCTAAAAAGAGCATGACAGCATAACTTAGGTTTGCAAAGTTGCATCAGTGCATCAATAAACCACAAGATTTCTGGAACAAGTTCCTTTGAACAGACAAGACCACAGTGGAGATGTCTGACCATAATGCACAGCACCGTGTTTGGTGAAAACCAGACACAGCATATCAGCACAAACACCTCGTACCAACTGTAAAGCGCGGTTGTAGAGAGGGGTAATTACTTGGGCAGGACCTTGCAGTCATAGAGGTGACCGTGAACTCCCCTGTATACCAAAGTATTCTAGAGTCAAATGGGAGGCTGTTTGTCCAATTTGGTTTAAATTGGCTCATTCAGCAGGACAGAGATCCCAGGTCTAAACCTCAACCCAACTGATATATTATGGCAGAGCCATAAATAGATGCCAACAAACCTCAATGAAATTAAACAATGCTGCAAAGAAGTGTGAGCCAAAATTCCTGTGTAATGTTTTTCAAGCTATTTCTGCTAAAGGTCATTCTAGAAGCTACTGAATCATGGGGTGTACTCTTAATTTTGGTTAAATAAAAAATCACAAGCTGTTATATGTCATGTATTCTTGTTCATCTGGGTTCCACTCACCTGATTTTAAGACCTAGTAAGCACTATTTAATTTCTTTTAAATGTGTCCTGATATATAAACTCTTAGACTTGACAGAGGGTGTACCATTTTCACCATCTTTTTTTATATAACCATGACCAGTTTAAAAAAACGACTCTCTTGCTGTTTATTTAACTAGGTCATCGGTCATGTTAGCTCAGCATTAGGAAAAAGGCTGCCTATTCAAAACTAAGCAAATATTTTGGCAAAATGTCTAATTTAAACTTTGGACTGGTTTAACATGCATGCAGTTGTGCATTTTGACTCCTTTTCCTGATGCTTCATTACTTTTCATTAATGATAAAACATCTGTGATGTTTGTTTGCACACTACTATTCTTTCATGCACCGGCGAATTTCAATATAATGACTATTTCATAATGATGAGCTGAAAATTACACAACATACTCGTCTCGCTCTCGTTCTTTCAAGTGAGGAAAAAAAAGAGACAGTAACACTGCACCCCCATAAGAGCCTCATAAAAATAATGAAACTCGCCGGTCTCCCTGTTTCTAGCAACACTACATTTGAACTTTATGTTGACAAAGCAACAAAGCCATCACTATCTACAGCTAGAGCTTGCATTATGCTGATGAATGGAGAGCCCTGCCAGATTACTTGATTTGATAAGCAGTACAACCCATCGGTAACATAATACATCACAAATTGTTTTGTCAACAATTTATGATACCATTTATCAAATGACCATCGCAGTGGGCTGAGTTATGGTGTCATAGCTGGCATAATGTCAATACTCAAGCTGAGTTGAGGGCAGTCTGGCCGCAGTGATTTAGACATGCTACACTCTGACCTCTTCTGAGATTTCCTCTTCATTACCAGATAAATTGATGATGAAAGGAGTGAAAAATATAAAATTTTATGTTTTAATCTTTATAATTAGACATAGGATGGAAATAAAGTGGATGAAATGAAGTCCGAAGTTGGTCGTGTTGAGGGCTTCTGCTGTTTTATGAAGAGAAACACAACTTAGCTTGAATTAAAATTGACTCCACAATATCAAGAAAGCCTGGGCTAAAAAGTGATTAAAGTGAACATTACCCAATTTTTATGAGTCATATGATAGAATTTTACATCAGTCCATCATCAAGTTTTGGGCTACTGAGCCAAATAAATATTGCAGTGGCAGCTGGATGAGGATCCCTTGCTCTCTGACCTTCACCCCAGCTTTTTTTTTCACCCCAAAATTTGAGAAATCCAACAAATTTATCGGAATTTTTGCAATAAAAGCACCATAACAAAGGTCTGATGTTATCTCTCCTGAGAATCAATTTAGGCTGTAGCCTGGATGACAATTAAAATGTAAGGCCTTAAAATGCCTGCTGAACTCGGTCCATGCCTTTGGTATTGACCAGAATATATGGCCTGTGTCCAAGCCACCACCACTCGCTGGCCAGTCTTAAAGGTTACTGCATCCACTACATGTACCCACATTAACAGGACACTCACCTCTCTGGGTTTATGGTCTGTGTAATAATTTTAAGCAAAGAGAGAAGAGCATTCAGTGGAGACAGTAACAGCGAGAGAGTCGAGGGAGGACAAGTGTACTATGATTGATCGCGCTGAGCAGTATAGCTGTGTATTTCTTACCCCCCCCCCCTCCCAGATTAGTGCCTGCTCCTGATCTCTCACATCTGTCCTGACTTTCTCAAGAAACAAATTCCTTAGACTTAAAACTCTTGGGATTACAACTTTATTGAATGGTTTACTTTTTGGTTTCAGTTATGCACATGAATGAGGTGGACAGAGTGAGGCACTGAATAGCTGCTGCAGTAGGTGTTGTGTTATAATGAAGCCCACTTTGTTGGTCTTCATCTGTCTGTATCACCCAGATTTTTAAACCTCAAAGAAATGATCTTATTATTAGTAGCAAAATTCTGTCATGTACCAGAAACATGGTTGAGAGGTATCACGTTTTATTAGTTTAACCTCACATACAGTATTTCCTGTAAACTGTCAACCAATATTTACTATTTACTAGTACTTTTGTATCTATATTTTCTTTTTGAGACTGTGTTCAGTTTGCTTTCTATTTCTTTTGCATTTGTATTTTAAAGTTCACTTGAAAGCCTCTACTGGTTTCTTTGCAGAAGAAGACTTTATGTCCAAAACATGTAAGTAGCTTTATTTTTACACTCAACAGTACATAAAGCAATTAAAATCAACTCCTCCTCGATGAGCTTCAACATAAAAGTGCTTCATGAAAATGCAATTAATGAGAGCCACAGTCCTGCATAATGAGTACTTTTAATGTTGGTGCTATAAGTACATTTTGCTGACAATGCTTTGGAAAGCAGGATTTTTAATTTAATTAAGGATGTGAATACTTTCTCCATAAATACTTTTTGATTCTACTTCAGTTTTTCATTGTGTTTATGAGTTATCATGTTGTGTCTGCCTCATGTGTATTACCCATCCTGGATATTTGTGTGTATTTGTATTGTCGAAGCGTGTGTTATATGAATAAAAGTAACCTGACTCTACCTGACTTGCACCTGCATCAGAAGCATATACGTCAAAATGTTTAATGGCACTGCTTCCTGCAGATTAAACCAATATTAATGCTACTTCTATCCACTCTAACATTTACAAGCACAATGAAGACGAATTGCATGCACAGCAGCGACAAATATCAAGAAATAAATAAAATATCCAAACCAGATGAAAGGCTGTTTATAATTGGGTTAGTAATATCCCTGGCACCGTCTGCTCGGTCATTTCCTTCAATCTCCCTGAGCAACAGGGGATCATACAGGCGACACTCAGAACAGGAAGTGTCTCGCCGCTCCGTGACAGGCTGCCTTCTTGCATTCTCTCACCTTCTTCAACACCAATTCAAATACAAGGAAGCCGGGAGAAAAGACATCTTCACTCGCACTACACCCGGTGATTTCACAAATCCTTTAATGATTTCTGACCCTTTTTGTGGACAGCGAAATTGTGAACTCATGCACCCATAACTTCTCACTTAATCTGTATTACTCTCATCACAACAGAGCAAGCCACTCTATCAGTAAATGCTAATCTCCTAATTAACAAGCTAATTAGGCAATTACAGCTTTGCAGAAGGATGCCTAAATGAAATATGACAACACAGTCACTTTCCACAGCACCTGTGGGTCTTTTCAGATGTCACAATGAGAAGCATGATGACAAAGTGTTGTCTCTGCACTCATAGGTGCTTATTCCTATGCCTCGCTAAGCACATTTGTAAAAATATTGTCATTTTATTTAACCTAATCTGCAGTACTTGTGGAAACAACATGTCAAATTACGTCTAAATTATTTCTCCTCAGATAAACTGACCTGCACTGTTTTCACACCAGCAGCAGTGGTTAGCGCAACCCCTCCGTTATGTAAAGATGGTTTTGTCAACTAGTAGACCCACAGTGTCTTACTGTAAGGAGCTGTCACATACGGAAATGAATTATGTTGACATATGGCTGAAAACAACGGCGAATAGGCCTGCTATGCAATGCAATGAAGAATCATGCACTGCAACAGAGGAGAGGAGTCGGAGCCGTACCTTTGAGCCCCTCTTGACAGGTATGCAGTGTGACTTGACAGCTCAGTATTTCAATGATAAATGCAGTAGTCCTGGGACTCCCATTCACTAAACTCAAGAGTGCATTGCTCCCATACTTCAAGGTCAAATGAATGAGCAAAACCACACAGACCACTAAAGACAAATTAGAGTTTTTTTCGTCTTCACATGTTGAAATTGATTGTGATGTGAACATTTCAAACTTTGGAATTTGGTAGATACACCAATGCAAACTTTCAGCATCAGTGATTTCCTTTAACTTGACCACGTCAGTCGATTTTATTGTGAAACAATTATATATTCATTTATAGGTAAGGTTTTCTTACCTATTCTAGTAAGAAAATCAGAAGCTGAAAAGTTATTTTAAGTAATGACTCACCGTATCATGACTTCAAACGAATTTCTTTCAGTAAAAGTTGCTTCCTTTTCACAACTGAGTTCTGACTCATGAAGATGAATCATTCGCTAAAACTATTCACTATTTTAATACAGTATTACATGGACCCCTGACAGCTGACAGGAAAATATTCAAAAAGGAGCACTTCCTGAAGTAATAAGATGATTCTAATAATGCTGAACAGATAATGCAGTGATGTAAAATATGGTCATGCCACATTGTATCTATCTTTACCATCTATATGAGACAGGTAACTTTCACAGGTGTCATCAGAGCTTAAAATGCGTTAGCTATGTGTGACATCACTATTATAACACGCTGTTTTTGAATATTTGCCATAGAGAAAGTAAAGACCACACACTGGATCACATCAGCGAGATTTCCACAGTCCACAGCCATAGTCTCAAACCCATAGTCAGTCTCTTACTTTATTCCAGTGTCAGCTACACACCTATAATATTTTGCAACTGCATCGTGCAGAGTTGTGACTATCATGTTGACAAAATCTGTCAGCAGACACACAGACGAACACCTGCCAAAGCACTAAAAAACGCCTTTGTGGTGGTTTCTGCAACATTGTCTTGACGACCACATTTTGTCACAGTGACACACACACACACACACACAGGTAGCCGTACACACAAAGACAAATAGAGCAAGGTTAAAACAATATCAGCTGTTACTAGTAGATATCAAACTTTCATATAAATGACAAAGACACTTAATCAGGGAGCTACAAACATATTCAAGCTTAAGAAGAAGGTGGTATTTTGTGAAGCTGCCATAGCCCCCAGCAGTCCCTCTATTGGTCAAACAACACACATCTTTGATTCCTGCCTTCATTTTGAGCTCAGCATCACATCTGTAAATCTTTGAAGCTTTATACTGTACGATTGCGACGCTGCCGTGTTGACAAAATCTGTCCACAGACAGACATACAAACACCTGCCAAAAATACTCAGAAGTGCTTTTGTGGTAGTTTCCGCTACAGTAGTTGTCTCCAGGAAAACAGTTTTTCATGATGACGCACTGACAGACTCACAAGTTGAACATGATGCCAACTTTCCATGTCACAGTAACTTCTGGTGTTCATCAAATTCAGACTTACATTTTCCATAAAATGAATGAGCTCTTTTTCTTTTTTAAAAAAAATCTCTTTCTCTTTATTTAAAAGGATCAACACAGTTTAATGAACATCAGTATACCAAATATGTATATTTGTCATCTATACATGACATGTTTAAAATGCAAAGATGTCACATTACAGAGAAACTGGTAGTTTACATCTGTAGACGCAGGGCAGGTCAACATAAACCTTTCAAATAAGCAAAACCAAACAGATATATGACAAAAACAAATAAAGTTATTGTCATTCTGCAAGTCTATTTACTTTTAAATTTTGCTTAAAAGAGTGATATACATGCTGCACATGCATGATTTAGTCTTTTTTACATCTATGATTGTTTTTGGCAAAAATGTTACAGTTTTTCTCTACATTTGATGTTTCATGAATTAAGCTAATTCCAAATCTGATAAATATGTACACATGCAACATAGTCAAAATTACAGGCAGATGTTGACTATACAGAACATCCTGTTTGTATTTTGATGAAATTAACTGTGCAAAAATAACCAAATAAATAGATATTTTAAATGCACATGTTCACTCAGTGTGCTAAAAGGTGCTTTTAGAAGAATCATGCTACATCCTGGTATATTGTAAAGTACTTTGCGTCCACAGTACAAATCAGCAGGCTAGTTTTTAAAAAAAAAATTATTTTACTATGAGAAATCATGCATAACGTAAAGGAAGAGTGTGCTCACAGAGGGGCTCTGCCCAAGTTTGAACCCAGGAGTCTGGCTGTGAGGCAGACGTGCTAACCGCTGAACCACCATGCTGCCTGCTGAAACTCCCACTTCCATTATTGATGGCTGCACGTTCACCTTTGAACACAGTTACCAACTGGATATAGCACTTTTCTTCAGAAGTAATAAATAGCATTTTAGGCAGCGTTTCTGCTTTTTCAGAGGTCCAGTGAAACACTGGATGGGCCACTTTAAACTACTTATACGTCATTTATTCAGTGATGTCAGGGTGGAAGAAAAGTGGCTGGTGGAGAATTTAACAACTCACTTGAGCAAACAAGACCATATATTGCAACACGGCGGTGCTTAAATAATGTTTATGTGACTTTGTCACTTCATTGCAGGGTAATCAGAACCAAGCAAAGCCTATCTATCAAAAGTTCACCATTAACGTCTTTGCACAACACAAGCCCTCTTTTGAAAATGTGCTTTCTTCGTATAAAACTCTGTCCACATCCTTTATTCCTACACGTTATCGCTGAATTCATTTTAACTGAAGGGAAACCCCCTATTTTTTTTTTTTTTCTGATCTCGATGCATATAGTAGAGGTGCACTGTATATTTGCTGCCATTCCTCCGGCTCAACAACTTGTCTGCTGCCATAGCAACTGCGAAGGAGCACAGAGCAGCGCCGCCTGCTTGTGCAGTGGATGTCACTCGTAGCAACGACCAATCAGAAGTTCCCATCCTTTTGTAAGAGCTGTGGTGAAGATGGAGGGATGAAGTGGGTGGGCTTTCGGCATCATGCATCTGCCAGCATAGGACGCGGAGCTCGTCAGTCTTCGTCATTCTCGCCCGGGATTGGTCGAGGAGCTTTACTTTCCAATAATATAAACATGTCTACTGCTTGCCTGGCTTGAACCGAGGCTTACAAGGGACTGTGCAGTTCTACATCAAACTGTATAAAAACTCTCATTATGTGTTTGCTTGTATTGCTGCAGAGCTAAATCTTTGTTATTGCTAGAGAATATGCACATAGCTGCACGTGCACGCGTGAGGAAACGAGGATACCCTGCTGCCGCTGTTGCAAGAAAGAGAGGGGACTCAGCCGTGCTTTCATCATTATAATCACCATCCTAAGTACTGGCGCTTAACATTTTGTTTTTCGGTGTTCAGGCGAGAAGTGACAAGAATATAGACCCCTCCTCTGCAGGGCGGAGCGTGCATTTTCATTTCGTATTTTGTATTTTTTTTTTTGTGATTATTTTTTTTCCTGCCCTCTTCCCTGCTCTGACACGTCTGCACTGAGTGAGTGGCATTGGCACACTGTCAATCGCTCACTACCGCTGCCATCAAACAACATAAAACACACACAGGCAGAGGCTGGAGCTCATAAATTTCAGAAGGGCAAGATATTTTTTTGCGCATCGCCTTTATACAGCGTTGTCTCCTAATTAATTTCTTCTCGCCGTTGCTTTTTTTTCTAGGCAGAAATCTCCCAACTTTTTGTACATTTCATATTTTTTGTAGTCACATTTGGAAACCTTGCTGCAGATTGTGTATTTTTTTTTAAATACTGTCAGTTGTCGCGGGGATAATTTCTGCACATTTATAGTTGACACCTGCGAGCCTAAGATTGTTTTTTTATTTGTTTACACGTTTTCACAGCGGATATCTTTTTTTTTTTTTTTTTTTTAATTTTGTTGCCGGTGCTTCACGAGGAGGATTTGGACATTTTCGAAAGGAAATGCGCCGGGAATCCCACGAAGAGCGTTAATAAATGAGAGACCACCAAGGACCGTTTCTGTCTCTACCGCCCGTCAAAACCCAGAGAAAAGACTGATTGCTATGAGGATCCGTGCGGGATGTGATGGACCGTCAATTTTGACAAACAAGTTTTAAAGAAGAGAAAAAAATATTTATGCGATTTTCTACAAACACAGCCAAAATCAGCGTTTTGGCACTTTGGACCGCGCGTAAAGCGACGACAACTTGGACACAAGATTTACGCTAAATAACAATAATAATAATAAAAACTGCTGCATATTTTTAACAAAAATCGCGTGTGTGCTGCCTAACGCCGAAGAATCACACAACCGTACATCCTTCCAGTCTGCGGCACATGTTGTAGCCGATTTCGTATATGAGTTTTTCAATTTGTGTGGCTCAGTGCACAGACTCTTTAGCGGCTACTATGGACGATCAAGCCCGGATCATGCAGTCGATCGGCGGTGTCAGTCTGGCTGGCCACTCGGTACAAGGAGGCATGGCACTGCCGCCTCCACATGGACACGATGGGACAGACGGAGACGGAAGAAAACAAGACATTGGTGACATTCTGCATCAAATAATGACCATAACTGATCAAAGTCTGGACGAGGCGCAAGCAAAGTTGGTTGATTTATATGTTTTATTAACTTCGCCACACCAAAAAAAGAAAAGAAAAAAAAAACGCCGAACGCATCATTATTGAGATGTGGCCCGTTTAACTTAACTCCCTAATGCACAACAATAGGCTGGAGTGGCTTTAATGATAATCTCACTCTGAGGTGTATTTATTGCCTCGCAAAGCTTTAACACAGTGAAAGTTGCCACTGAGGGAAGCACAGCATTTTAGTTAAACTGTCCTAGAGAGCACGTGTTTTATAAATGTTCATTCATCTACAAAAGTCTACGTGGTGTTGAAACACAATTAATGCCAGTGGGCTCATGTTATGCAGGGAATTGCCACTGAGACTAATATTTACATTAGGGCTTGGTGTTATTTGTGAAATGCTTTTATTAAAAAAACAAACAATAAAAATAGCATGACACATTATACATTTTAGAAGAAAATGCTAACTTTCTGAAGAAGAGGTTTGGAACATTGGAACATTATTAAAGTGGCAACTAAACTTAAAAGCGTGTCCAACCCTTTTAACTGTTTGTGTCAGACATGTGAACTATCATTGAACTTATTTCAGTATTTTATTTTCTCTTATACTGAAACAGGAAACACGGACTGAACTGTCACAGAATGAAACCAGCACTCTTCAGCGTTCTCTGTGAAATCAAAGAAAAGACAGGTAAGATCTTTGTCTAAAATACTGTAATATCAAACTATAAACTCCATCGTTACAGTGATACATGCAATTGGAGAATCAATAAAAGCACACAGGCATTTCTTATTTTATTTTTTTACCTCTCAGTGAGCTGATGACAGCCTGCATCCAGGTTATAGGTGACCTCTGACCAAATGAATCAGTCACTTTTTAAAAATATGTCACCGTACCACTCAGAAACTCCCGTTGTCACGGAACAATAGGCAGAGTCTTCTTCCACTGAAGATGCTCTTTTTTTCTTATGCAAGTGTGTTTTAAAGCACTGGTTTGCTTGGATTTGAACATAAAGTGCGCTCCAGATTTCACACTCACCACCCTGCCAGTGAAGATGCTGGGGGAGTCCCGTAGCATATGCTCTACATATCCTAGATCACACAGAATCCATGCTGTAAAACCTGACAACGTTTTGCCATCAACTTATAAGAGATTTTTTTATTAGTCAGATTATACGACAGGCTCGCAAATTAATAATTCGATTGCAGTTGTATGAAAGCCTTCCTGCAAAGGTGGATGGTTGATCTGGGAAAATGCAAACAACACATCTCCTGGAAGCTTAGTTAGAGAAAAGGATTGTGAAATAATAATAAAAAAAATCTTCTTTTTATATATTTATATGAGCATAAACTCTGTTATTTCTGTTTTTTTAGGACTAGGATTGAAAACCTTTAGCATGCACACACACTTCATTCATATATTATTGAGAGTTGTAATTACAAGTTTTGTGTCATAATTTTTATAGCTTAAACTTTGTGTATTTTTTATTTCAAGTCCAAACCTGTGTCCCGAGAGATTGTTGTTTTTACACCTTATGGTGTATTTTCTTAAATAAGCACGCTGGCTTTTTAATGACAATTTTTTTTGCAGACCATGCTTATTGAACAGGGGCTTCAAATATCTACTCTCCTATATGTTAGCTATTTATTTTTCTAGTAATATGTATTTTAAAATGATAAAAAAAAATGGACTCTACTAGAAAAAAAAGAGCAAACCTGGTGTTTTGTCAGATTTGTGACCTTTGTGCGGTTTATGAGGAAATTAGCTTGAAGGAGGTCATAAAAGTTTATGAACTTCCTCAACACAGGTGGCGTCCACAGGGGCAGGCTGAGGGTCCACAGTGTAGCTGAGCTGCTCTGCTATGTTTGTGAGCCTGTTGATTTCAGGCAATGAAAGAGACGGAGCAATAAAAAAAAAAGAGTAGATGCAGATCAAACACGATGCCAGCTTTGAGGCGAAAGTGTCTTCCAGTATGGAAGCGTTGCTGCGATTGTAGAAAGTGGAGCTCACTGAAAAGACAAGTATTAGAAGTGATTTTTAGTTTCAGACCCAAACCACTTTCCCACATCAGTTTTACTTGTTTGTTTGTTTGAAGTTATAATGGCTCCTGTTTGAATGTTTAAGCTGTGTGAACTCGAGTCTTTCAAGGTAGCATGAAAATTTTTTGAAGCAAAATCATTTGGTGTGTGCACGCGCACGTTTGATCGAGATCCTGGTAAGAAGTGAGTGTGAAAAAGAGACGAGACAGAGGAGGAGAGTGAGCACAAGCCTGCGTGCGTGCATGTGTGTGTGTGTGTGTGCATGGTTAACCTGTGGTTTAAAGTCACAGCCTCCCCCTCTTAGCCATTGACAGAGCTCAGCTGGTCTGGTGGCCTTGTTGACCGGTCTGCTTTTCCAGCTCACAGTAAGCCTTTCACTGGCTCCTGCAGCATCATTCACAAGGCTTCCTTGGCCCTTTCATGTCTGTTGAGATGGCACATGGGACCGCTGTCTTTTAGCCATGGAGCCCACCGCTGCCTGAAAATGGCTTTTAATAATAAATTTGAAAGTGGTCCAAGAATCATCAGTGTAATTACTGCACACATGTATCATGTTATCAGGGCTTATTGCATGGTGTGCAGATGATTAGTAAGACTAAGGTCTGGCTTTCGTATTATTTTGTGACGAAGATGGCGAGACTGAGTTACATTTTGAAATGATTGCGTTTTGGAACGGAAAGGTTAAGAAAATGCATTTTCTAGTAATAGCAAGACACTTCAAAGCGTTTTTTTCCAAGGTGTTTAGAAGTTTATGGCACTCTTTTAACTGTTATTGTAGAGCTACGGGCACATTTCTGCATTGCTAATGCCCTCGAAGTATTAATTCACTTTGATATGCTAATTAGAGAGCATTATGCAAGAAATGAGATTAAGTGGCAGCATGAAGTCATTTGCCTGTCACTAAATTGAGTGTTTTAGCAGGAAGGCTTTTTCTTCCAAAATTTCTTGGTTTTGCATTTAGATAAGCTGAATGTGAGATTTGGTTGGCAAGTGTTGTTCTTTGTCTTTTCATGTGTGTGATCTTTTTTTTTTCCCTTTAGGTTCATACATAAAAAAAGACAAACAAATCAAAATCTTTCATGTCTCTAACTGTTTTAGGACAAAGGATACATTCACGCTGTACCTTTTCCCCCCCTTAGGCTTCATGAGGAGACAATGAATGCATTGAGTGAAAATTGCCTGCGATTCAGATGAGTTTTGCAGTTATTCCTCTGTGCTGGGTTTGTTTTATCCTGCTGGCTACTCCCTTGTCTTGCTCTCTTGCTTGGAAGAGAGGCTCACAGCAGCAGGAGCAGCGGGAGCGGCAAGAATAACAAAGGTGAAAGATTACCTCCATATGGTATTTCTGACCAGGAAAAGAGAGGTTCTGTAGCAAGACTCCTCTTTGATGTGAGGTTTAATCAATAGAAAGAGATTACAGAAAACTATTACAGGCTAAATCATGGAGTACTACAGAGAGGCTTAGCCCTCTCCACAGCTCTCTCAGCTGCGTGGCGCTTCTTTGGCTGCGTATTGACTTGTTGTTTTCGTGACCTTTGACTCATCAGGTTCAGAAATGGGGGGTCTGGAGAAGTAGGGGAGGGAGGGAGGGAATGTGGCAGAGAGTCAGGCTGATGAATGCTGCGATCCTGTGTCAGAGGCAGTGGATTAGGGAGGGTACTGCACTCACAGGTCGAGGCGGTGTCGCCGTTTGGTGTTTTTTTTTGTGTGTGCACGTTTTTGATATGGCTTCTGAAAGAGCTGAGCGTGCTTTCATGTGTGCATTTAGGTCTGTCCACGCTGTGTTCGGTGCTCGACTGAGAAAGACTGTGCTCACTAAATACAGTTCAGGATGAGCCTGTAATTAACCACATGCAAGGCGGACTAAAAGTGTTACCTGAAGTAAATAGAGTTAGGACTGAGTGGGTAAGCATTTCTGAATTCTGTAGGGAGCATGAATTTTAGTGCTGCCAAAGCTGATGAGGAAACTCGTTCTAATTGTATTATTATGATTATGATTATATTTTTTTCTCAAAATTAGGGAGCTAGGGAACAAAAATATATGTTATTTTAGTCAATTTTTTTCTTTTCTGTTTTTTTGGTTCTACCTCATGGGTTTTTCTTCATCCTGAAAAGGCTCCAGTAAATGCATGACAGAGAACAGAAAGCTATTCAGCAGCAGACACAATTGACTTTGGCTGCTTTTTGTCTCAGAGAGCCCCAGTGATGCGGCTGCACTGACTAGATAGTGTTGTGCCGAATGGCTTGCGCACAGCTGGGTTCTTGACTGGCTCAGTGTCAGGGCCACTAGTGCTTCCCCTTCTAAAGCACAAGGGGGACCGAGGAAGATGTGGCTATTATCTAAGTAGCTCCCAAATACCCTCCATTTCCCCATCAGCAAAGATGAAAAGAAGGAGAGCCAGACAAAGAGGAAAAAAACAGAGTATACATATTGGTTTCATTTGGAAGGGTAAATGCTTTTGTGTTGTGGCGATAGATGTCTCTGCAGCTGTAGTGGCTGGTATCTGCACATACAGAACCTCAAATTTTTATTTATTTATTTATTTATTTGGGGGTGGGTGGGATGATCTAGTGCTGTCCTTCCATCTGCACACGCACGCACCCATCTTCTTGCACACGTCTCCCTCTCTCCCCCTCGAATCGCTCCAAGCGTTTTCTGCGGGCTCCTGCGCGATCAACAGCTCATAATTGTTTTTTGCACATACGTTATGCAAATGAGCCTTTATGGCAACTGGCATAACAATTAGCATCCTCCAACAATATTTTAGTAGGTTAATTGCGAAATTTCTGAATTGTACATCTGAGTTGTTAATTAGGCATGACAGAGGTGGTGAAATAGTTATCTTCAGGCGGTGGCAGCCAGCAGAGGCTGCTTTGGATGCAAAAAGGAAGGATTGATTGAAATTAGTTTACAGCAGTAGGAGCGTGCCTGCTGGAGACTCTTTACATGCCCCTCTTGCTTTTTGTGGCATCTGTTTGTTGCTGAATGCAAAAAGCACGAGGCAGACGCAAACGTGAAGAAGGTGGGTCACATTTTGACACCTGTAGAAATATTGCGCTTTTTTTTTTGTCTGTTTGAAGAAATACTCGTCCTGCTGTTGTTTTTATATATTTTTTTTTTATGTCACTACAGCTGGACTCTAAACAATCTTATAACTTATTTATTCCACTTTTTATTTTTGCACTTTTTTTTTAAATTTTAAAGTTAAATGTGGCAGGGAAAAATAAAATAAAATATCCATCTGTATTTATTTATTTATAGGCCAAAATGTATTGACGAAAAAAAAATTGTTGCAAAATCTAAAACCCACTTTTAATGCGTTTGTGATTATGAAAACACATTTCATTATGCGTTTTTCTTCCCTTAGACTCAAAGTGATTCTATATGATTTCAAGCTATAGCTGGAGTTTATTTACAAGTAAGTAAATAAAGTCACAAAGAGACTTTATTTTAAAATTACTCTCCAAGTCTCTTGTGTCATGATGTTCATTACTGTGTCACCCGATGGCCACGTGTATGTAATGCCATAGAGCTGGTTATTAGTGTAAAAAGCGTTACAGTGAAAGACTGGCGCAAAGCAAGTCCTCTCTCAGTAATGACTCTGCTATTTATAGGTCCCTATTTCATTAGCCCTAGTGTTTCAGGGAAGAGTTTTCCTCATGGGACAATAGACACCATGATGTTCATTTACTCTTGTACACATTACATGTGGACAACTAAGTGACCCATCATCTGTGAGTGCAAGAACATGGACAGCGCTCTTGAATTTCCTCCTAATTTAGCTTTTTTGTGTGTGTTTAATCTTTTTTAATAGATGGACTTTTTTTCTTGGAGGGTGTGTGTGTGAAGGTGTTACAGGTGATGCGGTTCTCTTGCTAAAGTGATGAAGGAGTTAAAGCCACCAGTCACTAAATGCACACATTTGTAATATCTCGACACCGTGGCAGTCTGCGGCTTGTTGTGTGACAAAAGCGACGTGATACACAATCGTCACCTTTCTTCTCTTTACACACGATTGTTTTCCAAAAACGGGGGAAGGAAAAAAGGGGCTCTTTGCTGTCTCTGCTACATTTGCGAGCTTGAAAATGTAGCCCCTCTCCCCATTGTTCCAGATGCCATTGTTCCACGTTTCATACATTAGAATGATATATTGAAGGCAGAAATGGGAAAAAGACTGCAATGCAATGAAATTTTAATCAGCGTCTTCTGCTGCTTTAATAAGGCAAATAATTCTTATTGGCTGCTGTGTTAAGATTTCTAATATTTAATTCATAACAAACCTTGCATTATTCTGCTCTTGCCCTAAGACAAGCTCCACTCTGCTGCCTGCTAAAAGGCAACGATGGAGGGGTGGAGGGGGTGTTAAAGGAAGTGCACACCCAGCATTTTTCTTATCAGTTTTGGCATAAATATCACACTGTTTTGATATCGCCCGTGAATTCAAATATCTGTTTAAAATCATTTTAACTAAATGTGTCACTGGAGCTAATGATGGAGAAACTGGGCTGGCACTCCTGGTGATCAGTGGACAAAGACTTAAGTAGCTTTCTTTGTAATTTTGTCAGCAGTCAGTTAAGTGCAACCATTTGCCGGGCTAACTGTCTTTTTATTTTCTTTAGTCCTTGAAGTTCATTTTTGCGTCTGAAGTAATGGAGAGATGGCGAGGGGCCAGCAGCTAGGTGCTGGCTCATGTTACAGAGAAACGGTGGGACCTGTTTTCGTCTCTCAGTGAAATGGCTTAATTGGTGTCAGAGCCCCAGGGATAAAGGCCTCTTGCTCTGAAACACAGCCACACAGGCCCTGTCTTCCCTCAAACCAGGAGGAACGGCCGACGTCTGCTGGTGAATGAGGACTAAGCCGTGGCATAACAATACCAAATGATGTTTGGGATGACAGAAATTAATATGCACTTGCTCCCAGAAAGCTATGATTAATGACGGCGAGCAGGGAAATGCTGTCCCTCCTTTTGCTCCTCTTTGATGGGGGATTGAAAACCAAAAAGAAGGAGGGAAAAAAAGGCTGGTTTCTCCTCTCTTTAGAAAGTGGAGGAAGTACATTACACACTGCTATTCTTTTTTTTCCTTACTTTTCCTCAAGCAGGAGGCAGGAAAATACCGAGCACTGGTAATGAATTTTGGAACCATTCAGTAACATTGTGACCTACTATACTGTCCCGTTGCAAAATCCTCACAAATACATGGATCCTTTTGCAAAGCTGCTCACCCGCTGGTCATAATTTTGACTCTAGTTAAGAATCTAACATCTAATATTATTTGTAATCTTTAAAAAAAATTAGCAAATGTAATTTTAATAAGAGTTAATAAGAGATGACCTGACGATGGCTTCTTTTCGTATAGAATTTTACGCACGCCCATTGATTCCAAGCCAAAGGTGTGAACAAAATGGTGGTGTGCTGTTGCCATGATAATGATCTGTATCTGTTGTGTCCTAGGAGGAGACGCATGAATATTTAATTGTGTCTGCTCGAGAGATTCCCCAGACCCTTCTGTTCATTTCTTACTTTCTCTAATGCGTTTCCACCCTCCCAGGTACATCCTCTCTAAGTAATGGAGAATTAAAGCGTGCATTAAAATGATCTAAATTGCAATGTAAGGGATTTCTAAGGACATTTGTCTCAGCACAATGCGGCTGAAAATTCAAATGGCAAGTTTTGACAACGGACATTCTGCTGACACCGTGTATTTGCTTCACGTTGGCTCCTCAAATAAGCATTTCCTCTGTCAAAGTGATTGATATGTATTAAGCGTGCGCTTTTTACATCACGCCGCTTTGGGAGATAATGTGGGTGCGCGCATATAAGTTTTAAACAGCGAATGAGTTCCCCCTCATATTGATCTATTTGTGTTGGCGGAGTGGCAGGTGCTATACGAAGACTGTGTCAGCTTTGATTGTTTGTGTCAGTGATCCGAGCCGACACTGAGCTCTTTTACTGTTCGTCACTGCACTTGCTTCCTGTTGATGAATGGCAGCACACTGCACAGATCCTCAACAAAAAACTCGTGTCTGTGCTGTCTCACCAGCCCTCTCAATCAACCTTGGATCTCAGAGATTTTTTTATCTCCTATGTGTACACTTGGATTTTTTTTCCTTCTTTTTTTTTAATGCAAAACTGTGGGACATGGCTAAAATGTCCACAGGACTTTTTTTATTTTTATTTTTTTTAATTAAATCCAATAATGTAAAAGCTTCCAGTGGGAAAGGGAACATCAGTTGTTGAGGGGCAGGAGGTGTGGTTCCTCTCCTTCTCTAAATATTCAAGTTAGTTCTTAACGTGCATCTGTGTGTGTGTGTGTGTGTGTGTGTGTGAGTGTGTGTGTGCGTGTGTTGGCAGGCATGCTAGGTTATGGCGTGAAGGTGAGCCTCTGTAAGTATGCAGAGCACGGCGGGCCTCGCACGGGTGCTGAAGGAGAGCATGGAGTGGCAGAGTTAATTTATTTAATGACTGAGCGTCTTATATCTCCCCAGCCCTGATTAGAATCCATGCTTGATGAGGGAAGCGATAGAGGGGAGTGCGCTGCCCCTAGGCCCTACCACGTACGTTCACGGTTTTCTTTCTCCAGTGCCTATTTTCCCTACCCCCCCCCCCAATCCGCTGGGTTTTGCAATAAAAAAAGAAAGACATAAAAAGGAAAAGTGCACCACCAAGTAGGATAATAACCGCTTGTGTCCGTCGCGATATTTCGTGATTATGTCCGTACATGTGATCGTTTTGTTGCACACTGGCAGGAAATGCAGCTCCGAGCCTGATTAAATGTGCGTGTTCGTGTGTGCGTGTGTGTGTGGCGTGCTCCGTGATAAAGACGAAGTGCTGTGGAGCTCCATGAACGTGGGAAAGCCAAACAGAGCGTGTCACTTTGGCAGCACGGGCTGTCAGCATTGGGGAGCTGCAGTTGTAAAAACCATGACCTTCCTCTTTGCCAGCATGTCTCTTGCAGAGCCAAAGCACTGCCCTGTAGATCTGGGCTGGCTGTGGGAGGGAATACAAACACGGAGAGAGGGACAGTTGGAAAAAAAAAAAAATGGCAAGAGCCATAATTGTGAGGAAGGGGCGGCTGAAGTAATGAAATACTTCTTGGAGCTATCATAACTGAGAAGGTGAGGGAGGGAAAACGAGAGGACTAGCAAAGAGGGGGGAAAACACTCGGCGGCTTCTAACATTTCCACGAGCCATCATCAGTAATGCCGCTGCAGCCTCACAAACCAGAAATTATTTCTTCAGGCGTCGCTGTCAAGTGTTATTCAAATAACACCAGCCTCACATTTGAATAACAGCCGACATTTTGAATTAATTAATCAGACAAGATAGTCTGGGCCTTTTCTCATTAGTCTACAGGTCAGGCTGGGGAAGATATATGCGCCGGTGATGATATACTTGTCTTTAATAGTGATTTATGGAGATTTTGGATTGTACTCGATTTGTCAAAGGGCCTGGTAGCAGAAAAATAGAAGAGTGTATATTTCATTACCTAATCTTTGATACGTTCCACGATGCTAAAAGATACAGTCCCGTTGTGTAGCTGCACAGGAAGCTCTTTTTATATTCGCTCTTCTTGAGTGAAGAGGCACACACACACACTGAAACACAGAGACACACATTTAATCTCATACTGTAGGCTTCCCATTTTACTTTTTCTATGCAATTAAGCGAGAGCTGTAAATTATAACTGTACCGTACTTTAATTATCATGGTGTAAAAATAGAGTTCCTGTCTTTGAGAGGATTTCATTAACTTACTCAATATTCCATGTCAGCTCGGAGGATCACAAGATTGCAGTGAGGTTTGTGTTTAACATCCTCTGAATCAAGTGGGTTACTTACCTAGATGCTATTTAATTAATAGGAGGAGCAAATAGCAGTGGGTTTGCATGTAAATATAGACTCTACATCTCCCTGGCTGTAGTTGACCTCAGCTGGTTTGACATTTTATTTGGGTTTCATAGTGGGTTTTGTGCGTGCGTGTGTCTGAGTGTGTGTGTGTGGACACAGCGAGCAAAAAAAGTACAGTTTTGAAAAGGATAGTGCTCATCATGTAGTGTCACTTACTTCATGGGTTGTTAGATATGAAGTTCATCAGCAGCTATTTGTATATTTTTTTTTTTAACATACAGAGGGTTTAATTACCCAGAGTAGACACATACATCTGTGATTTTATGCTGCACAACGTGTGTGTGTGTGTGTGAGTGCTGGAGAGTGTCAGGAAGCTACGAGCTGTTGCCATTCCAGTGAGCAGCCCACACAAAATGCACCAACACCAGTGTGACAAAACATTCAAATAAATTGCTGTCAGGCTGCCGAAACACCAAGTGCAGCGATTTTTATCTGACATGTGGAAGACCCAGACATGCAGTCCTGACAAGTAACGCCGGAGCACCTGTGAGAGACGAGCGATAAAAATCAGGATACGCCTGATCCTCGGCATAACAATACCTATCATTACTTGATATTATTACTCTTCTTTAAGAGAGAGCTCAAGATGGAAAGATAGTCTCAACGCGTTGGCTTCTTTTAAAGTCTGGATAATAAATGATCTTTGGCCGCTGTTTATTTAGACGCCAACCCCCAAAGAAGAATTTATGGTTAAGTGGAATTATGAAGGCTGATGGCTTTTCAACAAGTATTAAAATGGCTTTTACATTCATGCAGAATTGTTTATTACTCTGAGAAAATGGTCGTATTTTATTTTTTTTTTGTCTGAAGGTTCAATATAAAAAGTGCTAGTGTTAGAAAATGTAATTTACCGGTCCAGCATCAGCATTCACAGATGCAATCAAATGCACACGAGCCTGCAATCTTGAGATTTTCACACACACACACACACACACACACACACACACACACACACACACACACACACACACACACACACATAAACGTTCTTAAATATTTACAGTAGGCTTTTATAATGTTTAACGCTCTTGAGTAATTCTGCTTTTTAGTTCTTTGCAGCTTAAATAGAATTTAGTGCAAAAATCAACCTGACTGATGATCCTGATTGACTTTGTTTCACCGCTGCACGCAGCATGGAGGCACAAATTAATACTAAGAGAGTCTGCGTTGCTTCACTTATTCTCATTGAGTCTACAAAATTGACTCAGTAATTCTTAAATCCAATTGAGAAGCATTAAAAATGTGCTTTTTTCGAATCTCCGAGACAAAGGACTCACTGTGCAATGTGCCATCCATTCTCTACTGTATTGTTATTTTCTCCCTTATAGGTTACTAATGAGGAATCGGCCCTCATTATGATTTTAAGGATGAGAGAGGAAAGCTTTTAATTAATGATACGTAAATGGTTCTGAATTGATTATGTTAGAATATCAAGAGAGATGGGTAGAAGCTGTGGTGTAATATATTTTAATTAAGAATTAATTAAAAATGATGGCAATTTTATAGAGGCAGAAAATAGAAGAATTTATTCTCTGTCACAATTAAATCAGCCCCTGATTTAATAAACAGACACATGCTGTATTCACTGAAGAGTTATATTTATACGTTGCGAGGAAGAATTATCCCAAATATTAAAAAAAAAAAAAAAAAGATCAGCGCAGTGTGTCAGTGGTCGACCACAAGCTGGGTTCTCTTGGGTTAATGGTGATTTATCTCATTCCTAATTCATGAGATCCTCCTGGTCTGTGTTAGGTGGATCAATAAAGCTGTGTTTCCTTTTTGAATTCAGTGTCTACAATTAGATTTGCGATGTGGAACACAATTAGAAGTAAGACATGAATGCATGTTTTTATCTCTGGTGGCAAGTGAATGTGCGCTCCCAGAAGATATCAATCTGTTTATGAGGTAAAAAGATTTGTGTGAAAAAGATGACTTGTGACTAGACGTGGACCCTTGTTAACCCTTTTAATTGTTATCTGCTTTCTTTCATTCATTCTTCGGGGCATGGGGAAGCGGAGGACGGCGCATTAGCCGTGCGCGCCGCTATTAAAGGGAGAGAGGTCTTTGTTTTCTGCTAACAGTGGCGTACATGCTCCGTGCTAAACTCCGCGATCAATGGCAGAGAGGCTGCTATCACAGCACTCGGAGCAGGCGTAGCTCAGGGGGGGGCGAGGGGGGGGGGTGTGCGGCGGGGGTCCCTGGTGGTTCATTTTGATTGGAGCGCAGAGTTTTGTGTTGAAAGGCGAGGGAGAGACAGGCTGTTGGAAGCAAATCCCCCTGGATCAGTTAGAGCTTTGCAACAAAAACACCTTGATATTCCTGGGAACATTTGCTTAGGAAAAAGAATGAATTTAAATAAACGGGCAACGAGAGAATGAAATGATCTAAAGCATTTCTGAAGGTTTCTGTGTTCAGAGAAAGCTTGTGTATCTCTGGCTTAGAATTAATTTAGCAGCCACTTTTCAAATCACAGTAAAGCGCTGCAGTGTACAAAATGGAAATCAGTGTAGCTGAAGTGTTTTGCTAATGTTGTTCAGCAGTCTTAAAAAAAATTAAAGTTTTCTTTTAAACAAATGAAATATATAGTAGGTGGAGGGCGTTTAAAATGGTGTTAAGTTGATTGTTTGTCTAGCAGCGTGTGAGAGAAAGCCTATATTAGCTAACCAATCTAGAGTGGGAGTAAGAAGAAGAAATGCCCTTTATTAGACGCTGAATAGATTATTAGTCCGAGTCGCCTCACGCGAGATCACCCATAGAGGCTCAGAGCCATCAACAGTCACGTGCGCGCACATCAAACGTCTGTGAGTGTGCACACAAATATAAACGCGTACGTGACGCGCAGAGGGACACATGTTGAGGAAAAACGCACAGGGGCCCCAGATGTGTTCATGCATGCACACGCTGTATATATTGCACGCACGCCAGTGGCTGGCAGAGCATCTTCTTTTTTGACACCTGCAACTAGTTGCAATACATCACTGTCAGGATCACTTTCTCCACCCATCCGCATTTGCACGTTAGTTATCCGCGGAGGCCTTCGTCAAAAAGTTGAGCAGTCTTGACATCAGCTCCCTTGTGGGAACCGAAAAGGTGAAGTTGTGCTGGGAGGTGCCGCGGCGGGTGTCATCGCTGGCTGTACTCGCTGCACCCAACAGCACCGTAATGACTACTGAAGAGAGAAATGATGCTTTAACATGTAACTGTTATGCCACAATTAATTGTGCGATGGTGAAGAGAGATTGTGAACGGCAAAGCCAAACACGTTGTTTTCTTCCTGATACTTATCCCAAGTTACAACGAATACTGTCATAAAATGGAGGGAAAGACATGATAAAAAGCCAGGTGGAGCTTTTTTTATTTGGAGGTTCTTCTAGTAAATGTACTTGTGTAAGTGACGACGAGTTTGGCTGTTAAGGAGGAAGCAGTGAGGGCATGCTACCCCCTCTGTGAGCCCACAGCGGAGATGAGGAGAGCCTGCGAGTGGCATTGCTAGCAGTGAGCACCAACAGCGCACCGGCCACGACAGAGAAGAGGTGGGGAGTAGCGGTTGGTGGGTGGGTAAGGTGGGGGTGGGGGTCAGCATCTGAACTGGCTGATGGGAGCCAGAACATGAAACAATGCCGGGGGAACGTCTGGTGGGTTCGCTGCACAGAATTACAAGCGAGGGAGCAGGCCTGCTGAGGCAATTACAGCTTAATGGGGTCATTTGGAAGGCAATTGCCAGGGGTTAATGTAGTATGGAGAGATGAGGTGAGATTGAAGTGAAATTTTTGGCTAGAAAATGTGTTCAAATGAAAAGGGAGCAGGCAGACAAGTCGTGCACTGATGGGGTGGGAGGTTGATTGGGGGAACTGGAATGCAGGCTTTCACTGCCACACAGAGAGACATTAGGCCTGACCGTTCACTCCGATGTACACCAGTGCAGGCAAGTGCACACGTCTGCACAGGTACTTTTGCACTCTTTCTCCTTTTGGCCTCTACTTTCTGCCCAAACCGCGAACAAGAGGCCCTCTGTTAGCACTCTGCTTCTGGACACCGCCTGTATTACCCACAGGCATGCCCAGTGGAGGTTTTCTTTTGCCTTATATTACTTGTGATATCAATTCCTGCATTGGGAGCATCAACCATCAGGGTACAAAATTGATTTTTTTTTTTTTGGTGCAATACAGAGAAAGATGTGTCAGATAAAATACAAGAGGCACCTTGGAGAACAAGGATAAAAAGGATCATTATGTGCTGTTACGTTAGCCAGTTCATTACCTTAATTGCTCAACATAATCCGGTGTTGGAAGGGTGCATTGGAGCTTTGGGAAGGAGTCTTTGCCAGGGCTTCCTACCCCGGGTCTCATCTCCCTGATCCCCTGATCTGCAGTAAGCAGACTGATCATGCTAAAGCTAAACTTTGATCAAAGCCAAACTTATTTAAGGTCAGCCATGTGAAATCTCCTGGGAGCTGCCGTGTGCGCCGAAGCGGACTGCGATATAGGAAGTAGTACAGCGCTGTGGCTTGCTGCTGCTGCCGGTGACCGTGCTGGATCACTGGAAAGCAATAGCATTATCATCAGCCCTTTCAAGTCTTCAGCATTTTTACACGATTATGCTCAACAGTGGAACTTAAAATCGTCCACGGCTGGAGATTCCTTGAGAGTGCGTTCTCGCTCGCTCTCTTATCCTTCTCTGTCTGTCTTTTTCTCCCCCTCGCTCTCTGTCATCTCTGTGAAGTCGGTGTATCCCCTTCCCTCCCCTCCTCCCCCCTCCCCTTTCCCCATCTACACAGGGTTTTGGCCAAGAGCCGGCCACTTCACTGAGGCAGATTTTCCCAGGCTCCCCGAAGGCTATTTTACCAGGATTCCCATTAGATCTTTACCCATTACCAATGTTCCAAATCATTTACAGAAGAATCTATTTATTTTATGTTGTAATGAATTCATTTGACATGCCTTTTCTTAATGAAAGTCTTCTTTTAACATGCATATATCCCCAAATGATTCATTTACTGTATTTTGTATATTTGGTTTGATTTTTATCTGTCACTGTCTCTGAATATGCCCCAAATCATCCCCACAGTATGCTCTCCGTCACAGTGCAATATTGCACAATGCAGAGGTGGTGGAGCATTGTGTCAGTGCTGCAGGAAAAACAAGGATGATGCAACTGTGTTGTCATTTTAGATTGACAAATAGACAGTGGCAGACCATCAGAAAGGGGAAGAGAGTGGAATGGTATCGCTGACAAACTGCTATGACCTTTGGGGTCCTTTGGCCTCCAGAGTGCAAGGCACATACAGTGTTTACCGCAGGTCAGCAGCAGCATGAGCATGTTGCTCCCCCATGGAGAAGAGCCTATCGTGCTCATCGCACCGAATCATCAACACCAATAATCAGTCAGATAATCTTTAGTCAACTGGGTGCAAAAAATGTTCCAAAATATGATTTTTAAAAATGAAAAATACAGAATCTGGGCGTCATTTTAGCTTTGAAACAACTATTAATTGGCTGGGTCGAATATGCCAAATTCAGTCTGTAGCGCTTAAAGCCATGACATCATCCAAAGAGAGGCAGAACTCCCAAAGCTGGTAGGCACTTCTCTTTCCCGTATTCCATGTCACCAAAGCATCCCATCAAAGCTCGCCTCCTTCCTGTTGTAAGGTAGGAAAAAAAAATCGATGCTGCAATCTTTTCTTTTTGCCTCCTCCAATCCGTAATTGAAATGGAAAATCAAATGAACGGCAAGCAGATAATTGTTTTATCAATATTCCCTGCCTGCCCTACAAGGGTCAGTGCAGAATGATCATGAGTCGGGGATATGACGAGGACAAAATGTGAAATTGAACAGCTAGGAGGCAATAAATCAGCCTTGACAACTAAGAGTGACCAGCATGTAGCTGCAGCAGGCAGCTCTCCCTTCAGAATTTGTCCTAAAGCTGTCTGCACTAAATGGGGAATATTCATCTCATTATTGTTACACTTAATATTGCTATCAAATATTATTCTTAGAGTCCAGACAGGAAGTCAAGGTCACCCCTTCTATTATTGTTGTCATTGTTAGTGCGTGATATTGAGGCTATAATGGAGGGCAATGCCATATGGTCTGCTAGGCTTATGAAGAGACAAAGAATACATTTAGTGACTTGTTAGAGTTGAGCAAATTGGTTTGCTGTTTGGTTTCCTTTTGATGACTCCTACTGCTTAACTTAACATCAGATTACATGAACTTTATATTAACTTATGTTAACTTACATTCTGTTGATTATATTTCTTTGGGGCTAGAATTCTCAGAAGGTAACGTTGTGCTGCAAAAGTCTGTTTTTGTTTTACATCCAAAATCTGCAAATAGGCTGAACTATAAAATCAAAATAAAATGAATGAATGAATGTTAGAAGCTACCGTAAAGCCATACTCGTCAGGTAATCAATTAATGACTAATTAGTGATCAACGATGCATGCTAGCTTTTTTTATGTTCTCCTGTTCTTATACATCTTTAAAAAAAAAAACGTTGTGCCAGTTTTCCAAGTCTTGCAAAAACTGCAGATAAAACTGTTGCCAGGAATCGACATCTTAAATCATGTGACATCCCTTCCCATCTGGCTCATCCAGTTGCAAGGCATTGACAAAAATATGAAATTGATTTGGTTGACGGGTGTTAAAGAGCCGACAGGAGAATGTCACAAACAATGAATGGTCACAGCTTGGAGGAAAATCAATGACAGAGGTTGAAGCCAGTCTAGAGTGCTACTTGGCAGCGTTACACTGTTCCTGGGAAAGAGCTGTCTTCTGGCCCTGGTTGTCTGATCAAAAAGGGAACTTGATCGTTTTAATGATGGAGGATACGATAAAGATGACAGCTGAAATAAGGACGCTGGAGCAAAGATTGTCTGACTTTTGCGTAGGTCGAAGCTAATGCGTTGTTTGGAATTCATTTTAGAGATGATTATCCATATCCATAATTTGATGTGTGGCTGTAATTTAAAGCACAGAGCTGTGCTTATAGCCTTTGCAGTACAACTTTGCATGGTGGAGATGTATAAATAACACTGGTCTACAGTCAACAGATGAGAGGAAACAAATCCCTTTTAGTTTTACTGTTTGGATTATCATCCTTGAAAAAAAAATGAATTGGCAGAGTGTCTTTCAAGTGGACAAAGTGATGAAAATCCCCCCTACTTTGTTGGGATTGCAGTTGTAAGCTTTGCACCATATGCTACTTTCCTCTTTAGCTGGGATTATGCCATCATTATTGCTGATAAAAGCTGTTTACTGCCTTGGCTCCAAATCGATGCTCGGGGCGCTCTGAAACTGGCATTCCCTCTCCAGAAGAGTTCATTCCCTGCCAGCTGCTCAGGATTCAACCCCCTTTTGTTTAAGATTTCACAGTTTTTGTAATGTTTATTTTCTATTTAGCCCCCCCTCCCCCACTACCACCTTCCCCCCCATGGATTTTTTTTTCTGCATTAGCATATGTTTACAATAATTTGACATTTACATTTGATTTGCTTACAGCAGATAGAAGGTGTCTGAGGCATGGTTTTTACAATACTCCTGGAGCTACAGTGCTGGAAAATTCAGTACATACAAATAACAAGGCCTGTTTGGAGTCGAGGCTTTTAGTAGCAAGGAAGCTGTCGTGGTACTGAAAATACCCTGATTTTGGAGCAACATCCTAAAGGCTCCCTTCTCACACTGTTACCAATCAATGGCATAATCAGTCAATGCAGATGCAGCTCGACAGCTGTGTTAAGATAACAACCGGTTCTCATGACTATACGGGCCCAGATGACCTTGTGCGCCTCAAATTAATAATGTAAAATCAACACAAGACAACCACCCCCCTGGTTCCCATGCAGACAATGATGAACTACCTTTTTGCCTTACCATCAAAGGCCACTCAGACTAAGTCATGTTTCAAGGCATATACAATAATGTCACTTTTTTTTCTTCAACCCCCCCAACTTAGGCTCCATGTCCCTTAAATAATGTCTCTCACTCTTCCTCTACAGCTCTCTAGTACCCAGGGAAATCATACTGATCAATATTTCCCATTTTAGAGGAACTGCAGCAAACATTCACACAGGATTTACTGTAGCCCTCTGTTAGACTTTAATCAAGCTATAATTTAGATCCAACAAACAAAAGGTTCCCTAGAAAATAAATGGAAAGTCTATTTGCAATTTTACAGGTTTTCTCTTTTATTGGGCTTATTTAGTCTTTTGTTGTTGTGCAGATTGTGCTGTAGTAGTTTTTTTATTTAATCTGTCTACAGATGATTGACTATCTATCTATCTATCTATCTATCTATCTATCTATCTATCTATCTATCTATCTATCTATCTATCTATCTATCTATCTATCTATCTATCTATCTACTGATTTTTTTCCTGCACCCTGTGTATTGTTCTTTATGCATGTGCTTGGATGCATTGATAATGTCTTCACAGGGCATAAATCAGAACATGCTATCTCAGTACTTCTTTATATTGGTCAAGGGCCATTGAGCAAAACAGCTTAATGCGCCCTTAACCATTTCAGTCATGGTAGGAAGTAGAAAGACTGCTGACTGGCTGACACCCCATGTAGTCTGTTTACTGTTTAACTTTAAAGTGCTAGAGATTTTCCTAAAATGTTCCTGTCTCTTATATGCCAGCCCTATATGGATGCCATTCGATGGTGACATACATTAAAATTAGATAACTAGAATTATTTATTCTAAAGTCAAAATAATGAAACCTCCACAAACAGGTATGAGTGGAACAAACTATGAGACATTTTAGGTTTGCTCCATGATCTTTGCTTGAACTTGAGAACTGGGTGAGCAGAGTTAAGGCTTTCGTTGACTGTTGCCCATGGCAGGTGGTGGCAGAGCATGTGTGGTCCCCCATCACAGGTGTGTGCAATTAGCCTGACAGCTACTCCTGGATCGCCATGAAATAAGACCCTCTACTCTTTATGTGACTATGCTCGTGTGATTTTCCTTTTTTTAAAAACATGCTTACACGTGCATCATAGTGGTTACCAGCAAATACAGATTGCTGTACCCTGAAAAGATCTTGTATAAGCGCCCTATGGTGCAACAGTGTCAACAATAGCACACTGTGTAGATCCAAACTGGGTGTTGCTGCGAGGTAAGAGAATTTGTGTGCCGTTTATTCAACCTCCCGTAATGGGGAACGGACTTGGAAGAGAAGAGAGGGTAATGTATTGGAAAATATCCCTTTCAGCACCTCAGCATAACTTGTCATAGGTCAGGCTTAAAACGTAGCTTGATACAGTTATTAACTCTAATCCGGGCATAAACACAAATCCTCAAGCACCAGCCCAATTAATAATTTGCATAATTAACATGCATTTTAAATAGAGGCTGGTCTTGTCGTTGCCAAGGCAGGGATGGGGGTAATTAGGGCTAACGGAGCAGCGCCTAGGGCCCTTACCCGCAGACGTGCTGCAGTCATTTCCAGCAAAGGGATTGACAACTGCAAGACAAGCTCCCTCGGCTTAGAGCAAAACCCCCTTTGACAGAATTAATAGTTGACAAACTGCTCCTAAAGCCCTGGCATTGTTTCTGTCAGTTGTTTGGTTTGATGTCACTGTTAGACATTATAAATCAATAGTGTCAGGATTTAGTAATGTTTATAGCCAGCCATGGTTTATTATTTCATGTGACTGTCATGGACAAATAGTATTTATCATAGCTGTCTATAAATTATTGCAGACAGACTGTTGGTTTACCCAAACCCATTCTGCTCTTGCAGGGGCCCCTTCCAACGTCCACTTACATATTTAGAGTAATTTATTTTACCAGCCACATTAACCCTTTGCTTTCTCGTAGTCCCCTGAGACTTATCATCGTAGGCCGACCGCTTCTCTTCCACAGACACATCAAAACAGCTGATCAAAGCTCATTTCGGGCTCCTTGTTTTCCGATTTCTTTTTGACACTCTTTATTTTCGAATGTGCTTTTCAAAGGGCTCGGAGCTCCGATTAACAACATTGACAGCCTACATCCTTTCATGTTTGTGCACGGCATGTCAGTGGCTCGTCTCGCTTAGGTAGAAAACGTGTGATTACGCGGAGAGATTCTTCAGAACGAAATCATCGTTAAGTGTTTTGGTAAGAAAGTCCACTCCTGCTTCATCAGTGTCACTCTTGACAAATTTATAACGCATTCGTTCAGTCAGACGCCTTTCACTGAAACAAAATGGTCTAACCTTTGCGTCAGTGTTACACTCATCAAAAACAATTAGAATCATGGCTTTTAATGAGATGATTGATTGGTCAGCTCTCGCAACACTTTGTCAACACAGAGCAAGAACACAAACGCTGCATTCAGTGATTGATGCTATCTGGTCACATTACCATTACTTACACTACCGCATGGATTTGTCTTGTTTACATTTGGTATCATAATGAATACGTAACAATGAGACATTATTGACCAGCGGACTTTACGCAGAGCAGTCGCCATTCAGCTGCATCGATGAATTTTGTGCCATTTTCTTCTTCGGATAGACATGAATGCAAATAGCTTTTGCAATTCCCCGTGTAATGTTTTGAATTAAAGTGTCTTTGAAAGCATTTTCTGTGGCTGCAAAAGCACTAAAAAGAGAGAAGAGCAGGTAAACTGAGCTGAAGCTGTGGTATTGATCAGCTGTGCCATCGACTATAAGGTCCACTTTCAGCAGGGAGGTCATTAGTTACTCCTGTGTGCTAATTCATCCTTGGGTTGGGGCGAATCTGTTAGAATGCTAATTCACTACTATGATCTGACAGCTGGGGTAAAGAAAGGGGCAAGCAGGCTGCGGCAGAGAGAAGCAGAGGAGGGAGCTGCAACGGCTTAGTGGTAGGGTCTTGTGTTTGGGTAAAGAGGACGACTTCAGTTCATGGGAGTGTGCACAGAAAAAGGGGTGCGCAGCTGACCCCTGCTGTCTTTGCCCCCTAGCAGTAATGATGTAAAAGAAAGATGATTGGTGTCCACATTTAACTTGCATTTGCAGTCCACTTGAGAGGTCCAGTATGCGTGACCTACCTTGATTAAGCCCGGGGCTGCCTTGGACTGTACCCTTTAGACTGAAACAAAAAGTGGAAGCTCACAGGAGAAAGCTGAGCCTGTATAATTGGGCCAAGTAGAGCTGCGGGAGGCAGCCAGTCTCCGCTTTGCCTTTTGTATATTCATGACCCCCCTGACTTGATTGATGGAAGGATAGCATTTGGTGACACTGTCATTTGCAAGTTGAAAAGGTAGTGTAGTGGCTGGAGCGGCACTGTGGCTGTGCCTTAGAAGGGCCACGGAGGAGGCTCATTTCTATGCTGATGATATCCAGCCCCCTCTCATTTTCTTTGTCTCCGTTAGAAGGACATCTGCTGACAACACAGAGTTTAAAAGGAACCGAGCTGAAAATGAAACGGGGATAAAGGAACATGCATCTGTGTGTTTGCATGTGAAAAGCATGTGGTTAAACCACGATTTTAACAAGCGTGTAAGTTTGCTATTTGATATCTGCACGACTGTCGTATAATTTCAGATTTGAGCATTTTTGGAAGCGCGTGGCTCGAGAAAGGAAATATATGTTGCAGCTTTGAGCAGATGTTATAAATGATCTCATCAGCACACATTAAAAACAGGTTGCTTTGAGTTTTACAGATTAAAATCTCACTGATAGTTCTTTCCATAGCAGCTACAACAGCGATCCACTCCTATCTCTGTTTACGGCCCTCTGAAGTAAAGCCCTCTGTTGCACTGATGTCAAGGTTATTATACTTTTAGGATGATTAATGAGGATTAACTTCATCTTCTGTTTACACTTAAAACTTGTTGTATGACGATAAAAAGTCTAATTTATAGCCCTCAAAGCGAATTCTTTTTTCTCTTCATCTTTAATACCCTGTTAGACTTTATCACATCACAAGGTGTAATCACTAAGTTTTTTCACAACACCATCTGTAAAATTGTGTTATGTCAGTTATGATTTTTTAACCCATTTTTTTTCTGGGCTGACCTCATCATCCTGTGACTGTCAAATTATTTATGTGAAAGAAAAACAACAAAAAAAGGCCGACGTTCATTCGACTCTTAGTGCAAATAAGTCACTGTATCGTGCTGTTTTCACAGAAAGAAACATGGAAACAGGCAAAGAGAAAAAAAAAAGTGTAAAAGAACTGCAGCACCTCTCCAGTGAAACTAACATGTTTTCTGCCGTGGACCTGCAAACCAGTTGTTATTTTTCAGTCTTCCCCCTCAGCAACACCACAGTCAGTTTAAAAATGAATATTCTGAAAGTGGAGTTTGCTGTAACCGTACAGTGTAAAAAGCCAAACCATCACCCTCTTTCTCCTGAAGGCACCAGAAATCAAGAAGTGTGGGTAGTATATACGTTATACTGCCTTTGATTGAACATTACTCTCACTAGAATGGAGAAGCTGCGGTTATGTTAGGAATGCTTAACCGTCTCTCCATATCTATAAAACACTGTCGTGTCTTCGCAATTAAGTCGACAGGCTGGTCCGGACAGTAGAAATGTGACACCTGACATCAAAAGGTGAATGAGACTTTCAAAGGGAGAAGATGTGAAACATGTCTTAAGCTATCTAAATATTATTCACGCTTAGCAGCACTTTGATTGTGTAAAAAAAAAGACGGGGGTTGATGATTGAAATATCAGTTTCCTAGAGACACTCCTGCTATCCCTTCAGCACTACAACCCACACTTATCAGAGCCACAATTTATAGCCGCGGTGTGAAGTGTTCGCCTGCAACTCCCATCTTTGTATTTACACCAATTAGCACATAAACTCTAATTACTGAGATCAAGCGAACTGGGAGTCCATAAATGCAAAGCGACACGGAGAGCCAAGTCAGCTGACAGAGAGGGTAGGTGACAATAAATAGGGAAGTATCAATTAGGCGTCAATGACGCGATGATGCATGCGTGTGCTGGGAGGTGTCACGCGGGGGGCGGGGGGTGGGAGTGTGAAATGTGTGGGGGCAGCAGGGTCCGCAGAAAGCACAGGTTGTGGGGTCTTGTAACTCACGTGCAGTCGCACAGAGCGGTGACACGTTGATTGTACAACATATCTCCGTATTAACACCGAGACGCAACTGCGCACTTGTCTCTTGTGTCTCAGTGAAAAGTGGTATTTATCACAGCGCTGCACTCCTCATAAAGTAACAATTAACACATGCTAATTTGAGAGGCACACGACAAAGGTATAAAAGTTGGCTCGAAATAAAAGGAAACAAATACGGCAAAGGTTCATGGAAGAAGCGTCAACACTGGGGGACAGATTTGATATTCTGAACTTGTGTTTAATTACGGGGACTTGAAGCCCAGTCGCGGATGGAGAAAGTAGAGGCTTCACATAATGACTCGAAATGGATCTTAGACTACGTTTGAACCTCAGGTTAAGCCCAGTAAATTGAACTTGATCAAAGGCTATAGCAGTAAAAAACTATGGCTCGGCACATTAATCTAACAAACGCATAAAACAGGACCGGCTCAGTTCTATAAATTAAACTCTGGCTGCGATAATGCTGATCTGGAGAAATTTTGCCGGCATTGGCTCAAGCTGCCTCTGTACATCCCAAGCCTTGTTATCCCCTTGTCTTGATCTGGAATAGTGTTATCTTTTCCCCTCTCCTCGTGCAGCTTGATTTTTTCTTCTTCTTTTTTTTTTTCAAGATGGTCCAATGATGGATTTGCAAAGTGGCTGTTTGCAAGAGAGTGTAGAGCATTAAAGAGCTGCCAGAAGGCCCATTAACATAAATGTTTAAATCAAACACACAAACTTATGCGCCCAAAATGAAGCTGTTTCCTGCATTAATCTGCCACATCTGCCTTTGGTCCAGCAATTAGTCCCTTCTCATTCCATCCACCTCCCACTCAGTGGCCAGTGTTTATCCAAAAGGGAAAAAAAAAGCACAGAGGAGCTGATATGTGGTGGGACCGGTGTGACGCACCACACAGTTTACTTCTCCTTTTTTTTCTCTCTCTCTCTCTCTCTATCAACACATGGCTCCGCTGCTGATTTAAAGCCTTGTAAAAATGTCTCACTTTAAATACTGTTTGCATGCAGGTCCCTGGAAGACATTTCCTGCTCAGCAGATTTACATTATAGGCTATTAAGGTTTTATGATGCTTAATTTAAAAAAAAAAAAAAAAAAAAAAGCATTTCCCAAAAAAAGCTGCTTGGGAATTGTCCGAGTTTTGTCCGACTTTCTCCCTCCACCCAGAACCAGAAGGTCCCGCAACATCGCAGTCGCAAAAACATCAAACCGTGTTCCTGGAAACCCCCCTGAAAAAAACCCCAAACAACTGAGCATAAAATTTAGAGAGACAATGAAAAGTAAAGTAGCACATGAATAAATTTCCTTAGGGCTGTCAGTGAATGACCTCAATCACTGACAATTTCTGCTAGAGCTTCGCGTTCCTCACCTCTTTGCTGAGATAGCAGATTTAATGGACTGATTCTTATGCTGCTGACATCAAGCGGAAGATGACAGAAGCAGATTAGAGCAGAATTAGCCTCAACTTATCTATTTCACGTACACTTTCTTCTCTTTTTTCCTTTTTTTAAAATCAAAAGTTAGTGTTTACGGAATATTTCGCAGACAGCTCCCTCTGTTTGATGCCTTGGAAATCCTGGAAGCGCTGTTTGGAAGCAACTGAATTTAGCTGAGATGAATAAAGCATGTGAATTGATTCCTCCATCACCTGGATAGGCTGTTGATTTTGGGGAGAGTTATCGCTGTTTTCCTAAGTGTGGCGTGGAGTATTTGCTAGAGGGCTGAGTGATCGATTCAGCAGCCTGTAGCATCCTAGTGTGTTTATACATGGCTTGTATGGCAGCTTTCATAAGACATTTACCCCATGATTTGCGATGAGCTTATGTGTGAATAATTAATGGCAATTAATCCTTAATTACAGTAATTAGGCAAGTCACAGGAAATTAGGCTGCAGCTGGAGAAGCCCGTGCCTAGGAAAGGGAGGACTGGGGCTCAGAGAACGTGCCATTTAGTGACAGTGGAGCCATGGTACAATGATTGTGTGGCAGTCCTGCACCAGCGTGCACGCTTACTAGCAGAGATGAGGGCTGTAGGAACACCCAGACGCAACCGTCCGGCAAACCAGACCCTGCAAAGCAATCACAAGCTCAGAGCTCCGACGCACCCAATAAAACCTACCTATAAAACTCCCAGCAAGGTGACCTTTGACCCTGGCAGCACTTTTATTTCTTAGTTTGCTCAAAATTGCGTGAAGGCGATGAACCACTGCAACAGGTTGTGACTGATGAGCTAACAGTAATTGGTTAATGCTACACAGTGAGCTCCTTTTTTTCGCTTGCTTTTATAAAACTAGATTTACCACTTATTGGGGCCCCTTAGGCTGCAGACTTGAGCGCCCAGTGTGCCGTTAACGCAAAGTTTATGAATCTACTGTGGCTGGAAAGGGAGACACTCTGAGAAATATTTATTTGTACCTCTAATAAAACAATTAGGCCGCTTGGAATTATTAAAGGAAACTACAGCGGGCGGAGTTGTTTGGTTGCTAATTTCATTGTTTGGTAATGGCGGGAGAGATTAGGTGGATCTGTTCTGGGCAAAGACAGAGCAGGAGAATAGGGACAAGGCTCTCTGTGTCTCGCTCGGAACTCATTTGTGCTTTTCCATGCTTGCCTTGATGAATTTCCGCTTCTTTCTGCTCCTGTTGCTTTCAATTACACTCTTATTCAGAATCCTAATTGATATGCCAGTCTCAGTAGATGAACCATGGACTTTTTACAGTCAGTTTTTCTATTCTTAGACTGGCAATTCCCTACGACAGAGCGGGACTGTAGCTATCACACATGTGAATTTTTTTGATCTTTTATTTCCCTTTGATTTTATGCGAAAACATTATAATGATGCATTTCTTTATTTAGAATAAAAAAATAATAATATGCTTTTAGCCCACTAAACTTATTTTCTTAAGGGGTCCTTGAAAGATTGTTTTTATGGTGTAATTTGTGGGCCCTCTGCCATTACGAGCTCCCACAATCGTCACATCCTTTCATGCATTGCATCCCCCCCCCCTCCTTTTTTTTTTCATGGACAGACTTTTAAGCTAACAGGGAATGTAAGTGAGTTGAGGAGGCATCCAACTGTGATATTACATTAACCCATAGTGCTTGGCAATGTCTGTCAGTGACTGAAGAATAAAGAGAACATGCTCTGCTCTACTCTTTAGCCTTCAGAAGTGCTATTAGAAATAATGAGGATATATAGTAAGATAAAAGACGCTCTCCTAACTCCTGAATTTTGAATAGCTGCTCATATTCCGCCACCAAAAGCTAAATAAGGCTCACTGGTGATGCTTGCACAGCCATTGTAATATGATTAGTGTATGCATTATATTATATATTATAAAGCATCTCATTTCTCTTATATTCAGAAGCAAGCTGGGGTTTTCAAAACCAGATATTATGCAGTGCTGTGATATGAGCTTGTGCTGTATGTGTAATAAAATCTTTTAATCAGAGCTCAGTGGGCATGTTATGTTGTTCAGCCATTCAATAAGCAACTGTACTACTCCCATTAACTTCTCCTTTAACACGAGCAGGAAGCCACAGAGTGGTTGGATAACAATACCTGAACAGGCTCTTCACTAGCACGGAGAGATGCCGCTAACAGTGACAAGGTCAGCATGTTCTACAGGCCCTGCACATACATTGCTCACTATAAGTAATATAAATGAGGCCGTGTTAGCCGTAAACTCACAGCGTGTTGCCTGTAAGCAAAAGGGTAACTGCGCAGGAGCAGCACCTCCAAATCTCCTCCTGAGCAGGTCTCACCGCACATAGGAGTCTGTGGCATGAAAGATAAAGCCACCTGCTTGAATCCGTCTCCAGTGTGAAGGTTTTGCACAACCGAGCAAATCAGTTTAGGTAAATATGCCAAACGGCGCTCAGTTGCACACGAATATATACACAGAAGGCACCGCTGGAATTGGCGCTACATACATGCATTAGCATGCATCTGCAAGCTCGACTAAATTTGTTGAGCATACAGCTTTAAGTGGGAGCAGAGCAGAGATTGCGTTGTTAAGGACATTCTTGTATCTACAGTGGTGTTTACTCACATTGGCTATTAATTATTAATGCAGAAGCAGTGAGAGGTTACAGCGATATGGCGCTCAGACTTTCCAAGCACTGTCTGTATGAACAGTCAACACAGTGAGTGCTTCAAAGAGGCGCTCTGAAATGTTTCAGACTCTCATGGAGAAAGCTTATTACAGTTGAAATGTTTTTCTAGGAGCCCCAGATATTCTTTGTGAACGCTATTGCCGGGAAAATATGGGGGTATTTTTTTGTTTATCTATATCAAGTGGCATGTAAACAAAGAGACAGTCAGCACTTGCGGCTCACTTGGTGTGAGTATTTCAGTTCACAAGTGAGAACTTGTTTGTGCAAAAAAAGGAAAAAATTGTTTTGTGAAGAAATAAAAATAAAAAGTGTAAAGATACGACAAAGAGCAAAGATTCCATTTACAAGTCCGAAAATATATTCTTTTCTGACGCAGCTCATCACACAACATCCGCGCAGTCCGAGGCTAATCGATTTATCCCGTTAATTTCCGACGGCGTGCGTCCAAGCAAACGCGGCCTGTGAAAGTTTTAATAACGAGGGCCGCGATAAACATCAGTTGGCCGTCTGCTCGTTTTGAGTCGACTTTGTTGCTCCTCTTGATGACACCTCTGTGGATCTGCTAATAGAGGAGGACCTGTAAGGCTATCCCCTGGCCTTTGTCTGACCTCTTTGTGGAGCTGAATTCTTCAGATGTTTGCAGGATCAAGTCGCTTAATCTGTGGCACAGACTAGGGCCAGAAAAACGAGGACAGGGAGAGCACGGAAGGGGGGGGGGGTGAAAGGGAGGAGAAGGATGAGGAGGAGGGGAAAGGGTAGCAGACAAGCGCCTCACTCTGAAGGCAAAGCATTCAGCACGCGGGGTAAAGAACTGCAAATGTCTGGCTGTTCTGCTATGCACCATTGTTTCATACGTAGCTGGAAATAGACAGAAACAGTGTAGCGGCAGAGCTCTGGCAGGCGGTGCGTTTTATTACTGCTAGACCATAGACTTCGACATTAGTGAATATGGCTCATTAAATGGCATGGAATGTTACCATTTTACATAATTCCTCCTGTATCGTTGTTGCAAATGAAATCCTGTTTCTGTCTCTGACTGCACTCCAGTCACTCAACAGCCATTACAGCTTTCCCATCATGCCCTAGCACTCCTTTAAAGTAGCTATCTATAATTTCATGTCAGTGTCACACACAAAAGGCATGCTTTACAAGCCTAATGGTTTGGCGTGGCTGATGTGGAAAGGATATTGCACAAATAAGAGCAAATCTGAAGAAATATTTGAGAATTAGGCAATGATGTATTCAGATGGCTAGGGAGACCGGGGTGGGCAACAAATATAAATAATGTATGTGGCAGGGCTCCGAAACATAAGCTGGAATTTGCTGCCGTTCTTTTTGTTCTCAATCACCTTGATGAAACAATCCCGAAGAAATGGCTTTGTGAATGAGACCACTGACAAGCTGATTTTCCACCCCTGGCATGAGACCGCTTTCTCCACTTAATGTTCTCCGATAAAGTGTAGCACAGAAGTAAACTAGAAGAGCCTCCACTCCTGACACAAGTGACAGTATTTGCATCAATTATGCAGTCTACGGCTGCGGCAGGAGGGAGACGAGTAGGGGGGGAGAGAGAGAGGGGAGGAGATAGAAGAGAAAAGGGTTCGTGACAAGACGCAGAGGCAGAAATGAGAATTTCTCTTTAAAATGCATTCTTTAGAAAATAACATTCAGGATCATTTACATGAAAGCGGCTGCAGCGGTGAACTCGACAAAGCAGCAACAAAGTCTGCAGAGCATTTTGACACTAAAGACTTTGGCAAACAGAGTACAGTATAATGGAGAGTTCTTTGTCTTCTCTGTATTCACTGTACGCTGAATATCTACTCTGAAGCGTACTGTAGGAGACAGTAAAAAAGAGGAGAATGACTGGATTGGAGCTGAGAGGAAGGCTTATTGCTAAGTCCCTTATTGCTAAATTCACTGAACCACTAGGCTGCACAGGACCAAATAAGCCTGGCAAAAAATGTGGACCCCAAGTAATGATCATTTATACACAAAATTTTCCAAAGACGGTCCAAGTGCATCAAGGTCAGCAGTTAAAATAATGTTCCGGAATTGCAATTTGACAATGTTATGCCAACAACAGCCTTTCAGAAATGTGTGTAACGGAACATATTTCCAAACCCATGAGTCTGCGATTCTTGTGAACCCCTTAGTTCTAGAGGGAGGCCGCGTGTTTATTGGCAGAGGGAATAACTTTTAAACCGTGTCCCAGTTTCAACAGACTCCAGCGCAGCATTTTATTTCACTGTGTCCAACCCTATTTCACATCCTAGTTAAGTACACTTACAAATCTGCTGTGCCATGGTTTCTAACCTCTCATACACGTGTGAATCCACACACACACATGCACACACATGCACACAGAGTCACATCACTAGGCCTGTCACCGCCTTTTATCCATCGTCAACCTTCAGCTGTATGGTTTATCCGGAGTGACACTATAGCAAAGTGCTTGACTGCTTTTTGCCAACAGACTGCAACACTTTAACTGTACTTAGTCATGCATCATTATGGCAGACTCAAAGCGGTGTGTCTGGGAACGCCTGCAGATGGTGGAGGCTGAACCATTTGGAAAGGAAGCCTCTGTGACAGTGATGCTTATTGCATGAGTAAGTGTGTATGGACACAAGAGTGCGTCTATGTAGCAGCACCGAATAGAAAACACTGCTCGGAGGAGAAAAAAAAAAGGTGCTAATTCAACAGGCTTGAGAAAACGCTCTCTGAGAGATATAATATATGAAATCTGCATGTAAGTCTTTGTTAGAAGGGGCCCTTTATATGCGTATTGATCAGTCATTGTTTACTCCAATCGATGCTGACTTGGTGAAATGCAGCCTCTTCTCTGTTCTTTGCAGGGATTTAACCCTCTCTGCATTGCATTTCGTGGCTTTGTTCTCCTCTTCAAACCTCCCTTCTGCTGAAAATGTGATAGCATTTACTGTCACTTGTCACTTTATCTTTATTTCAACAGATGACAAAGCTTTTATATTCAGCATTCTGCTCCACACATGGGTATTTTCAACAGATCTCTTCTGCCATTGAAAGATAAATGTTAACTTCATTCAATAGAAACCTCATTCAAGGTTCATACAAAGCTGACTTCTTTATTCTTTAAGGAAATGAAGAAACCATTAGCAAAATATTCACTGACGGAGAAAGAGAATCTTATCTTTATTCTGCATGACCATGCAGAGCCGTATTCCTTTTGACATCATTATGTAGAACCAATTTCTCTTTCATATCATTTCTGCTGTACTTGCATTGCCACATCTATACGCTCACTATTCTTTATTACAAAGTAGGTGGCCTAGAGGAAAAAATATGCATTTGTTCCCTATGGCATAAAATATGCATATAGGTGCCTCGTTTCATCTCCAATCTGTGTTATTCCTTTAAAAATTCACCACTGCCTGCAGTCCCTCTTTAATATTTAATTTGACAACTTTTTAATCTGTCTCTATGTGATGATGAAGTAATCGTCAGCTGTCACAAAAATGATTGAATCGTACAATGGGACTGAAGTGACTCGTAGGTTGTAGGCTTCATTATTTGTTTTTGCTTCAGCTGTAACGTGAGCTTGAGGGAAAGAAAATCCTCTTTCACACACTAATTTATCTTCCATCTTTATTCATCTCCTGCACCCTCCCGACACCCCCCACCCTCACACACACAGACACACGAAGCACGACTATATATAACAGCCATACATCATTAATACGCTTTTAGTTTGAAATCCAAATTCTACAGCCTGTTGGTATGTACGAAAAATATTTAATTGTGTATCTGTGCTACTTCAAGTCCTAGCAAGAACCACAAAGCAGTGCTAATTACTCCCTTTTCTTAGCACTGATCTTTAATGATCACATATTATCCATCAAGCTAGCTAAATAATTAGCAGGAACGTCTCACCAACGAACCGCCAACAGATGCTTTATCTGTCACAAGGTGAACATTGGTGCTATTTCTCCTCAGCGAGGTTACCAGCACAGAATCGTTTGGAAAACAAAACAAACAGATAATGAAGCAACTTAAATGAATGTTGTGGCAGATGAATGATCAGTCCCCGCTAACTCTGTAGTACCACCTCTCCTGGCCGCTCTGGCAATCTGGCCATGTCGGGCCCCCACTGTGGACCAGCATGGCACTGGGAGTTGTGTTAGCCAGTCACCCCCATAGCCCCGGGCTGCTTCTACCTTTGGTATGCTACTCAAGGTTAAAGGGATCCCAGTTGGGTGTTTAACAGTGTTGTGCTCGGATCTGAATGGCATTTTTTTTTTAAAAACTGTCTGTACTGTAGAGTGTGAGCTTAGAGAACTATCTGGAACTGTTCATCTTAGACGATTTCACATTTACAATGTAGATCCCGCTTCGCTATTTCAGCTGCAGGGTTCCTCTAGCACACCCCTAAATCCCTTCACCAGTGTTGTACTCTTATAAAGTAGCAGGGGTAAGTGATTTGAACCATTTTACTGTGAGGATCTGCTGTTTGCCGTACACATGCAGCTTTTGCTGACATTCATTTTGAAACCACTCGGAGCACTTGCGACTCAGTGTAACAATGCTGGGAAAAAAAAAAAAATGCCTGCTGAGCTCTACAGTGAATATACCTCTGACCCAGACCGAGGAAGGGGAGATTTATGAAATCCACATGTTTAATACATTTCATTTTGTCCAAGGGATTTGTATTGCTTACCACAGTATTTTAGGGTTGAAGCATTCTGTATAGTCACAGCTTGTATTGTCTGAGGAGAATAAACCCTGTCCGGTTCTGGCTGCTGAAGATTTGTTTTATAGCACCTCCTTTTCCTTAACACACATCAGCCATGCGCTGTCTGAGGTATTGCATTTTGTTGTGCTGAGGTATACACACCCCTAATCTTTAATGCATAATCCCCTGAAAATCCGCTACATAAATGAAAAAGATAACCCTCATATCAGCGTGGTGACAGAAAATAAGATAGCTGGGTAATTTAATAAAGGATTGATGCTGGCCCTGGTGTGATATGGTGTGTGACCTCTGTATATTCATTGTGTAACACGGAGCAGGTGAGCACTGCTTATAGAGAGCAGTTCTTCCTATTCTGAAAACCCATCCGGGGAGTGTAACATCCGTGGTGACACGCGGAACGCGCCATATGGATTAAAGCGCGGCGAGGGTAGTCACTGAAATATTTGCTTTCCCAAAGTGTTGATACAGTATGAAAAAAAAAGGAGAACCATGGCTACGCTTCCCTCTTGTAATCAGGTAGCAGTTATCTCAGGAAAGTGTTTGCTTACCTAATGGTGTTTCCATCTTGTGCGAGTCTGTGCCATTGGCTTCCCATTTAGACGCGCTTTCTCCCACAGTAAGTGCCAGCCTACAGAGGCTTAGCATGTAGCGCTTCTGTGTTTGTTCTGCCCGTGAGAATCAGCAAACAAGACAAACAGGCCAAGTGGGCGAGACGGAAAAGTAGTTCGAGGACGTCGCAACCGTGGTCAGCCACCGCTGTTTAGCTCATTTAGCAGCTGACCACGCCGAGTCATAAATACTGCCCCCCACCCCACCAGCAAAGCGAAGGCTTGTTTTACATCTAAAATGCACTTGAGTGTAATGTTGACAGATATAGCTTGTGACGAGTGATAGTCAGAATGTATGAGCGCCCATAATGCCGCTGTCAACCTCTGGTGCCAGACTGAAAATAAGCAGTTCACCTCTGTTTTCATTCACGAGAGTGCAGCAGACAGCACTGACTTCTCCGCTGTATTTATTGACTTGTTTTACTAGCCCGAAACAGGGTGCTTTTATACGGGCCTGCTCAGTCTTAAGACTCTCCAGACATTTACATTATTCCTGACTGAGTTACACGCACATATAAAGGAGCAAGTCCGCAGGCTAGGTTAGATATATGCTTTTTCCACCTCTCCTTCTCTCCTACATTCATACAGACTCATGCACCATTTTATTACCCCACCATTTTAGATATTGTTACACTGCACCTTTCATCCTATTACTGCTCTACTATGTTCTTCAGTGTTAATTTTTTGACTTTTCTGTATATACACATATATAAAATAGACACTGTTTTTCAGACGTGATACGTTCTCCTTATTTGAATCCTGCTAAAGCTGATTCAGTATTCGGTGTATATAAAAGCCTAGTTTTCACAAGGCTCTAAAAATCATCTTTCGCTGACTAATCTGCACGACTGCAGTGGAAGATAATGAATGCCAACACCAGAGTCACAGCAGACACTGTGATCCCCCAACACCCCAGCCCACCCCACCCAGCCTAAACCTCCAGCAGTATTTACATGATATTTCATTTTAGAATAAACCTCTTTTCTCTCCCACTGTGAAGATATTGAACTCTTTCACACAGATGTCATCTTAACCAAAGCTTATTAAAAAGATGGACATCAAAGTTGCGGGTGCCCATTTATCTTATAGCACTCTAATTGGCCACCACAGGCTAGAGAACAACTAACTCCAAAATAGGAGGCGTCGAGCAGTTGGGCTAAAGAAGAGGATGTCTAAAGACCTCTCAGTGGATTCATTGCCAATAAATCCTCTGGAATGAAAGCGGGGCTTTTCCACGGGGTGTGGAATTTCGTAAATACATTATGAAACGCGACGCGGAGAATTAAGCCAACGCTCGGGTTTGCTTTCTTTGTTCTGGTGTGTTTCGCCGGCTACGTTGTCCTCCGCCTGACCAGTGACTTCAGCGTTTGCTTGACATATTTGGAGTTTTTAACATCATTGCTGACGACATGAGGTAATGCGCTCTGAAAAGGTCAGACGGCGCAGTAGCCGTGAGTGAGCCGAGATTGCATTTCACAACTCCGTATACTATGTATTGTTTTGAATTCGCCACGGTGAATGAAACTGATTCTTTAGTCCGGAGTCACTGCTACTCCATCAAACACCACACGCCGGGCCTGAGGTGAATAATGTATTATGTTTTCCACTCAAGTGGGCAATAAAAACACAAAAACAAAGTCATTAATTGCCCACATACAGTAACCAAATGCCATCAAGAGCCTGTGCTCTCATTAACCTGGCACCTAATTATCTGCCTCCAGTCTGAGTCCTGACAAGCCCTACCGTCTGAACCCTCAGCTCGGTTGTGTTGTGTTGTGTCAGCACTCGCCAACCACAGCCAAGGCACCATTAGGTACAAAGAAGACAAAAGCTTCTCGCAGCAAAGGTTCCCTCTGCATGCGCCACCACAATGTTCCTCCTGTTAATGCCTTCCCTTCCAATTAAATCTGCAACTGTTAATTATTGTAATTATGAGAGTGAGCTCCCAGCTCTACCCCCCTTCAACCCCTCCCTCGCCGGTGTGTGGAGACGCTACGGGAGCTGTTGTGTTGCTTCAGTGGCGCCTCGTCTCTGCTCCACTGAAGCCTTAGCGGGGAATTGGATGCGGAGGGGGACGTGGTACACATGACAGGGGTGACGTGAGGGAGATTGCATGGTTCATCTTCGGTAACTGGGCAAGCAAGTCACAGCCAATGGCCACACCTCCAGTCTAACTCATTAAATGTTGTGTAAAGTACATGCTGGGAATAATTAGCACCAAATAACCTCTTTTTTTGCTACCTTGCTTTCAGGGTGTCATTAAAAAAAGTGGAGTATCCTCGGCAGGTGTGCAATACAATCAAAATAAAATGAGAAAAATGATATTTTCCTCTTTTTCCACAAACGTGCAACTATTATTTTGTCCCTTTCTCAAACTATATTCTTGCTGTGTTCTTTGAGAGTCGCTTGCGATGGATCTGAAGTGATGGGCTGAGTATAAGGAGAGCTGAAAAAGAGTGGATGGCAGGCCGGCTGCCTGTTAAATCTCTGCGTGTCTCAACATCCTCTTTGGCCTGCTTCTGTCACAAGCTGTTGTTTGGCCTGGACCTGATCTGCCCAGCCACTCCTTGCACTGCACTCTGCAGACCTAGCAGTAACCTGCAACATGGCTCAGACTCAGGATGCTTCCAGAAAAAGCGCTGTCGTCCTGGGTGCATTCAGCCTCAGATACTGGAGGTGGATGTGTTTTTGTGAGCTTTATCAGTCCCCACCGAGAATCAGCACGTCAAGTGCAGTCTTATTCCGATGTCATAACCCCGCTTGCCTCGTAGCAGAGTCCTTACACGCTAGCACGGCTAGCAAAACATTCTGGCTTTACAATTTGGAGCTGAATTCTCTTCTATAAAAGACACTGAAGGAAAGAGCAGCTCCTTCTGCTTCAGGCAATGCAGCCTTTTCGTGGATACACTGCAAAATCTAAATGATGGACTGTCAACTCTCTTGCAGAAATGGCACTGCAAAGAATAATCTCTCTGGCAGTGGATCATGGTTGGCTGTATGCTACCAATGCCTTTTCTTTGTTTATGTGAGCATCTAGCCTTTGCACGCACACGTGCAGACATGGACGTATGCACATGCACAGATACACACAAATACAGAACACACACACATAAACACACACAGACAAAATGCTTCCAGCCCAAATCCTTTCTTTGGAAGCATACAGTGAAATATATGGGATTAATAACCTGAATAGCATTATTTTTCACCTCTAGCCTTTAAAATAATGCATGCTTGGCTTAGTGTCTGGGCAAAGTTTTGCCTGCGTATTTGCCTGGTTATCGGTGTGTACAAGACCTGCTGTGTGACCTGGTTTCATGCAATCTCCATCTTCTAATTAGGAGGCTGTAGAAAGGCTGGAACGAGAGGAGGAGTGATTAGTTGCCGTTGGGTATTTCATAAGTGGCTTTCAGTGCCACATTTGCATTATTTGCTTGGGGTCTGAATAACAAATCAGCCTACCTTTCCAGCAAATTGAGGCTAGCAGCTAAAGACCATCAATACATGAAATATAAAATGAAACTGAAGAAAAGAAATAAGCAAAACATGCTAACACAATATAGGGGGCAATAAAATGAAATATTGAAACATGAGATGCAATAACGGTCTCAAAGTGATCTACGCTCCACGTGCTAGTCTAGATGAGGCTTACAGATATTATTTGACTAATAAGGGTGGGGGACAAATTAAAGGGAAGGCATAAATAAATGAGTGGAAAAATACAGTGACTACAGGTACACAGGAGTTAAGCAGCTGGCATTCGGTCGTGCAAAGACAACTTGTGAAGCAGTGGGTCTGATTCTTGGACAGTAAAACTCTCTGTCCCCCCACCCATATTTCTCTTCACTGGTGAAAGAGTGGTTTCATTGTTGGGACACAGATGGCAGGGGCTTCAGTCACAAAGACTGCTCCGCTAGTGCTTCAGTAAGAACACTGACTTAAGTGACGTCTGCATTGAGATCTGTGGGAAAGATGGTCAGAAACTGCTATTGGCCTGTGATGCTTGTGCACTAGAGCAACATTCAGGGAAAAACAAAAGAGCAACTCTTCCCTAGCTGACTTGAGAATGCCAATGCAGCATGTGATCAGTCTCGGCAACAGTAGACTGTTGACAGTTACATAGAGAGGGATATTACAGCAGTATTGCAGTCCTTAAACTGATCCCTACAAAGATAGATGCAGATTTGAAGGTTCAGAAATTTAAAAACTATCACTGGTTTAGAGATGCAGGAAAAAAAAGGGGGACATTGTTGGATGATTCATCCCTTACCGACACCAACAGAGGGTGTAGGTCTGTCACCTACTGAGAGCCTAGTGAGGCAGTTCGAATATGTGGGGGCGGAGGGGTTTCTCATGTGGTTTGTGTCCACTTGTCCCCTGTAGAGGGAAGTGTCACTGCGGATCTTACCGGTGAAACATTCCTGTCTTGATGGGAGTGGTCTCTCCCAAGATGACAGTGTTTTTTGACCACTTTATTTGTTTCAAATAACAAATAAATGAAGATCAGCTGGAGCTCAATCCTCCAGCTGAATCCCAAAGATGTATAAAACCAAAACCAAGGCACACTGAAGCTGCTGTGGAAGATTTTCCTGTCATTTGTTCCCATTCTGTTTATCGAGCGTATGTTATGTTTGTCCTAGGTTTTGGTGCGACTCCCTGAATACCACACGGATGTCTCTGTGTTTGTTGCTCATTCTGTGACCAGCGGACCATGTGAACCACGTGAGCCCTATGTTGGAGCCCCATGCTGTACGTGTCCTGTAGGGTCAGTCAGTGTGCTGATCTGTAGCGGAGGTCCTGTCCGCTCATTTGGCCAGTCTCCCCCGACCGCCGCGTGTGTCCGCCACCACCAGGCCTGGTCAGCCATCACTGAACCACTTGGCTGTTTGCCCACATTTGAGTCTTAGAGGGCAGGAAACAAAGTGGGCACTCACATATCCACATATAAACACACAAATGCACACACACACACACACACAGGGGTGCGCGCACACACATGATCGCAGCGAGTGACAGTGGCTCTTGTTTACTCAGCCCTCCCACCCTCCCTCGCTCTCCTTTCATCCTCTCCCTCTAGTCTGTCATGTTGTGTGTCACTTCCCACAAATGTCAGTGCCACCGTGGGACAGTGATTAATTTTGGTGTGCCTGGCAAAATGTCTTCAAGATGTCTGTTTGGGTTGTCTTTTCCCACCCCCTTTTCCCACCCCCGCTCCTCGCATGTCTTGGAGTTGTGGGTCGAGAGTGGCATGCCCCCCCCTCCCACCCCAATGCTGTCACAGCTTTTTTTTGGGGGGGGGGGGAGGAGTGCCTCATCATCACCAAGGGACAAAGGCTACCTGAACTGACAGAGATCTTCTTTTCTGACCAGAGCCACTTTTTGTCACTCCCCAGCGCCACCATCTCCATGCGCTGTCTGTTTAGTGTGTGCTGGTGGTGTATGATGGGAGAAGTCTTGACCCAGCACTGGGGGGCTGTAACACTTCACTGTCAGCGCGGCTGATTAGCTTATCACTCACTGCACTGGGAGGAAATACATCATCAGTCCAGACAGGGATTCCCCAGTTTAGGGCCCATTCCCTGTCTTCTACTGCTCGGCATTTAATCACCACACTCTTTGTCCCTTCCAGTGTTTCAGCCTCACCTCTAAAAAAACAATCCTTAGCGCCTCACAATGGGCGCTTTCTTCCTTTCCGGTGTTTTTATAGTAAAATCAGAACAGCTGCATTATTCACAGCGTTTGAGCTGGAGACAGACAATATATCCATTTGCACTGACACAGATATTGTCCATGTGGAGGAAAGCAGACTGAGCCATCTTCCCAAATTATTCTTTTCAGCTCACTCAACAAAGAAAGTGAAACACAAAGTGGCAAATGTGCTTTGGCTTCCCCACAGAGTGGTATCAGGTATGGTAATTACCCTGCCATTAACATTGGGAATAGTTAATGTGTATTAATGTGTTAATGGCATGTTAATTACTGTACATGTTAGAGAGAGAGAGCCCACAGGCATTCTCTCAGATTCTTTGTGCCATGTGGATGTAGGCCAATCTAAAAAAAAAAAGCCTTTAAGAACGTCGATGAAAGAGGATTCTTATGTTTCATTTGACAGAACAAAAGATTTTCAATGGTAATTTGATCCAGCTCCCCGCCTCTCGAGCTGAAGGTTACCGATCCAGGCGCCACGACAAAGGAGATGATATGAAGTCAAAGGAGACGTGGAACGCGGCTGTAGTGACACTGGCCTCTTTGTGAAATGGATACTCTAAGCCCTCTGTAGTCTCTAGTGTTTTGCTTTGGCAGCGGGTTTTAATAACACGGTGGATTAGAAGCCCTGGATCCCGAGTGCCAAGCTTAAGTTAAAGCTCACCTTGGACGAGCTTCAGTAACAGGCTAGAAGCCACGGTCCCGCTCTTCCTTCCAGACGATTCTCTCCTCACACCATCAACTCCACGGCTTTAAGAGAGATGACCTTTGCAAATATTGACAGAAAATAAATTCTGTTTCGATTAGTTGGCTTTGGGAGACCTTTGTGGATCGATGCAATTAGATGAACAGACTGTCGATATGTGGCCGGAGCTGTTCACTAGAGGCAGTGGGTAGGAGAGGACTGCAGGAGGTCAGGGTTACTTGTAATGAACAGGATGTTTTGGAAACAGCGGTGGAAGTAACCGAGCCACAGCGCGTATCATCTAAACATAGGTTACTTCACTGCTTCGCAGAACTTTTAATCTCGAAAAGTCCTTTAGCTATTGAGAGAAAAGTATAGCAAAAAATAAATAAAAATCTCTGGCTTCATCTGCAAGAAGCGCCGCTCTTCCAGTGTATCATCTCGTGTCTGACAGTGCACTGAGCGAGGCAGAATATGGTGGAGAAGCCCAGAGCCACCCCTGCACTCTTCAGCAGGCCACATTAACCCAGCGGGGCTCTTCCTTTATGGCTCTCCTGCTCACACTTCAGTGATGAGAGTAAACAAGCAGCGGGGCAAAGGTCAGCTAAGCCCACAGAATAAAAGAGGGCACAAGGGGGAAAAAGAGGTGGGAGGAAAGGAGAGCAGCCCGAGGCAGTGCTCAGATCGCTGTCAGGGCTTCAAGCAGGGAATGATGTACGAGACAACGGCCCCGAACCGGAAATGATTATAAACAGTGAACAGGGGAGAGTGTATGAGAGAAAAGGGCTGCATTGCCTTTATCTGTCAAATTTGTTACATCCACGGATCAGATAATGACAGTGAAACCTGTAAAAAGTGAAAAGAAGAGCCACCCCTAACTGATAGGGAAGGATTAATCACAGCGTCTCCTTTTGTCTCAGCCACAGAAGAGAAATGAGGAACAATCATATATGCAAGTGCTTTTTTTTTTTTACCCGGCTACCCCACCTGTATTGTTGAATGACAAATGAGGCCGATTAAGGACATGTGACATTATTATTACAATTTCTCATTTTTTTTCCCTTTTATATCATGAAATGCGCCCTGGTAATTAAGTGAGCGAGCATCATCATCAAGCCCACGTGTAATAACTGGAAGATATGGATTTTTCTTTCTTAAATTCCTTTTCTTCTTTTCTTTTTCCTTTTTTCTTTTGCTTAGAGGCTTTACCAAGGTGACATGACTCCCGCACTTTCCCCTCGCACCGAGATTAATCCCACTTTGACTGTGGAGGTGGATTAAAGCTAAACTCGGGTGCCCAAACTTGTTTTAATACCCATATCATCAGACAAAAACAGGATAAAGATTTGAGCAGGAAAAGCAGCATTGCAAAATGTTACTGTGGAATTGCGAGTTACTATACAGATTTGTCAACCACACAGCAAATTAAAGATATTATCTCGCTTGAGCTTATATTGTGGAAGTTGTGTGATGACGCCGAGCTTAGCTCCTCCAACAAAGGTGCGCGGAAAAGAGACAGCGAGGCAGAGATATGCGTTTCGCTCTTATTCTTTCTTTAATTTTTACTATTTATGTGGTTGAGATGAACTCACTATCCCTCCCATAACATGTGTTATGAATGACCAGCCAGAGCCGGCGTGGCACAAATACACCCTGGTGGACTCCTGCAGGGCCGTCTCCTTCTCGGAGCAGCGCAGTAATCATTTTTATCCTGCTGATTTCCTAAATAGAAATGGACACGTATGATAAAAATGTCACGGCCACTCCACATGTCAGCGGACTAACAGGATTACGTGTCACTTTCTAATGCCTCGCTCTGTTTTCCTTTGCCGTGAATGGCCACAGTATTGCACACAGGAACTTTGTGGTAATATATGGTAAGAGACAAGTAGCTCTTTATGGCCTTAGATTATTTAGTTTGAATGAAACCAGTGATTTATGCCCATTTAGCTGAAAAGCCCTGTAAATTCCCTCAGCTGCATTTCCCCTGGATATGGAGTGAGTGGAGTGAAAGTGACAACTAGGTTTGGTGTGGAAATGTACGCCGCGTCCCAGAGTTATATTTAATATACCTGACATGAAAAACGTGGCTACCTACTTACCACCACCCGCAGCACAAAGAAAAGTGCAGCCTGCTGAGTTTGCGTTGATTCAGAGAGTGGGTGTAAACACTGAATTAGGGAAAATATGAACCGTCGTGGCAGACAAACCACCAGCTATTAGAGCATGTTGAGATCCCGAGCCGGGCATCTGGTCAGTCACATTTGAATCATGTGCCGTTTTGTTTCACGCAGCACAAACTGGAATGGAAACAGTCGAGTCTGTCCAGAATGATGGCTTTGGGTGGAGTTGTGCAGATGCAGCGTGATGTGGATGAGGGTTAGTGGAGCAGCGGCATATTGTCCACATGGATGGCTTGGCTCTGCAAAGCCTGATGGAGCTTTGTCCAGCATCTCAATGTCTCCAGCACAAATAGCCACATTCATCCACTCCTTTCACACCATTACACCTAAAAGACTCAAAGCCAGCCGACCTATAAATAGAGGAAAATTTGTTTTTCAGTGGCATTGCAGTTGAACAAACCACCAACGGGGATGAAAACATCAGAAAAGAGGTTACACTGTGGGCTTTTTTTAACCTACGATTGTGTTTATAAGAGACATATTAAGAAGAAAGGGAGTGTTTTCTCTCTAGTATTTACTCTTGTGGACGGCTCGCAGGGTCAGTCGGTCAAAGCACGGTAAAAAGGGCTTCTCTGATTGCATGCCTACTGGCTGACACAATAGAGCCACTAATCTTCTTATTTAGAATCCAAAGGCTAGCCATATCTTAATGAAGCTGTAATGAGCTCTTGAAAATCCCTGAATTGCGGGAGGGATTATTGAATTGAAACAACTCTGGTAATCATAACGTTTGAGTAGCCACTCAGTATTTACTGCCCATTGAGCCACATTTTTATCCACTTACTAGACTTGATTGCTCGAGCGTGTTTTTGGTGTAATTTTGACCTGCGAGAGCTTTTTTTTTGTTTGTTTTCTGAAAAGCCTGACATTGTGGTTTCACTGCCAGCGCATCCAGGTGTGCATGTAGCCCGCGCTATCTGCTGTGTGATTACGACCTGCTGACAGCCTGGCGAGACAGACCAGAGGAAATAAACAGCACCATCTGAAAACAAACACAGAAATCAGGCTTTGCGCTTTGCATGCAATTCACAACGCAATTTTTTCCTTATTATTATTTCATAGCTCAGTCTTATAATGGCCTAGATTCCTCTTAAATTAAATTAACTGAAGATTCAAAACTCACAAGGAAATAGACGCGAGTCAAACAGTAGTTACTTTTGTGGATTTCCCAGCATTCACTGTGTGAAAGACAGACACTTACTAGAGGTATAGTTTTCTGTTTAGCATCCTTTCACAGAGTAGAAGTGCCACTTCACCATTGAGCATTTGTCAGTTTATGGATGTTGCTGTCATGTCAGCCTTCCCGTACACACAGTGTGCAGCGCAGTGTGTAAATAAAAGAGAACAGGCGTACACATGGGCGACAGGAACACAGCATATACACAGGAGGCTCTCAGTTCCTACCTGACGGGGAAACATCACAGTATCAAACGATATAGAGTCAACGCTTCTGGTTTCAGCTGTTCTGACTCATTCTCTTATTAATAATGTTACTTTTCCCATCTTAATTCATCTCTTGAATGCATTTGCTGAAACGTGTCCCTGTTTCTGTGTCTCTGCAGGTCTCAGCATCCGTGGTGCTCAGGAGGAGGACCCCCCAGACCCTCAGCTCATGCGTTTAGACAATATGCTGTTGGCAGAGGGAGTAGCGGGACCAGAGAAAGGTGGCGGATCTGCCGCCGCAGCCGCCGCCGCCGCCGCCTCGGGCGGGGCAGCCGACAATTCAATCGAACATTCCGACTACAGAGCCAAACTCACCCAGATCAGACAGATTTACCACACAGAGCTGGAGAAATACGAACAGGTGAGGAGGGAGCTTTACAACCCCAAGGTTAAGATCCTCCCAAGAAATGCCTCCCGAATGAGTTTTTATTGGAAATAGCACACACCCTCCAAAATGTTCTTTATGCATTATTCCACGTGACTACCAGCTTTCAAATTTCACTTTGTGTTTAAATGTTTAAAAGCCACTGAGTTGTACTTTCACAACTGCAGACTGTGGCGAATATGTACGATAGAGGAGGATGTGGGAAAAAAAGCAGCTCGGGAAAAAGCGAAATTGCCGTATTATTCACTGTGTTGTAGTTGATTATAGAGATCCAAAGGAGTGCCCCAGTCATCTGTGTTAAATGAAAGTATGATCAGCTCTTTCACCCAGCACTTTGAGCCTGCCATTAAACACGGGCATTATGGGTGAAAATAGAAGGTGAAACTGTGATGCCTCAGCAAGCCAGTGAGGTAAATTAGAGTAATTTACTTTGTGCTCTCTGCGAGAGAGGAGGTGGGTATGCGGGGGCACGCAACACTTCGCCTGGAGTAAATGCATCTTTCTTAAGGGTGTTTCCAGGTTTTAATTATCTAAATGTAAATACTTAACAAATTTTACTCAGAGTAATGAGCTAAAGTGTGCACTACGTAAATGAGTTATTCTAATTAATCATGTATGAACTACCGTGTTAACGAAAAGCTGCTTAACTTCAGTGCATTAAGGCCAGGCCAAATTGCAGATCTGCATTTATTCTGAGATGACTTCACCTATTATGTCACAGTTATATGCAAACACTGCACTCCGTGGAAGCTTTTATCAGCGTGCATATTAACTCATTTAATACATGAAAAATGGATATAACTTTAACACATCAGTCAGGAGCTTTTTAAAGTTCTAAAACAAACAAACAACAAAAACCCCACCTCACGTTGGTTGTTTTTGTCACTCTTTCTCTTGGCAGGCATGTAACGAATTCACTACCCACGTGATGAACCTGCTGAGGGAACAGTCTCGTACGCGGCCCATTTCTCCCAAAGAGATTGAGCGCATGGTGGGAATCATCCACCGTAAGTTCAGTTCCATCCAGATGCAACTGAAGCAGAGCACCTGTGAGGCTGTCATGATCCTGCGCTCCAGATTCCTTGATGCCAGGTCAGTTGATCGCGTGTGCTTAGTGCGAATGCGTGCGCGCGTGTGTGTAGGTAGAAAGTTTCGACTTTTTTATTGCTTCTGCGTGACCCACATAAGTAAATCCAGTGGGCGAGGTCATTTTTAGACGGCGTGCAGGTCTGAAGTTTCTTTCCACTTTTCTGGCACAGCACACAGTGTGAGCACTGCAGAGATGCATGATTTTAATTATGCCCATGTTCCATGCGTTATCCATTTCCAAGACAATCATGCCCTCACACCTGAGAGCAGTTAGGACCCAAATGAAATGGGGGCCGAGTCATGTGTAATGGATGGAGGGGAGGTCATCAGCAGGTGTTGTGGATTACTCTAATCACTAACAGTATGGTGCATTGTAGAAGCTCTGTGGAGAGAAGCACAAGTTTGGGCCAAACAAGCCAAGTGGAAGCACATTTGCTGCCCACTGCCTGTGTGAAGCGCAGTAAACAAGGCAAAATAAGCAAATGCTCAACAACATGATAAGTAGTGCCCTGGGAGGGAAGGGGACCCAGATCTAGTTAGAGTTTGCTTGTTTCTACTGGAGATCCCTGGGGCTGTGGCACTTCAGGAACAATGCTCAACTGTGCATGCCATGATTTCTATAATGTACCGAGATGCACTCCGACTGGGCTTTGCGCTCCATCATGAAGCCCACCCATCCGCTGCACTAAACTCTACACATTACACGCTTGGACTAGAGATTGGAGACCAACACACCAAATTAAACATTGTATGTATTTTGCAACGGTATGTGTGTGTGTGTGTCTGTCTGTGTGCTTGTCAGTTTATTGGTTGTAGTTTTTTGTGTGTTGATGAGGCTCTTGGAGCAGGACACGATATCCTGCTCCTGAGGGCCCTTAGAGCCCATTCCTCATTATTTTCACCATTTATGTGTGAGATTGATTGTGCAATTTGTGCAATCCAAATGGATGAGTTAATGCTGGTCTCACTAATAGGCTTGCTCGGTGTTTCTCTCGTTTTGCTCCCCACTCAGGCGGAAAAGGAGAAACTTCAGCAAGCAGGCAACAGAAATTTTGAACGAATATTTCTACTCGCACCTCAGCAACCCGTATCCAAGCGAGGAGGCAAAAGAGGAGCTGGCCAAGAAGTGCAGCATCACAGTTTCCCAGGTGGGTAGTGCTCGTCTAACAGTAGCTGGTGGGTAATCAAGGTGGGAAAGGCTAAAAGCCTTGAGGGATAGTTACCGTAGGTCGCACCACCAAGGCGCAATGTCCTTTGCTAACCTTGACATTGTGACTTCCTAATGATCCTTCAGTCAAGGCTGGTCCCAGTCAGTCAGAGCAGGGCCACAGGGAAGGGAGGCCTGTATCATCTTAGCCTCAATCAAAGCACTATGCTGTCCTTCCTTAGTCGCCCCAGCGCTGGGTCCCCTGCCATTTTTCCCCCTCATTCCCATCCACCATGTGCGCTCTCTCTCTCTCTCTTGCCTGGTCAGTCGCTCAGGTCATATGGGGAAAAAAAAAAAAAATGGCATCATCCATTACTTTAAGAAAAGCGGTCACTCCGGTGCTTCAAAAACACTGGATGATCCTGGGTATTTACTCATATGTTTGCTCTTCAAGTGACCTTGCAGGAGTCTGCTAATTCTGTTATATTTCACACTTAAAAAGTCAACTTTCCAATTCGATATCTATCATAGCCTCCTCATTGGGTAAACCTGAAGGCAATATCTCTCACACCTAACCCCCACATCCAAAGTATTATTACCCTGTCTTCTCTTTTTTTTCCTCCCCCCTTTGCTATGATTGTGACTACTATCTAGATTTTTTTATTCTCCATTGTTCTATGGTTGTCCTCTTGAGACACAATATCAGAGAAACATGAATCTATACAATAATCTGCAGTGTTTTGTCTGTGTGGGGAGGGGGTGATGAGGGGTATATTGAGTGTAGTCATGAAGAGTCAGATACTGTAAAAGCCCATTCTTTTTTGCCTTCAGGGGGTGGGAAGCACCATCACAGTATCACAGGTATGTCATAACTTCTCCTGATCCACTGTTTTCATTTTTTTGTACCTCCTTTGTTCATGTATGTAATGGCCTCACAGTTGTCCACTGCACAGACCCTCCCTCTCTTACACTATTGGATCCATGCTAATGCTATAATATCAAATTTAAAGTTTGAATTTACATTAAAGAAAGAGTGGCTAAGCTATATCAGCATTTACATCCCACTTTTAACAAGAGATTGCAGCCTATTTTTAATGTTTGACATCTTTACACTACACCCATATTATCACCATACTATGTGTGTACAAATGTGTCACATGTAATTTTTACTTTCTGGCTATGGTTTATGACATGATTTATTTGTTTTCTTTTGATTTGATTTTATTGTTGTTTTGTTTTCTTGTAGAAGATTGAATAATTGTGTGGTCTTTTTTAAATCTTGAACCCCCCCCTTCCAAAAAAAATTGCACTCAGAGTTTATTTATATCCCTCCCACCTCATGATCACTGTGTGATTTACAGCAGTTAAAGAAATGGGCATCGCTGTCTGAGTGTCTCCCAAAGCAGTCCGCGGAACCAGTTCCCATGAGAACAAATAAGTCTTTGCAGAAATTAGAGGGCTTTTAAAAATTCACCTGAACTCATCCCGGGCCCCATTAGTGGTGTACTCCTCGATAAGCGGAGGCCATGGCAGACATCATTATTGACTTATTCTTAGTGCTTTGGCTCATTTTAGGAGGGTAACAGAGTGAGAGGCTTGACATAATGCTGGGTTCACTATAAGTATGTTATCCCTCACTGTGGCCCAGCCTTTCATATATGGCTTACTGTGGTCACACTGCAGGCTGGACTAAGTAACCCCCCCCCCCCCCCTTTTTTTGGTGCTTTCTTGATTGCACAAGTAGTTCATTAACTAAACACCATCAGTTGTGAATGGTATGCCAATATAGCTTTGCAGCTTTGCTCAATACATCTTTGCTGATGAAACACCCTGCATCATTTTAACAGGGATCATTGAAAATGAAGTCATCTTCAAGTCAAGCGCTCACTCAGATTCCAGCAGTCCAAACGCCACATTTCCTTTCTATTATTACTTTTAATGCCCTTAAAATACCCTTGAGTTAACAAAATTGCAGATGTCTGTTTCATGTCCGATTTCTGCTTGAGCACATAACTGATGCACAATGATGTACTTAAGGTGGTAACATTACCTAGTGCGAGACCAGGTCTTATTTCCTTTTTTATTCATTTAATTTTTTTTTATTATTATTATTATTTAATTTGCATGTGCATTGCAGTAAGGGCTAAGGGCATGGGATATGATGGATGTAGTTTGTGTTGAGGTGTGTGGATGCTTCAGAGGCCACCTTTGATGTAATATGTGTCAATATAACACTGGTTAACTGTTAAACCTGATTCCACCACAGGGTTAATATGTTCAATCTGTTATAATGCAAAATGTATGACACCCTGTCCAATATTTCAGCTATTTAAAAAAAGAAATAATTTCAAAGCAGCGAATGCTTTATTTTTTGTATTTGATCTTACAGTAGGGCATTGCAAGTTTACTTTTGGCTCATGCATTGGTCATATATTGATCAGTAAGCAGTATTTATCTGAGACACAATGAAATAGTCCAAACTCTTAACTACAGTGTGCAACAATGAAGCCAGTGGTATCATAGCTTTGCACAGGAAGTCTGCATTGTCATGACACAATCGCTGCCTTTGAGTGCAGGTGGTGTCAGGTAATTCTTACCAAACATAGGAGTCAATTGAATGCATGGTCTGCTACGAGATAAAAGGAAATTAGTTCTGTAGATTGGGTTGTGCTGCACACACCTTGCGGTGCTGTGCATCTATTCAATATTTTAGCTGAACCCGAGAATCACTAAAGCCAGAGTTCATCGGGCAGGAGAGAAATGTGTGTGCAGAATAAAGAAGGGTGGTATAACATCCACAAGATGTGACGCCACCGCGGCTGAGTCTGTCCAGACTGCTGAGGCTTGTAACACAATAAATGTGTGCACTACAGTCATAACACACTAAAAAAAAAATCTATTAATTTTATGAAATAATCAGTCATATTTTATTGCAGGATTTGCCTCCTTTCTGATGAAAGTAATATGCGATGAAAGTAAACTAGTGTATAGTCTGTATCCATTAAGTCAAATTTAATGATAAAAATAGGTCTGAACGTGCAAACACCACAACTGGCCACAACTGACATTTTAATAAATGCAGATCTGTTTAATGCACTGTTTTTATGAACATTTTGTTAAATTAAACAGACTGATGAGCTTTACAAAACATTTTATATGATTTTTCAGGGGTTTGTGGGCACGTTGCGAGCTGTCCAAAAGAGCAACAATATTGCATCGTCTTAGGCTCTACAATCCACTCTAAGCAGGTTAAGTAAAAAGGATGATGGCCAGGGCTTTCATTGCTTCCAATTAAGCCTTGCTTGTTAGTTTAACCTCTAGGTAAACCCATCAAACAATTGATGTCAAGGAAACCCTGCCAACAGTGGGCCTCGCCTGAATGGTCATTAATTTTAATTGCCTAGATATTAAAGATTTAGAGCACAGAGACGTGGAGGATAGAAATGATCTGATGTCCTGCAAATCCAGTCAGTTTTTACGCCACAGCATCGGCGGGCTGCTGGGGATATTAAAATTTAAGCACATGGGTGGAAATTAAATAAAGCGTCATTAGGGGCAGCTGCTCTTTGGCTGGTCCAGCCGTGGGCTGCAGGGCCTGAGAGGGGGGCTGCAGCACAGCGACAAGACACTCTAATTTATAGGACCATTAAAAACAAGCATCATCTCATTATTATTCCACTGTTATTGCAGAGCCAGCATTCACACATAAGGTTCACACCATACAACTTTTCAGTGTCTGATGTTGAATGGCATCGTTTCGGTCCAACAAAATTAACATATCCGACTGCTCTAAATCTGAACGTACCCAGATTCTAGTGCATGTTTGATCTCGAGTCTTTCTCAAGCCTTAAGAGCTCTAGGCCTGCCCCAATAATCTCTGTACTGCTTCTCATGTCTACGGCGCTCTAAATCACTGAGCGTGCACAAATGTTTCATTGCCTTAGTGTTTTATGATCTTCCAAAATAAAGCAACCCAAACCCAGTAATCCCAGAAAACTGTGTAATGCTTTCCAGTGGTTATGCTAAATTGGACGTACTCTTCATATGATGAATTATTACAATATGTTAAGTAACTGTATTTCTATAAAATGTCAGTCACCTGGACCCACTCGTCTGGAAACAGTGAGAATTCTGTGGAGGATAAAATATGAACATTCATATGTTTCACTGAGGGAAATGTCAAAATTTGTATCCTTAACAGCCAGTCCTCATATGAGAAATACGTACCGACTTCAGTGTCTGTGCAATAGGAGCCCCTTGTGTTTTAGTTTTGTCAGGAGACAGATCTGAGAGCATGTCATGCTCCCATCCATGAGAAGACACAAGTGGCTCCTGATTACGGCTTAATTAGCTTGTGTACCCGGCGGACATTAGCGCAGGGGCTGGGAATTGGGTACTTGATGGACCCAAACATGACATCTTGAAACAGTCGCACTGCTCAGTGCATGGTGCTGTGCCTGCTTGACATCTGACTCCTCTGCTCCTCCTCCTTCTGCTCTCCCACGCAGGTATCCAACTGGTTTGGCAACAAAAGGATCCGGTACAAGAAAAATATCGGCAAGTTTCAGGAAGAAGCCAACCTGTATGCCGCCAAGACTGCTGTAAATGCGGCACACGCTGCAGCCGCTGCAGTGCAGAACAGCCAGGCCAACTCCCCTACCACACCTAACTCCGGTAGGCATTCCTGCATATAGACAAATAAAACAAACAAAAAGATCTACCTTCTACCTCAGTCCTTAACCTGCTGCCTGCCTGCCTCACTCTCTCATGCACCATTCACACAGGCTAGAGTGACAGGCTCTGCTCCCAGCTTGGGGATCACAGTGTCTCCTGTCTATAAGACAGTTGATGCCAAGCAAACTCATGCATAAAGAGAGCGTTCCTGACTTGTGAACCGAGAACACATGTATTTTTGGCAAAATAAGAAAAAAAAAAATTCAAAATAATGCCATGGGATTTGTTTTCCCTTGACTTTCTGTCAACTTCTTGTCATTTCTAATGTAATGGTATGTATTCCCACTGAATGGTAAAGGCATTTTGCAAAAAAGTGAAACATAATTGCTGGGAGCATTTTACCTGCAGTAGTAGTATCAAAATGGTGTTATGTGCAGTTGATGCTGAATAAAAATAGAGATAAAAGCAAAGAGCCTGAAAGGGCATGTTTAGTCGAGTTTGATGAGTAATGTAATGCTGAGTTTGGACTAGCTTGAGCTTCGTCGGGATGTGGTAAGCTTATGAAGTGGTCCCTTTTTCTTGCACCCAGGATTCCAGATGAAAGATGAAGAGTTTCAGCTGGATTCTGCAGAGAGCAAAAACACTCTTTTAAGCAACATGTTTACTGGTACTGGTCTTTTCATAAGCTTCTTATTGTCCTTGTCATTTACCATGTGATACCTCCCTGCTAATTTAGACTGGAAGTAGGTGATGTGGAACAATTGGGAGCTTAAGCGACCAACCACATATAGAATCGGTCCCCTTGTTGTCATGTGATTTTCATTTAATTTGTGCTCACTGCATTCGTAAAAAAAGATCTTCAGTTCTTCTGCACATCATCCTCCTCCTCCTCTGTTTTGGTTCCTTGCCTTTTCTTCCGTCACCCCTGTAGTTGCCTGCTTTATGGGAGTCTTTCTTCTGTGTGTTTGTCTGCTTGAGCTGGGTGTGTTTTTTACAGATAAATGTGTGTGCGTGCGTGCGTGTCTGTGTGTGTGCCTGTGCTTTCCCTTTATAGCCCTCTCATGTATTCAGCTACTTACATCTTCCCTTTCCAGGTTCTTCAGGTTCTTTTAACCTCCCAAACTCTGGGGACATGTTCTTGAGCATGCAGAGTCTGAATGGGGATTCTTACCAAGGGGCACAAGTCGGAGCCAATGTACAGTCACAGGTAGGAGCAACAATCAGGGACAGTTCCTGACGACTAGTGCAGAGAGCTGTCCTTGTCTTGCCTGTGTACTGAGCCATCCACAGTGCAGTCTAAAAAGCACAACAAACCTAAAAAAGACAAAAAAAATCCAAAAAACATAAATAAGAAAAACATGCTGCCCAATCCACGGGCAGTTCAAATTACCAAGCGAGGCCTCCAATAACATCCCATTGACTGAAGTGTTTACTGACTATTTCGCTTTGGATGGAATGCTTTGGCCGCCAAAATATGATCCCACCCCACTGCAATCATGCCGCAAAGCAGTTTCCTGGTTACTATTCAAAACATTGTCTGAATGCATTTGGCTTTGACTTGAGCTCTTGGGTTGGTATTTGGGTTTTTTGGTACGATGTTATCCCCTTTTTTCTGTACTTCTGTATCGCTATCTTCCTGTCTCATCTTGTTATTGTTTGTTGTTGATGTCTTCCATTTTGTGAGTTTAACGCAGCTACACAGCCGACACACTGCACACACACTCACTACCACACCAGAAAAAAATATATGCTCATTCATAATAAAGGTAAAGAAAAATCAAAGCTAATTTAAGATTTTATTAAAGTCTATGTGTTCCATTACTTTTACTTATGCTTTTATTTGGTATCAATCCACAACTGCTTTAGATGAAGTAGTATACCTGAGCATGCTCGTAACATCACTATCCTTTGTTTTTACATTTATTTTGAAAATCTTTTTGCCGTGTTTTTTCTGGTTAGTACATTTGCTGTCTCAGAAGTCCCTTTTTGTTAATTTCACTTCAGTTAGTATCTTTTGCTTTACTAAGCATGTTTACAGTTAGTGTTGGAACTCTGCGAGACACTTGGCTGACCAGCTTGTCCACCTTGTCTGTCCCTTCAGGTGGATACCCTGCGCCATGTTATCAGTCAGACGGCAGGATACAATGATGCTCTGGGGGGAAACGCGATGTATAGTCCACATGGCCTAAATGTAAGTGAAGGTTTTATTGGCTTACAAGCTTGTCGAGGCAAAGGAAGT